>NC_072018.1:1495100-1799393 GCF_027791375.1 Indicator indicator
TGTGGAGTAGGAACCATCACACAAAGCCCAGGGGCAACTCCAGGAGGGGGAGAGCGAAAAAAATTTTATTGACACTCAACATATACAACTCCAACCACGCACACTACTGACCCGCATCCCTCCATCCAAAACCCGAGGGGGGGGGGGGGGGGGGGGGCCAACAAAATGTCAACCCTCACGGCCTTATCACTTATAACCACAACTATTATGTATAGCGCTTTCATAATTTGATCACACCAAGGGGGGGGGGAAAAACAGAAAAATTGGCGATAAAACTCTCCAAAGCCGGTACCTGTTCAACCCCAAGCCGGCCGCGCTCGCGACGTGCGACCCGGTATGGGTGACTTGGGGGGGGGGGCTGGCTGAGTGAAATACACGGAAATATTTAGGGGTATTAGGGGACAAACCCCCGCCCCCCAGTGGAAAAAAAGAAAAGTTTTTTTTTTAAAAAGAAAGAAATGGGGGGTGGGTGGGGGGGTGGGGGGGAGAAAAAACACAATAAAAACATAAAAGGGGTGGTGGGTGGGGTTCTGGTTAGTATGGGGGTGGGCCAACCCACGGGTAGGTGGGGGTGTGGTGAATTGTTTCCCCCCGCACCCCCACACTGCCCCTCCCGATTTTTGGTTCTCCCCCCTTTCTTAGGGGGGGTGGGGGGAAAAAAAAAACCCGCCCTCCCCCCCAACATACCCCAGTGGTTATTTTATGTGGTTTGTTATTTTTTATTTTTTGTTTTTTTGTTTGGGGGGTGGGCGGGGCCCCCCCCGCTTAGTATTTTTTGTTTATAAATTTTTTTTTGTTACCTGTTATTGTTTAGTCCCCGCCCCTAGATCGGGTATTTTTGGAGGGGGGCGGGGCGTTTATGGTTTTATTGTTTTAGAGTTGTGATTTTTTTGCCCTGTTTATTTTATATTTGGTTATCTTGTTAGGTACCCCCCCCAGGGGGGTGGAGGAAGACAAACCGTTTTTTTTGGGGAGGGGGTGTGGGGAAGTGGTGGTGGGGGCGGGGGGCCCCCCCCCGTTGGGGGTGTGGGTGTGTTGGGGTTTTGGGGGGTGGCCCCACCCTCCCCTTGGGGCCACCCCTAGCATTTTTATTTTTTCTTTATATGACATGGGGGGGGGGGGATCGGGTTTGTTTTTTGTTATATTCAGTCCCCGCTGCCTCCCAAGAAAAAAAGCCCCCCCCCCAAAGGCCCCCCCCAAAAGGGAGGGGGAGGGATCCCCCAAACAAAACAAAAAAGAAACAGCGATTTTTTATGTCAATGGTTATTATATTTTTTTGCAGAATAGGAATTATATGGGGTGTTAGGGGGGTGGGGTTTTGGGGGGGTGGGGGGGGATGGGGCATTTATATGGGTGGGGCGGGGGGCTGCAGCCAGAGGAGTGTGGGCAGCAGGGCAGCAGAGGGGATTCTGCCCCTTGGCTCTGCTCTGCTCACACCTCACCTCCAATCCTGCCTCCAGCTCTGCTGTCCCCAGCAGAAGGAGGACACAGAGCTGTGGAGTGAGGCCAGAGGAGGCCACAAAGATGCTCCAAGGGCTGGAGCAGCTCTGCTGTGAGGCCAGGCTGAGGGAGCTGGGGGTGTGCAGCCTGGAGAGGAGAAGGCTCCAGGGGGACCTCAGAGCTGCCTTGCAATAGCTGAAGGGATCCTGCAGGAAGGCTGCAGAGAGACTTTTGCTGAGGGTGTCTGGAGACAGGCCAAGGGGGAATGGTTTGAAGCTGAGGCAGAGCAGGGTCAGACTGGAGCTGAGGGAGAAGTTCTTCAGTAGAGGGTGGTGAGACTCTGGCACAGGCTGCCCAGGGAGGCTGTGGCTGCCTCCTCCCTGGGGGTGTTGAAGACCAGGCTGGATGAGACCTTGAGCAACCTGAGCTAGTTGAGAGGTGTCCCTGTCCATGCCAAGGGGCAGAATCCTGCTGCCCATGCTCCTCTGGCTGCAGCCCAGCACACAGCTGCCTGCTGGGCTGCAGGAAGGCACTGCTGGCTCCAGGGATGCTGCTCAGCACCCAGCACTCCCAGGTCTCTTCCTTCAGATCTGCTCTCAGTTGATTGTGCACCCAGCCTGGATTTGTGCCTGGGGTTGGCTTGATCCAGCTGCAGGACCTTGCCTTTGACTGGTTGAGCCTCATGCAGCTGGCACTGTCCTACCTCTCCAGCCCTTCCCTCAAGTGCCTCCAGTGCATGACACAGCTTGGTGCCATCCAAAGGAACAACTTTGAGGAGAAGCTCAGGTTCTGAGGGGACAGTATGTGACCTTTATCTCTGGTGCTGAAGGTGCTTCCCTTTCCTGCAGCTTGTTTCCAGGCAGGGAGTTTCCCAGCAGCAGTTGTACAGAGAGGCAGTCAAGGGAATATCTGCTGGCAGGGTGAGAGGCTGGAAGCTGCCTCACCCTGGGGTGGCCATCAAGGAAACAAACTGCAAATTGAATGGAGTTCTGATCATCACTTAGATGATTTGGGAGAGAAGTCCTGTGGTGGGATGAGCTTGGCTGGCTGCCAGGTGCCCACTAAGCTGCTTTACCACTCCCCATCTTCAACAGGACAGGAGGAATAAAATAGGGCAGGGATGAAAAGCTCAAAGGTTGAGATAAGGACAGGGAGATCACTTACCAGTTACCATCACAGCACCACAGAATTGCTTGACTGGGAAAAGCCCTTCAAGATCCTCCAGCCCAACCAGTCTCTAACTCTACCCAGTTTGGTGCTAAGCCATGGCCCTCAACACCACAGCTCTGCCTCTCTGAAACACCTCCAGGGACAGGCATTCAACCACCTCCCTGGGCAGCCTCTGCCAGGGGTTGAAAACCTTTTCAGAGAGCTGCAGAGAGCAATGAGGTCTCCCCTCAGCCTCCTCTTCTCCACACTGCACACCCCCAGCTCCCTCAGCTGCTCCTCCCCAGCCCTCTTCTCCAGACCCTTCCCCAGCTACCTTGCCCTTCTCTGGACCCTCTTCAGCCTCACTGCTCTGTACAAATCACACAGAATCACAGAATCACAGAATGTTAGAGGTTGGAAGGGAACTCCAGACATCATCCAGTCCAACACCCCTGCCAGAGCAGGATCACACAGGAACACAGCCAGGTGGGGTTGGAAAGGCTCCAGAGAAGGAGTCTCCACAACCCCCCTGGGCAGCCTGCTCCAGGGCTCTGCCACCCTCACAGGGAAATAATTCTTCCTTCTGTTCCCATGGCACTTCCTATGCCTCAGCTTCCACCACTGCCCCTTGTGCTGGCATTGGGCATCCCCCAGCAGAGCCTGGCTCCAGCCTCTGGGCACTCCCCCTGCACATCTTTAGCACCAGCAATGAGCTCACCCTCAGGCTCCTCCTCTCCAAGCTCCAGAGCCCTCAGCTCCCTCAGGCTCTCCCCATGAGGAAGATGTTCCACTGCCTGCAGCATCTTTGTGGCTCTGTGCTGGACTCTCTCAAGCACTTCCCTGAGGTCCTTCTTGAGCTGAGGGGCCCAGACCTGGACACAATATTCCAGATGTGGCCTCAGCAGTGCAGAGCAGAGGGGCAGGAGAACCTCTCTGACCTACTGACCACAGCCCTTCTGATCCCCCCCAGGCTGCCCTTGGCCTTCTTGGCCACCAGAGCACATTGCTGGCTCATGGCCAACCTCCCATCCACCCTCACCCCCAGGGCCTTTTCCCCTTCCCTGCTCTCCAGCAGCTCAGTCCCCAACCTCTCCTGCTCCCTGGGGTTGTTCTTTCCCAGGTGCAAGACTCCTCCTTCAGTCACTCTTCATCAGCTTTATTCCCCAGGCCCTTCCCCAGCTCAGACAACCTCTGCTCTTCAACCTTGATTTGATTTCAAGGTAGCCACAAAGCTTTTGTTTCCTGGAGCAGAGGCATGGAGAAAAGCTCAACTGCTCTGGAAAACCTCCCCCCAAGGGCTGCTAATCCTTTTACCACCTCCTAACCAGAGCCTGCAGGAGACAGGAGAAGCTGGTAAAAAAAAAAAAAAAAAGCCAACAAGAAAACCAAACCCCTGACAAACCAAGAACCCCCAGGAAATTAGCAAGAGACGATAATAAAGCTTTAAAGAAATGGAGCTCTGGGAAAGCTGCTTAGAGCAGGACCTTTAAATCTCCTTTCTGAAGTTGTACAGTCACAGCTTGCTGCTCTCTTCCAAAACTCATCAGGGTTCTGGGCTCCTCAGGGCCACCTTTTGTGGCAGGCCTGAGCCTTGTGATTTGTCTTCTTTTGGTTGTCATTCTCTGCAGTGCTGTTCCTTTCCCTCTGGAGCTTCCCAAATGCCTCCCCTCTTTTGTTCAGGTGAACTTCTGATTTCCTTTGAGAATCCTCTGCCTAATAAGAACCCAACAACAACCAACAACCACCACCAATGCCTTTATTCACTTAAGAGGGAGTCAGTCCAGATGTATCCAGCTCAGCTGCTGCTCTGTTCTGCACAAACCTATAAACCCAGGGCATTAAAAGCCTCTAATCCCCTCCCCCCCATCCCTGAAGGGATTGCATTAGTGTCACAGCACTGAAACCAGGTTTGGATCCTATCTTCTTGTCTTCATGAAACTTTGAGGCTCTGGTTCAGATCAGCAAGCCTGGACAAAATCTTAGGTTCTCCCCAGAGCCTTCTCTCAGAGAATCCCAGAATGGTTTGGGTTGGAAAGGACCTCCAAAGCTCATCCAGTCCAAGCCCCCTCTGCAGTCAGCAGGGACATCCTCAACTAGATGAGATGAGAAATGGGGAGACCCCCACCTGGAGCTCTGTGTCCAGTTCTGGATCCTCTGTTCCTCCAAGCTCATCCAGTCCAGCCCTCCAGCCAGCACTGCAGGGTCACCACCAAACCATGTCCCTAAGCACAGCTCCACAGCCTGCTGGAACACCCCCAGGGGTGGGGACTGCAGCACTGCCCTGGGCAGACCATTCCAAGCTCTGAGAACCCTTCCAGGGCAGAAATATTTCCTGAGCTCCAGCCTGAGCCTCCCCTGGAGCACCTTGGAACCATTTCCTCTGCTCCTGTCCCTTGCCACCAAGGAGCAGAGGCTGTCCCCTCCTCACTCCAACCTCCCTTCAGGGAGCTGGAGAGAGCAATGAGGTCTCCCTCAGCCTCCTCTTCTCCAGCCTGCACACCCCCAGCTCCCTCAGCCCCTCCTCCAGCCCAGGGGCTCCAGGCCCTTCTCCAGCCTCCCTGCCCTGCTCTGGACAGGCTCCAGCCCCTCAGTGTCCTTCCTGCAGGGAGGGCCCAGAGCTGAGCACAGCACTCAGGCTGCTGTGCTCTGTGCTGCTCTCCTCCTCACATCCCTCAGCCAGAATAAGGGAAGCAGAGGTCTGCCTGTGTTGAGAGGTCTGAGAGGCAGGTTGGAAGCAGCACAGGGAATGCAGAGCATGGATTTCCCAGATGCTGTGCTCACTACAGAGGCAGTCCCATTGGTTTTTTGCTGTTGAAATGAAGAATTCTCAAACTCACAGTCACAGAGTCACAGCCTGCACTGGGTTGGGAGGGAGCCTCCAAGGGCATCTTGCCCAACCCCCCTGCACTCAGCAGGGACCCCTCCAGCTAGAGCAGGCTGCACAGGGACACAGCCAGGCTGAGCTTGGATGGGTCCAGAGGAGGCCAGAGAGATGCTGAGAGGGCTGGAGAAGCTCTGCTGTGGGGACAGGCTGGGAGAGTTGGGGCTGTTGAGCCTGCAGAGGAGAAGGCTGCAGGGAGAGCTCAGAGCTGCATTTCAATGTCTGCAGGGGAGCTGCAGGCAGGCTGGGGAGGGACTGTTGAGAAGGGCTTGGAGTGCTAGGCCCAGGGGCAGGGCTTTGAAAGTGGAGCAGGGCAGCTTGAGGTTGGAGCTGAGGAGGAAGTTGTGCCCAAGGAGAGTGGTGAGACACTGGCACAGGCTGCCCAGGGCTGAGGCTAATCAATATCAATGCCAGGGAGCAGCTGGGCCAGCTGCAGCCCAGGAGAGGGCAGCTGGGCTCGGGGTGGGGAAGTGCCTGTCAGGACCTGTCAACCCAGCAGTCTCCTGAGCTTTGCCATATTCTCCTTCAGGTTGCTGTTGTCCCCTGTTGGCTGCCACAGGATGCTCCCAGGCTGAGCGACTCAGTGGTATTCACAGATGGAAAAGTGCCCTGGGCACATCCCTGCTGGCACTGTGTGCACAGATCACATCCTGCTCCTTGCCCTTCTCTCTCTGCCACGGTCTGGCTGTGCCTCCTGTGCCAAGCCAGGCACATTATTCATCAAGAGACAAGCTGAAAAGACAGGAGCTGCTCACAACTTTCCACATGAAGTGAGGCAAGGTCCCACTCCCTCTTCCCCACTTCCCCCTTTTCCTCCTGTCTTTTCTGCAGTGATAAGCAAAGGCACCCAGGAGCCTCGAGGGACAGTCCAGGTGTTAATTTCTTACCTCTACAGTTGGATGCTTTCTGTTTCACAGTGACCCTGAGCTGGTCTCAGAGCAAAAGGAAAAGGCTGGATGGGAGAATATTGTGCAGGGTGGAAAGGCCATGGGGTGGTTCCTGACAGCAAAGAACCTGCCCCTGGTGCCTTCAGCATTGCCCCTGCTGGGCTTCATTTCACACTGACACTGATTGATTGGCATGGGACAGCTTCCTCTGCTTCTCAGGCCTGCAAAAGGACCTTCAAATATCTTCCAGTACCTGAAGGGGGCTACAAGAAAGCTGGGGAGGGACTTCTTAGGGTGGCCAGCAGGGCCAGGGAGGGGATTCTGCCCCTCTGCTCCACTCTGCTCAGACCACACCTGGAGCTCTGGGTCCAGTTCTGGAGCCTCTCTTCCAGGAAGGCTCTGGAGGGGCTGGAAGGTGTCCAGGGAAGGGCCATGAGGATGAGCAGAGGGCTGGAGCTGCTCTGCTCTGCTCTGCAGACAGCCTGAGAGAGTTGGGGTTGTGCAGGCTGGAGAGGAGAAGGCTCCCAGGAGACCTTCTTGTGGCCTTCCAGGATCTGAAGGGGGCTGCAAGAAAGCTGGGGAGGGACTTTTGAGGGTGTCAGGGAGGGATAGGAGTGGGGGGGGATGGAGCAAAAGATTGAGATTGGATGTCAGGAAGAAGTTGTTCCCCATGAGGGTGGTGAGAGCCTGGCAGAGGTTGCCCAGGGAGGTGGTGGAAGCCTCATCCCTGGAGGTTTTTGCAGCCAGGCTGGATGTGGCTGTGAGCAACCTGCTGGAGTGTGAGGTGTCCCTGCCCATGGCAGGGGGGTTGGAACTGGCTGAGCCTTGAGGTCCCTTCCAGCCCTGACAATTCTCTGATTCCATGATTCTGTAACTGGAATGTCCCTGGCAGGCCTGGCTGTAGACAAGGATATGGCTCCTACACATCTCACATGCCCCCAGACATCTCACCTTGAGGTCCCTTCCAACCCTGCCAGTTCTGTGATTCCCTGATTCATATCAACCAAAGGGAGCCAGTAGAAGAGTCAGGGAGAATGAGAATGGAGAAAGCTGAAAGGCTTCAAGGCTGCTGAAGATGCTGGGATGGTGAAGGAAGACAAGGGCCAAAGAGAGCAAAGGCTGTGCCTTTGGTGGAAACACTGGGTGTAGGGAATGCTGTGTGGAAGCTGCCTCCCAGGGAGAGCAGATTCTCTGAAGAAGTAGGAGAGAAGGCTGCTGGCAAAAGCTGGGCTTGTCTTCCAGCCTCTTCCTTTGCTTTGGTTCAGGTTCACTCAAGCACATTGATTCTTACCCTGGTAGAACGTTGGCAGAGTACTGAGAGGTGCTGCAAGGAAATCTGAGGCCCTCTTGGAATTGAACCTGGCAAAAAATGCTGTAAAAAAAAAAAAGTAAGAAGAAAGGCTTCTTGAAGTCCATCAGCAGGGAAGGGAACAGCAGGCAGAAGGTGGAGCTGCTGCTGGCTGGGGTGGGTGTCCTGGGGACAGAGCAGACAGAAGGCAGCACTACTGGATCCCTCCTTTGTTTCAGCCTTTCTGACAAGCTGGGCTCTCAGGAATCCCAGTCTCTGCAGGTAAGAGAGAGAGTCTGGAGGAAGACTCTCCCTTAGTCAAGCAGGACTGGGCTAGAGACCACCTAGACAAGGGACACCCCCAGCCCCTTGGCCCCAAGGAGTGCTGAGGGAGCTGGCTGAGGTTAGTGCCAAGCCACTCTGTTTCTGGAGGGTCAGGGAGGACAGGGGAGGTGCTTGAGGGCTGGAGGAAAAATGTCTCTCCAGCCTTCAAACAGGCCAAGAAGAGGAGCCAGGAAACCAGAGCCCTCACCTCCATCCCTGGAACAGCTCATTCTGGAGGCCATCTCTCAGCAGGTGGGGAAGAAGAAGATTATCAGGAGCAGTCAGCATGGATTCATGAAGCCCCTAACATTCTGTGTTATCTCCATGGGCAGAGGTGGTGCAGTCCTTAATAAGAACATTGCTTGTAAAGCCTGAGACCTGCACCATCCTACAGAGCCCAGCAGCAGCAGGTACCTTCATTCCACACACCCCTGGGCTGGGCCACACTTCCCTCACTAACAAGCAGCTTTCTAGGCTTGGAAGGACTTGAAGTCTCACAGGCTTTGGCCAGCAGGTGTTTGCAGACACTGCAGAGCTCTTCTGTGTCTAGCCAAGACACAAATCCCTGTCCTGCCACTGATACAGGGATTCCTCAGCTGATAATCTGTGTGAGGTCCAATCAGCCCTGCCAGACAGCAAAGCATGGTCTTGGTTGGTCATTAAAGGTCTTTAAATCATAGAAACATAGAACCATAGAACCATGAAAGAATAGGATCATAGAAGTATAGAAGCATGGAAGCACAGAACCAGAGAAGCAGAGAATCATAGGAAAGAATAGAATCAAAAGCATAGAATCATAGAACCATCAGAGAAGAATAGAATCAGAAACATAGAAGCATAGAGGCATAGAAGCATAGAATCAGGAGGATAGAATCATAGAAGAATAGAATCATAGAATCATGGAATCAGAAGCATAGAAGAATAGAATCGTGGAATCAGAAGCATAGAAACACAGAAGCATAGAATCACAGAAGCATAGAATCAGAGTCATAGAAGAACAGAATCATAGAATCATGGAATCAGAAGCATAGAATCATAGAAGAATAGAATCATAGAATCAGAATCATAGAAGCACAGAAGAACAGAATCATAGAAGAACAGAATCATAGAAGCATAGAATCAGAAGCATAGAAGCATAGAATCACAGAATCATAGAAGAATATAATCATAGAAGCAGAGAAGCACAGAATCATAGAAGAATAGAATCAGAATCAGAAGCACAGAAGAAGAGAATCATAGAAGAATAGAATCATAGAAGCATAGAATCATGGAATCAGAAGCACAGAAGCATGGAAGCAGCACAGAAGAATAGAATCATAGAATCAGAAACATAGAAGCATAGAATAGAATCATAGAAGAACAGAAGAATAGAATAAAATCAGAAGCATAGAAGAATAGAATCATAGAAGCAATAGAATCATAGAAGCAATAGAATCATAGAAGCAATAGAATCATAGAAGCAATAGAATCATAGAAGCAATAGAATCATAGAAGCATAGAAACAATTATAGAATCAGAAACACAGAAGCATAGAATAGAATCAGAAGAATAGAATAGAATAGAATCAGAATCAAACAAGCACAGAAGAACAGAAGAGAATCATAGAACAACAGAATCATAGAAGCACAGAATCATAAAAGCATAGAAGCATAGAATCATAAACATAGAAGCCTAGAACAGAATCACAGAATCATAGAAGAATAAAATAGAATCAGAATCATAGAATCATGGAATCAGAAGCATAAAAGCATGGAAACACAGAAGAATAGAATCATAGAATCAGAAACAAAGAAGCATAGAATAGAATCATAGAAGAATAGAATAGAATCAGAAGCATAGGAGCATAGAAGAATAGAATCAGAAGCATAGAAGCATGGAACCATAGAATTAGAAACAGAGAAGCACAGAGTAAAATCACAGAATCATAGAAGAATAGAATAGAGTCAGAATCATAGAAGCACAGAAGCAGAGAAGCACAGAAGCAGAGAAGCACAGAATCGTGGAAGCATAAAATCATAGAATCATAGCAGCACAGAATCATAGAAGCAGAGAAGCACAGAATCATGGAAGCATAAAATCACAGAAGCATAGAATGATAAAGCACAGAGTGATAGAAGCAGAGAATGCTGGGGGTTGGAAGGGACTTCCAGAGATCCTCTAGCCCAACACTGCTCCAAAGCAGGACCACTTAGGGCAGGTCACAGAGGAACACTTCCAGGCAGATCTTGAAGGTCTCTAGAGAAGGAGATTCCACAACCTCTCTGGGCAGCCTGTGGCCATGGGTCCTGCCTCCCCTGTCTTTCTTTGAACAGCCCCTGGCTGTCCTCTGGGAGAAATTTCTCCATCACAATGCCAAAGACTTTGCAAAGCCAGGAGTTAATGACAGCCCCTGTAAGCTGTGCAGCCAGGGTCCAGCTGGCAATTCTTCTGTGCTTCACCAAGCTGGGAGCTGTGGCTGACACAGGAGGGTTGTGCTGACCTGGACAGGCTGAGAGCTGGGCAGGGAGACATGGAATGAAATTCAGCAAGGGCAAGGGGAGAGTCTTGCACCTGGGAAAGAACAACTCCATGGAGCAGGAGAGGTTGGGGACTGAGCTGCTGGAGAGCAGGGAAGGGGAAAAGGCCCTGGGGGTGCTGGTGGATGGGAGGTTGGCCATGAGCCAGCAATGTGCTCTGCTGGCCAAGAAGGCCAAGGGCAGCCTGGGGGGGATCAGAAGGGCTGTGGTCAGTAGGTCAGAGAGGTTCTCCTGCCCCTCTGCTCTGCACTGCTGAGGCCACATCTGGAATATTGTGTCCAGGTCTGGGCTCCTCAGCTCAAGAAGGACCTCAGGGAAGTGCTTGAGAGAGTCCAGCACAGAGCCACAAAGATGCTGCAGGCAGTGGAACATCTTCCTCATGGGGAGAGCCTGAGGGAGCTGAGGGCTCTGGAGCTGGGAGAGGAGGAGCCTGGGGGTGAGCTCATGCTGGTGCTAAAGATGTGCAGGGGGAGTGCCCAGAGGCTGGAGCCAGGCTCTGCTGGGGGATGCCCAATGCCAGCACAAGGGCAGTGGTGGGAGTTGAGGCATAGGAAGTGCCATGGGAACAGGAGGAGATTTTGTCCCTGTGAGGGTGGCAGAGCCCTGGAGCAGGCTGCCCAGGGGGGTTGTGGAGTCTCCCTCTGTGGAGATATTGAAGACCTGCCTGGCTGTGCTCCTGTGTGCCCTGCCCTGGGTGCCCCTGCTCTGGCAGTGGGGTTGGACTGGATGAGCTCTGGAGTTCCTTCCAGCCCCTGACACTCTGTGATTCTGTGATCTCCTCAGCATCTCAGTACAAGCCTGGGGAGGTTTCTGGAGCAAAACCAGTTCCCACCAGGCAGCTAATTCAGGTGGTGAAGTGATCATCTGTGTGCTTCACCTGGGTGTGATGAAGAAGGTCTGAAGGAGGAAGACCCCAACTGCTGCTGCCATCCTCAGCTGTCCAGGCTAAGTCAAAGCCAAGTTTTGCTCATCCCTGTCTGAAACAGTAAAAGACAAATTGGAGTATGACAAAAAAACCCCAAACAAACCCCAAACAACTATTTTATTTTTGCTTCCAATCACAGAAGCTACCCACAGCTGGCTGGGGAGCTGTTGAAGGTCTGATCAAAGGCAGCTATGGGCAGCCTCTGCCTTAGCAAATCTCTTTTTTTTTTTTTTTTTTTTTGGCTCCCTCAGGTGCTTTCTTTAGGAAGAAAGCAGCCAGCAGCAGTGGAATGAAAGAGCTCAGCTTTAGGCTTCTGAACAGGATGAAAAGGGAACATTTTATTGCCTTGCAAGGCTCTGCTGCAGGTTTTCTGCAGGGTCAGCCAAGCAGCTCTGAAGCATTTGCACACTTCCAGTGTCAGCAAGAAGCCTTGTGCCCAAAGGGAGGCACAATTCCTGTTTTCAAGGAGGAGATGAAGGTTCAGGAAGAGCAGCAGACAACATGGAATCATAGAGTCATGGAGCTGCTGAGGATGGAAGAGACCTCTGAGCTCCTCCAGTCCAACCACTGCTCAGCCACTGCCACTGAACCACCTCCTTCAGTGACACATCCATGGATCTTTTAAACCCCTCCAGGGGTGGGAACTCCACCACCTCCCTGGGCAGCCTGGGACAGGCTCTGAGAACCCTTTAGGTCAAAATGTTTCTTCACACATCCAACTTAAACCTTTCCTGGGACAACTCGTTCCAGTCTCTCACCGCCCTCATGGGGAACAACTTCTTCCTAACATCCAATCTGAATCTCCCCACTTCTAGTTTCGTTCCATCCCCCCCAGTCCTATCACTCCCTCACACCCTCAAAAGTCCCTCCCCAACTTTCTTGCAGCCCCCTTCAGATCCTGGAAGGCCACCAGAAGGTCTCCTGGGAGCCTTCTCCTCTCCAGCCTGCACAACCCCAACTCTCTCAGGCTGTCTCCAGAGCAGAGCAGCTCCAGCCCTCTGCTCATCCTCGTGGCCCTTCTCTGGACACCTTCCAGCCCCTCCAGAGCCTTCCTGGAACAGAGGCTCCAGAACTGGACCCAGAGCTCCAGGTGGGGTCTGAGCAAGGCAGAGTAATTTTGTCTCTGGCTATTTCTCCAGCTGCCTAGGGGCTGGGTCCAGATGACCTTTGGAAGTCCCTTCCAACCCAGACCCTTCTGTGATTCTATGATCCTCAAGATGAAAAAAGAAGCAAGAACTGAAGGCAGAGCTCTTGCAGGGGAAGCAGTTGGCTGGGCACAGACAATTCTTCCAGCTCAAACCTTTCAGCTGTCAATAGGAAACCATCCTAAATCCATTTTATTAGTCTGCAGAGAGATCCAGAAGATCTAAATCAACACAAGCTCACAAGGGCAGGCTTCCAGAAATTCATGGAATTCATAGAATGGGTGGAAGGGACCTTGAAGCTCATCCAGTTCCAACCCCCTGCCATGGGCAGGGACACCTCCCCTCAGCCCAGCTTGCTCAAGGCCTCATCCAGCCTGGCCTTGAACACCTCCAGGGAGGGGACAGCCACAGCCTCCCTGGGCAACCTGTGCCAGTGTCTCCCCACCCTCACTGCCAACAATTTCTTCCTCATCTCCAGTCTCAATCTGCCCTCCTCAAGCTTCAATCCATTCCCTCTCCTCCTGGCACTCCCAGCCCTTGTCCAAAGTCCCTCCCCAGCTCTCCTGGAGCCCCTTCAGGTCCTGGAAGGCTGCTCTGGGGTCTCCCTGGAGCCTTTTCTTCTCCAGGCTCAACAGCCCCAACTCTCACAGCCTGTCCTCACATCCTGTCCCCTCTGATCATCTTCATAGCTTCCTCTGAACTCTCTCCATCAGCTCCAGGTCCCTCTCATGCTGGGGGCCCCAGGACTGGAGGCAGTGCTGCAGGTGTGGTGTGAGCAGAGCAGAGCAGAGGTCAGAATCCCCTCCCTGTGCTGCTGCTCTCCCTGCTCTGGATGCAGCCCAGATGGCAAAGTCTTCTGCCAGGGTGGTTGAATGCCCATCCCCAGAGGTGTGTGAAAGAGGCAGAGGTGTGGTGCTGAGGGTCATGGGTTAGCCCTAGTCTTGGCAGAGTTAGAGACTTGTGAAAGGATCTTTCCAAATGAATTCATCCTACAAGAAAGGGGAGGGACTTTTGAGGGTGTCAGGGAGTGATAGGACTGGGGGGGATGGAACAAAACTAGAAGTGGGGAGATTCAGATTGGATGTTCGGAAGAAGTTGTTCCCCATGAGGGTGGAGAGAGCCTGGCAGAGGTTGCCCAGGGAGGTGGTGGAAGCCTCATCTGTGCTGGGGCACACCCATCCTGGATGGGGCTGAGAAGAACCCAGCCCCAGGTGGACAAAAGAGATTTAATCTGGGGAGGGCTTGGCCCCTCCCCTGCTGGGAGAAGGTGGTCCCCTGACTCAGAGGTGGTCTATTCCACTTCCCCTTCCTGTCCAGCAAGCCTATAAAAGGGGGGATATCCTGCTGCTCTTCCCTTTTTCCTGCCTCGTCTGCTCGAGAGGACTTCCTGCTGCTGTTGCTGTCTCCTGCACCGGACCACGTGGCTGGGGCCCTTTCTCTCTCTCAGCTGAACCCACCGACATCCAGGGGAACACAAGGCCATCCAGGCTTGGGTTTGTATATTTTTTTTCCCACTTACCCTCATCCCTCACCTCTGTGAACCCCCCTGTTACTGATACATATATATATGTAAAAAAATTATTTTTCCTTTCCCTTTTGTGAAAAAAAAGGAAAAAAAATTTACTCCTTCTACTTCCAAACCCACTTCATACTATTTCTTTCACGATTTTTTTTCCCCTTTCCCCTACCCCTTTTTTTTTCCCTTTCTTCTCTCTCTCCACTCTGCCGAGAGAAAAGGGAGAGGGGCAGGGGGAGGAATTTATATCTATTATCACTTGAGCTCCTAAACTCAGAGCTCAAACTACCACAATATTTCTTTTGGCGCCCAACGTGGGGCTTGGGAAATAATTTTTTTTTTTTTTTTTTTTTGCTTGAAAATAACACCTGATTGGGAAAGAAGGGTTTGGAAGTAGAGATGGTAATTTTACAGACTCTTATGGTTCAAGTTTTTGGATGGGCTGTTGGCTGGATCTTTTGGACGCATGTGTATGAACTACTGACTTACCGTGTGCTTTGGTTAATTATAGAGATGCTGCTTGACTGGATAAAAGCTCTGCCAATGGAGTTTTGCATGTACCTTTTGAATTCCATCAATCTTACTGGCAGTGGGCACTTGTCAAACTTTTCTGACATAAAGAATTTCTCTGAAACCTATTATGAAACTAAACGTGTGGATAAAAATATTGCTGAAGGAGAATGGGACTATGTAAAAATATGCTCTGTAGGTTTAAATGTAATCTTGATAATCATACTGGCTCTGGCCATGTGGGGAAGGGGGTGCCCCAACCCATTAAGAGCTATCTGTGGAGGGACAATCGGTTTAGGGAGTTCTTTTGTAAGCCTTAATGGCCCAAAGGCGGAGAGCTGTAAGCACTGCAGGCACTGTGATAATGTTTATGAAAAGAGGAGGGAGGGGTCTGGCTGCTGTGAATGCTGTCCAGCCCGATGGAGGCTGGCCAAACCTGAGGCCCAGCCCCGCGGGTTTGACCCCCCACCAACAGCTTCACACATAACCCCTGATGCTCCTCCACCTGTAGTTTCCCTAGCACCAGTTACCACACGCAGGAAAAAGATGCAAAAATCAGCTCCAAATACGGATGGTGAAGAAGGCACCTCAGCAGGACCCAGCACACTCATCCCTGGAGGTTTTTGCAGCCAGGCTGGATGTGGCTGTGAGCAACCTGCTGGAGTGTGAGGTGTCCCTGCCCATGGCAGGGGGGTTGGAACTGGCTGAGCCTTGAGGTCCCTTCCAAGCCTGACAGTTCTGTGACTCTATGGTTCTATCATTCAGCCCTCTGAGCATCTTTGTAGCCTCCTCTGGACCCTCTCCATCAGGTCCATGTCTCTGTTGTGCTGTGAGAGCCCAGAGCTGGATACAGCCTTGAGGTGAGGTCAGAGCAGAGCAGAGGGCCAGGATCCCCTCTCTCCACCTGCTGCCTTTACATTGTCTCTTTGAATAGACCAAAGTCAGGGGGAGAGGATGAGTAAGCAGAACTGAGCTGCACTTTATCTTCCATGGCAGCTCCCTGTGCACAGCAGTTCTCTCCAGGGGAGTTGAGCTACTGTGTGGTGTAACAGGGACTGACTGAGAGACAGCCCACAGAGCAAAAGCAAGGTGCACACTCCCCTGCCCCAGCAGGATGTGGCAGTCCCAATCAAGCCAGCTGAGAATCCCATAGCTGCTCTCATTTGGGGGCTCCCTTTCATGGTTTCCCATCTTTCTGGTTGTTTTAGGGAGGGTTTGATGTGTTTGCTAAAAGGAGAGACAGGAAATCACAGAATGGAAGGGACCTCCAGAGCTCATCCAGTCCAACCCCCCCTGCCAGAGCAGGGGCACCCAGGGCAGCTCAGCCATGAGCCACCTGAAAATAAGCAGCTCTCAGTAGCTGGGGAAGGGGCAGTGGCATTGCAGGCTGGCTCCTGACAGCTCCCTGGGGTCACTTTGCAGTAGCTCAGAGCAAAAAATTTCACTCTGTTCAACTCTGGAGGTACCCTGGAAGAGAAGGTGGAGGTGGAAATCTATGTGGGGAAGCACACAGAAACAAGAAAAAGGAACAAAAGAGACATGGAGCTGCTGGAGTGGGTCCAGAGGATGCTGAGAGGGCTGGAGAAGCTCTGCTGTGGGGACAGGCTGGGAGAGTTGGGGCTGTTGAGCCTGCAGAGGAGAAGGCTGCAGGGAGAGCTCAGAGCTGCATTTCAATGTCTGCAGGGGAGCTGCAGGCAGGCTGGGGAGGGACTGTTGAGAAGGGCTTGGAGTGCTAGGCCCAGGGGCAGGGCTTTGAAAGTGGAGCAGGGCAGCTTGAGGTTGGAGCTGAGGAGGAAGTTGTGCCCAAGGAGAGTGGTGAGACACTGGCACAGGCTGCCCAGGGCTGTGCTTGAGGCCCCAGCCCTGGAGCCATCCAAGCTCAGCCTGGCTGTGTCCCTCTGCAGCCTGCTCTAGCTGGAGGTGTCCCTGCTGAGTGCAGGGGGGTTGGGCAAGATGCCCTTGGAGGCTCCCTCCCAACCCACTGCAGTCTGTGACTCTCTGAAAAGGTCCTTACTGCAAAAAGCAAATTGAAGCCCACTCAGAAAACTTAAATGTCATTTACTTACAGCAAAAGTAAAGGTTATGATAAGATCAAAAAGAAGGAAAAAAGAAAAGTTTTTAAAACCTACAGGGACTTCCTGGCAGCCTGTCTAACATCTCATAGTAGCAGCAAGCAGGATCCTCCACTCACACCTTGGCTTTCCTTTCCGTTTCTTCCATCTTACCAAATCCTCCCTAGCAGCTGGAATGCTTGACCATTACCTCTCATCTTTTGGAAAGCAGATTCAAAGCTCCCTGCCTTATTGTGCTTGACTGGGGCAAGACCAAGCACAGATCCAGGCTGGGTGAGGAGTGGCTGGAGCCTGCAGGGGAAGGCCTTGGGGGTGTCAGGTGGTGACAGAGTCCCCAGGAGCCAGCAATGGTCCCTGGCAGCCCAGCAGGCAGCTGTGTGCTGAGCTGCATCCAGAGCAGGGAGAGCAGCAGCACAGGGAGGGGATTCTGCCCCTCTGCTCTGCTCTGCTCACACCACACCTGCAGCACTGCCTCCAGTCCTGGGGCCCCCAGCATGAGAGGGACTTGGAGCTGCTGGAGGGGGTCCAGAAGAGGCTATGAAGATGCTGAGAGGGCTGGAGAAGCTCTGCTGTGGGGACAGGCTGGGAGAGTTGGGGCTGTTCGGGCTGGAGAGGAGAAGGCTGCAGGGAGATCTGTGAGCAGCCTTCCAGTACCTGAAGGGGTTCCTGGAGAGCCAGGAGGAGAGGGAATGAAGCTTGAGGAGGGCAGATTGAGGCTGGAGAAGAGGAAGAAATTGTTGGCACTGAGGGTGGGGAGACACTGGCACAGGCTGCCCAGGGAGGCTGTGGCTGTCCCTTCCCTGGAGGTGTCCAAGGCCAGGCTGGATGAGGCCTTGAGCAAGCTGGGCTGGGGGGAGGTGTCCCTGCCCATGGCAGGGGGTTGGAACTGGGAGATCTTCAAGGTCCCTTCTGCCCCAACCCCTTCTGTGCAGCTGTGAACGAGTCTGTGTCTGAGTGCTGCCTGGCAAACCAACACCATGACTGCAGAGGGGAGTTGCAGGCTTGGTGCTGGAATTCTGTCACTTTGCAGGTTCAGTGCTGCCTGTTTGGAGAGAGCACCAAGCATTTTAACACCATCAGCATCCTCAGGAAGAGCTCTGTTGGGGTGGCTGTTACTACTCTGCATGCTGCCTTCCCACAGGAAATCTGGACTGTGAGCACCCAAGCCAGGCAGCAGCTTTCCACCCAAGGAGTCTCACACAGTACCCCAAGGCTGCTCAGCCTGGGGAAGGGCTGGAAGGACACAAATGAGCTGTCCCTGTCCCTTCCTTCCTGACCCCCACCCCTCAGGTATTGATAGACATTGATCAGATCCCCTTTCAGCCTTCTCTTTTCCAGACTAAGCAGCCTTCTCCTCTCCAGCTTGCACAACCCCAACTCTCTCAGGCTGTCTCCAGAGCAGAGCAGCTCCAGCCCTCTGCTCATCCTCATGGCCCTTCTCTGGACACCTTCCAGCCCCTCCAGAGCCTTCCTGGAACAGAGGCTCCAGAACTGGACCCAGAGCTCCAGGTGGGGTCTGAGCAGAGCGGAGTAATTGTCTCTGGCTTTTTGTCCAGCTGCAGAGGGGCTGGGTCTGGATGATCTTCGGAGGTCCCTCCCAACCCAGACCTTTCTGTGATTCTAGGATCCTCAAGGTGAAGAAAAGCAAGAACTGAAGGCAGAGCTCTTGCAGGGGAAGCAGTTGGCTGGACACAGACTTTGGCTTCCAGTAGGCCTAAAAATCAGACAATGATCTTCTTGGAGTGATGCTGCCCTGAGTTATGCTGGGAACAAGAGCCTGACTCTTCTGGGAAGGCAGCTGCCTGGGTTGAGGAGCACTTGTGGGAGATTTAAGTTTTTCTTCTCAGCAAAGGTCAGTCCTACACAGCTGTGCCCTTAGAGACATCAATTAGGCAAAAGAGAGGTGGGCTGGTGCCAGCTGCCAGGCACTGATTCCTGCTCCTGGGGTTCACTGGCTGATAGGAGAGAGGCTGTTGATTTACAGCAGGGTAGTTGAAAGGGAATCCTGTTCTTCAACCAAGAGCTTTAAAGCAAGGAGTCCTTCATGAGGGTCTCATGAGCTGGGTGGGAGGGTGGAGCCTTCAGGTAATCAAGAGCAGGTGAAGAGTTGAGCTAAGTGCTGAAATCGGTGTTTCCAGGAGGCACCTGGCCCCAGAGGCTTCCCTGGGACTGGGAGCAGTTGGTTCTGCACTGAGTGTTTTGCTGGAGAGCATTTGGAGAGCCAAGGAAGCCTTAGCACTTGCTGCCCCTCCCAACCTCCAACCCTTTTTCCTGTGTTGCTGATGTTTGACCACTCAGGATGGTCTCAAGAGGCAGCTTTGTCTGCCCTGGCTTCGGGGGGAATGGGAAGATGCTTCCAGAGTGGACAATCCTTACAGGTAAGTCCTGCTGCTCCTGCTGCTGTTGTTTCCTTGGGCTGGCAAACTGGAGAAGGTTGAAGCTGGACTCTGGGCACCTGAGATGGATGCCAAAGTCAAGGAGGAGGCTACCTAAGGTGGCCTTGTTGACAAGGGCCAGAAGGACAATCCAGGGAACCACAGGGCTATCAGCATGGCTTGGGTGCCAGGAAAGATCATGGAGCACTTACCAGACCCCAGTGCCCAGGCAGCAGGAGTTGCTGAAAGGGTTAAAGGGTTGGGGTTAGGTCCCTAACCCTGGCTGTCTGCTCTCCTCCCATGAGGTGACCTGCCTGGGGGGTGAGGGAAGGGCTGTGGATGTTGTCTGCCTGCACTTCAGGAAAGCCTTTGGCACTGTCTGCCCCAGTGTTGCCCTTCAGAAACTCCTGGCACGAGGCTTGCCTCAGTGCCCTCTGCACTGGATAAAAAACTGCCTGGTGGCCAGGCCCAGAGAGAGATGGGGAATGGAGGTGGACCTGGCTGGTGTCCAGGCAGCAGTGGTGTCCCCCCCAGGGCTTCAATGCTGAGCGCTGAGCCTGTCCCCTTTAATGCCTTTAGCAATTGGATCAGGATGAGTCCACTGAGGCAGCCTCAGTGACTCTGCAGGTGACCCCAAGCTGGGTGGCTGTGTCCATCTGCTAGGGGGTAGGGAGGCTTTGCAGCAGGGTCTGCACAGGTGAGAGCCATGAGCCAAGGCTCATTGGGTGAAGTTCAACAAGGCCAAGGGCCAGGTCCTGCACCTGGGTCACAGCAACCCCATGGGGAGCTGCAGACCTGGGGATGTGTGGTTGGAAAGCTGCAGCTGGGAGAGGGCCCTGGGGTGTTGGTTGGCACTCACTGACCATGAGCCAGCAGTGGCCAAGAAAGCCAAAGGCCTCCTGGCTGGGGTCAGAAGCAGGGTGGGCAGCAGGGCCAGGAGGTGCCCATCCCCTGTGCTCAGCACTGGGGAGGCCACAGCTCGAGTGCTGTGCTCAGCTCTGGGCCCTCACTGCAGGAAGGACATTGAGGGGCTGGAGCCTGTCCAGAGCAGGGCAGGGAGGCTGGAGGAGGGGCTGAGGGATCTGGGGGTGTGCAGGCTGGAGAAGAGGAGGCTGAGGGAGACCTCATTGCTCTCTCCAGCTCCCTGAAGGGAGGTTGGAGCCAGGTGAG
Organism: Indicator indicator; assembly: GCF_027791375.1. Classification (NCBI taxonomy): domain Eukaryota; kingdom Metazoa; phylum Chordata; class Aves; order Piciformes; family Indicatoridae; genus Indicator; species Indicator indicator. Next base: position 1,515,299 of record NC_072018.1, read on the forward strand.
GGTTGGGCTCTGCTCCCTAGGAACAAGCGATAGGAGGAGAGGAAAAGAGCTCATCCTGCACCAAGGAAGGTTTAGGCTGGAGAGGAGAAGAAACTTCTTCCCTGAAAGGCTTCTCAGAGCCTGGCACAGGCTGCCCAGGGAGGTGGTGGAGTCCCCAAGCCTGGAGGTGTTTCAGGGTGGTTTGGATGTGGTGCTTGGGGCTATGGTTCAGGGGTGAGCCTTGCAGAGTAGGGGCAGTGGTTGGACTTGGTGCTCCTGGGGGGCTCTTCCAACCTGAGTGTTTCTGTGATCCTGTGGAGGTGTTTCCCAGAGGCAGAGCTGTGGTGCTGAGGGCCATGGTTCAGCCCCAGCCTTGACAGAGTCAGAGAATGGTAGGGCTGGAGGGATCTGGAAGGTCTCCTCCAACTGAAATGCTTCAGTGACTCTCTCCTGTGCCTCTGAGTGTGAGGGGAGGCCAGATCTGAAGTTGCATTGGATCCTGCCCTGCACCTTGCATCTCTTGTGCACCTTCTGCTGTGAAGGAAAGGGTTGCTCCAGGCTTGTTCCTCAACCCTTGCATGGCTTGGAAGCCAGCAAGCCTCCAAGGCAGTTTGGTATCTGCCTGCTTCCACCTCTCAGAAAACTCCTTTCAAGCCTTTTCTGATGGGGATTTGGTCTCATCTGCAGGAGGCCCTCCAGAGCTCTGAGGAGCTGCAGTGCATCATTTCCTAAAGGCCAATAAAAGGATTATGACTTTTCCTTTTTTTTTTCTTTGTTTTTGTTCCCCCTCATTTTATTTCATCCTGATTGATTGGCCAAATGCAGGTTTACTACAGGAACAATTTGGTTGGTTCTTTTTTTTTTTTCTTTTTAGCTCCTTGCTTTGGCTCTCAGTTTTACTGCTTGCAGTGCTTCAGAAATAGATAATAGAGAGGAGAAAAAAAATCAATAGAAAGACCTTAGCCATGGGGTTCTAAAAAAGAAATAGGTCACTTGAACATAGTTTATTTCTTTTTCTCCCACCCCCAGTCTTCCTGTGGAATGCAAACTAAACAGAGATGTGCATCAATACTAATGTGCAGAGGGTTTGGTTGTGGTTTTGTTGTGTTTTTTTTTTTTTTCTAAATAGAAATATTAAGGACAGATCTTAGCAGCCTGCTCTAGGGAAAGGTCTCCCTGCCTATAGCAGGTGGGGGTGGGACTGGATGGAAGACTTGTCAGGGTTGGAAGGGAGCTCAAGGCTCAGCCAGTTCCAACCCCCCTGCCATGGGCAGGGACACCTCACACTCCAGCAGGTTGCTCACAGCCACATCCAGCCTGGCTGCAAAAACCTCCAGGGATGAGGCTTCCACCACCTCCCTGGGCAACCTCTGCCAGGCTCTCACCACCCTCATGGGGAACAACTTCTTCCTAACATCCAATCTGAATCTCCCCATTTCTAGTTTTGCTTCAACCCCCCCAGTCCTATCACTCCCTGAAACCCTCAAAAGTCCCTCCCCAGCTTTCTTGGAGCCCCCTTCAGATCCTGGAAGGCCACCAGAAGGTCTCCTGGGAGCCTTCTCCTCTCCAAACTGAACAACCCCAACTCTCTCAGGCTGTCTCCAGAGCAGAGCAGCTCCAGCCCTCTGCTCATCCTCATGGCCCTTCTCTGGACACCTTCCAGCCCCTCCAGAGCCTTCCTGGAACAGAGGCTCCAGAACTGGACCCAGAGCTCCAGGTGGGGTCTGAGCAGAGTGGAGCAGAGGGGCAGAATCCCCTCCCTGGCCCTGCTGGCCACACTTCTCTTGCTGCAGCCCAGGCTCTGCTTGGCTCTCTGGGCTGCAAGTGCTCACTGCTGGCTCCTGCTGAGCTTCTCCTCCCCCAGCACCCCCAAGGCCTTTTCTTCAGGACTGCTCTCCAGCCAGTCCCTGCCCAGCCTGGATCAGTGGTGATCTTTGGTCCCTTTCAACCCATTCCATGAACCTTCAGAAACTCTATAGGGGGTTCAGTAAAGATCTTAAAGGTAAATTGTTGATCCTTGTGTTGTGAATCACTGAAGGAAAGAGGTCTGAAGCAGTTTCTGTGTCTTGCACTTCTGGGAATGTTTTAAAGGGTAAGGAGCCAGAAATGTTTAAAGGGATGGTGTCTGGCTTGGGGTGGTGTGGAATATCCCACTCAAGATAGAATTTATGACTTCAATATCCCATCTTTCCCCAAAATGGTCTCCTCAGGAGCTGGCTTTGGTTCTTTGTGCTTCATGGGGTTGCAGTAGTGACTGAGAGATTCACAGAATGTTAGGGGCTGGAAGGGACCTTGAAAGCTTATTCAGTCCAAGCCCCCTGCCAGAGCAGGGGCACCCAGGGCAGGGCACACAGGAACACAGCCAGGTGGGGTTGGAATATCTCCACAGAGACTCCACAACCCCCCTGGGCAGCCTGCTCCAGGGCTCTGTCACCCTCACAAGGACAAAATCTCTCCTCCTGTTCCCATGGCACTTCCTATGCCTCAACTCCCACCACTGCCCTTGTGCTGGCATTGGGCATCCCCCAGCAGAGCCTGGCTCCAGCCTCTGGGCACTCCCCCTGCACATCTTTAGCACCAGCAATGAGCTCACCCTCAGGCTCCTCCTCTCCCAGCTCCAGAGCCCTCAGCTCCCTCAGGCTCTCCCCATGAGGAAGATGTTCCACTGCCTGCAGCATCTTTGTGGCTCTGTGCTGGACTCTCTCAAGCACTTCCCTGAGGTCCTTCTTGAGCTGAGGGGCCCAGACCTGGACACAATATTCCAGATGTGGCCTCAGCAGGGCAGAGCAGAGGGGCAGGAGAACCTCTCTGACCTACTGACCACAGCCCTTCTGATCCACCCCAGGCTGCCCTTGGCCTTCTTGGCCACCAGAGCACATTGCTGGCTCATGAGCTAATGCTGCAGAGGAGCAATCTTGCCCTAAGCTTCCTTAGCCAATGCACAGGGTATAGGCAGTGCTGGTGATGGGAGTGAGGCTGGATGTGCACCTGGCTCAGAACACACTAGGAAGAGAGGTGGCTTGAGTTGTCTGGCCTCTGAGAGGGAGTGGGAATCTGTGCCAAGCTCTCATGAGAGGCAACATGGCCTGGAGTGAATGCAAAGGAGGGCAAGGAAGCTGGGAAGGGCCTGGAGAAGAAATCTGTTGGAGAGAGACTGAAGGAGCTGGGGATGGGTAGTGTGAAAGAGAGGAGGCTGAGGGGAGACCTCCTGGCTCCCTCCAGCTGCCTGGAAGGAGGTTGTGGAGAGGTTGGTGCTGGTCTCTTCTCCCAGCTGATTAGTGACAGAACAAGAGGGAACAGCCTCAAGCTGCAGCAGGGCAGGGGCAGACTGCACAGGAGGAAGAATTGTTCCCAGCAAGAGTGGTCAGGCACTGGGATGAGCTGCACAGGGAGGTGGTGGAGTCCCCAAGCCTGGAGGTGTTTCAGGGTGGTTTGGATGTGGTGCTTGGGGCTATGGTTCAGGGGTGAGCCTTGCAGAGTAGGGGCAGTGGTTGGACTTGGTGCTCCTGAGGGGCTCTTCCAACCTGAATGGTTCTGTGATTCTCCTCTACTGCTTGTTGTTTCAACAGGTAGGTGAAGCTTTAGTCAAGCTTAATGTGGGCCCAGCAGCTGCTTTCCCAGCCAGCACTGCATGGAGGAGACTCAGCAGGGCAAGCTAAAGAGAAGCTGCCCTGTGGCACCGCAGGCTGAGCAGCACTGCTGGCCCTGCCTGTGCCTCTGAGGTAGGCATTCAGCCCTGAGACATCTGCTTGTGCCACAGCCATTGCCTGGCCATGCAGCACCTCTTACAGGTGGCATCTGTAACCAACCAGTGCTCCACTTACACCCAGGCTGCTCAGGCTGGCCTCTGGCAGTTGGTAGTAGCCTCCTTCAGGCAGCCTGCAAGGCAAGGATGTAAGCAAAGCCTTCATCCTGGACAGTCTCTGGCAGGTTTGGGAGCTGCCAAGCCCTCATTTGAAATCAAAGCTTAGGGAAGGAGCTGTGAGCTCCTAGCAGGCTGTAGGGAGCTTGGGAGCTCCCTCATGCAGAGTCCTGCAGCTGGGAAGGAAGAAGAAAGTGCAGCAGGACCAGCTGGGAGAGCAGCCCCAAGGAGAAGGAGCTGGGAGTGCTGGTGGGCAGCAAGTTCTGCATGGCACAGCAATGTGCCCTGGGGGCCAAGAAGGCCAAGGGGAGCCTGGGCTGCATTCAGAGGAGTGTGGCCAGCAGAGCCAGGGAGGTTCTCCTCCCCCTCTCCTCTGCCCTGCTGAGACCTCCCCTGGAATATTGCATCCAGCTCTGGGCTCCCCAGGTCAGGAGGGACAGGGATCTGCTGGAGAGAGTGCAAGGGAGGGCTGCAAGGATGCTGAAGGGCCTGGAGCACTGCCTGGGGAGGAGAGGCTGAGAGCCCTGGGGGTGTTTAGTGTGGAGAGGAGAAGGCTGAGAGGGATCTGATCAATGTCTCTCAATAGCTGAGGGCTGGGGGTCAGGAGGGAGGGGACAGGGACAGGCTCTGCTCAGTTGTGCTCTGGGATAGGCCAAGGGGCAAGGGATGGAAACTGCAGCACAGGAGGTTCCACCTCAACAGGAGGAGGAACTTCTTCCCTGGAGGGTCCCAGAGGCCTGGAGCAGGCTCCCCAGAGAGGTTGTGGAGTCTCCTTCTCTGGAGCCTTCCCAGCCCTGTCTGGATGTGTTCCTGTGTGCCCTGTGCTGGACTCTATGGTCCTGCTCTGGCAGGGGGCTTGGACTTGATCTCCAGAGGTCTCTTCCAACCCCTAATGTCCTCTGAGCCTATGGAGATCTCAGCTTCAGACACAGGACAAGGGTGAAGGCAGCTCTGCCACAGCTTGGAGTTTATGGCCTGAGATTGTGCCAGGGGAGGGTTAGTTTGGAGACTGGGAAAAATTTCTTTGCTGCAAGAGTGGTCAGGGATTGGCACAGGCTGCCCAGGGAGGTGGTGGAGTCCCCATCCTTGGAGGGTTTCAAGAAACCTGTGGCCATGGCACTTGGAGACAGGGTTTGATGGCCATGGTGGTGTAGGGTTGATGGTTGGAGTGGATGATCTCAGAGGCTTTTCCTAATCCAAACAATTCTGTGATTCTGCAGATTTTGTGAGCTTTGCTTTATGTTATCCCCTCTGGTGTGCTCTCTAATGGTAGTAAATCTCGATCTGGGCAGCTCTGAAACCATAGAATGGCCCACGATGGAAAGGACCTCCAAAACTCACCCCTTCCAACCCCTGCACTCAGCAGGGACATCCTCCCCTAGATCAGGATGCCCAGAGCCCTGTCCAGCCTCACCTTGAATATCTCCAGGGGTGGGACCCCAACCACCTCCCTGGGCAACCTGTTGCAGTGTTCCAGCAGCCTCCTGCTGCAGAACTTGTTCCTCACATCCAATCTCAGTCTGCTCTGCTCTAGTCTGAAGCCACTGCCCCTGCTCCTATCCCTGCAGGCCTTTGCAAGCAGTCTCTCTCCATCCTTCCTGTAGCCCCCTTCAAGGTACCTGCAGGCTGCTATTAGGTCTCCCTGGAGCCTCCTCTTCTCCAGGCTGAACACCCCCAGCTCCCTCAGCCTGTCCCATAGCAGAGCTGCTCCAACCCCCTGAGCATTTTTGTGGCCTCCTCTGGCCCCTCTCCATCAGGTCCAGGTCCTTCCTGTATTGAGGGCTCCAGACCTGCACTCCAGAGCAGAGCAAAGTGTCAGAATCAGCTCTCTGGATCTGTGGCAATGCTGCTGTGGATGCAGCCCAGGCTGTGATTTGCCTTCTGTGCTGCAGGCTCACACTGCTCCTCTCCAGCTCCTCCCCCACCAGCACCCCCAAGGCCTTTTCCTCAGGGCTGCTTTCTCTCCCCTCCTCCCCAGCCTGTACTGACAGTGAGGATTGTTCCAGCCCAGGTGCTGCACCCTGCACTTGCTCTTGTTGAGCCTCATGAGCTTCACCTGGGCACCACCTCTCAGCCTGCCCAGGTCCCTCATAGTGGACAAGAAACAAGCTGCAGCTCTTTCTTAAGCCTAACCACATTCTAGAGACACTTCTCTCAACATTGTCCTACAAGGGGAGGGAGTTGGACCTGATGACCTCTAAAGGTCCCTTTCAACCCAAAGCATTCTAATGACTCTCTGTGCCTGCTGTGTTTGGTGTCTTGTGCTGGTGAGAGGCTTCAGGTCTGCAGCACTTTCTGCCAGCAGGTAGCTAAGGCTTGGTTGTGTATCATCCAGCCAGGCCTGATGAAATGGCTCTTCTCTCCCTCTCCCCAGAAGGCCATCAATAAAGAGTCAGTTCAGGCATGTTCCTTGCTTTGGGACATGGCCTTGAAAAGCTGGAGGAGATTTCATTTTTGGTTTTTTCGCCCTTTAAGCTCTGCTGATTGAATTCTTCACTCTCACTTAGCTCTGGAGATTTCTTCACAGGGCTGCTGGTGGGGGAAAGCTGGAGAGGAGCCAGCAATGGGCACTGGCAGCACAGAAGGCCAAGGGCAGCCTGGGCTGAGCCAAAGCAGTGTGGGCAGAGCTGGAGAGAGAGGATCCTGCCCCTCTGCTCTGCTCTGCTCTGGGGAGACCTCACCTGCAGGGCTGTGTCCAGCTCTGGGGCCCCCAACACAAGAGAGACCTGGAGCTGCTGGAGAGGGTCCAGAGGAGGCCAGAGAGATGCTGAGAGGGCTGGAGAAGCTCTGCTGTGGGGACAGGCTGGGAGAGTTGGGGCTGTTGAGCCTGCAGAGGAGAAGGCTGCAGGGAGAGCTCAGAGCTGCATTTCAATGTCTGCAGGGGAGCTGCAGGCAGGCTGGGGAGGGACTGTTGAGAAGGGCTTGGAGTGCTAGGCCCAGGGGCAGGGCTTTGAAAGTGGAGCAGGGCAGCTTGAGGTTGGAGCTGAGGAGGAAGTTGTGCCCAAGGAGAGTGGTGAGACACTGGCACAGGCTGCCCAGGGCTGTGCTTGAGGCCCCAGCCCTGGAGCCATCCAAGCTCAGCCTGGCTGTGTCCCTGTGCAGCCTGCTCTAGCTGGAGGTGTCCCTGCTGAGTGCAGGGGGGTTGGGCAAGATGCCCTTGGAGGCTCCCTCCCAACCCAGTGCAGGCTGTGAGTGCTAACAGGATCCCCCTGACTCACCTGCAGCAAGATCACTCCTTGCTCCTTCTCAGAGCAAAGCTTCTCAGCATGGGTGCAGAGGAGAAGCACTACCAGCATCCTCTGGAGACCACCTCCTGCTCCCCTTCTCCCAGCCCCATCTTCTGCCCAGCTCTCCTCCATCCAGGAGCAGTGCAAGCACAGGAAGGGCAGGCTGCAAGCAAGGCTGGGAAGTGATGCAGGAGGAGAGAGGAGCTTGCTAGCAGCTCAGACTAACGAGCTGGTGCCTGTTAGGTCTCTTCAGAAAGCTCACAGTGGTGCAGACCTGCTCCTGAGGAAAAGTGGGACAGCAATTTTCAGTGCCCTTAGGAGACTTTTGAAAGCACAGCTCCTATCTGCACATCCAAAGCTGCAAATGTTCTGATGATCTCCAGATGAACTGAAGGATGTTTCAGCCTGCTTTCCTTTGCTCCTGTCCTCTGCTGACAAATTGTAGCTCTGTGTGATTTGGGTGGGTGCCTTTTCTGTACCTGATGCTATTTACTGATCAATAGGTGTGAGCAGTCCTGGATTCTGCCCCAGCATTGCTCTCCAAGGGCTGCAAGGGCTCAGCTTTTGCTGCCTCCCCACAGCATGGCTGCTCTGCTGTGCTACCCCTCTCCTCCTTCCTCACTGACCTGCCTGCCCCATGGCTTTCTCTCTCTTCCTTCCCACTCCTCTTCAGAACTGAAGTAAAAAAAAGGATCAGAGAATTGTTAGGCTTGGAAGGGACCTCAAGGATCATCCAGTTCCAACCCCCCTGCCATGGGCAGGGACACCTCACACAAGCCCAGGTTTTGGTGTAGTAGTAGAGCAAGGGGTGGAAGGTAACACAGGTTGCTTCAGTATCTTGAGAGGCTGAGACACAGAGCTCCAGACTGCAACATCTTGCAGGAGAAGGCCTTGGGGGTGTCAGGTGGTGACAGAGTCCCCAGGAGCCAGCAATGGTCCCTGGCAGCCCAGCAGGCAGCTGTGTGCTGAGCTGCATCCAGAGCAGGGAGAGCAGCAGCACAGGGAGGGGATTCTGACCTCTGCTCTGCTCTGCTCACACCACACCTGCAGCACTGCCTCCAGTTCTGGGGTCCCCAGCATGAGAGGGACCTGGAGCTGACGGAGAGGGTCCAGAAGAGGCTACAAAGATGCTCAGAGGGCTGGAGAAGCTCTGCTGTGGGGACAGGCTGGGAGAGCTGGGGCTGTTGAGCCTGGAGAGGAGAGAAGGCTCCAGGGAGACCTCAGAGCAGCCTTCCAGGACCTGAAGGGGCTCCAGGAGAGCTGGGGAGGGACTTTGGACAAGGGCTGGGAGTGAGACAGGAGGAGAGGGAATGGATTGAAGCCTGAGGAGGGCAAATTGAGACTGAAGACAAGGAAGAAATTGTTGCCAGTGAGGATAGTGAGACACTGGCACAGGTTGCCCAGGGAGGCTGTGGCTGCCTCCTCCCTGGAGGTGTTCAAGGCCAGGCTGGATGAGGCCTTGAGCAAGCTGGGCTGGGGGGAGGTGTCCCTGCCCATGGCAGGGGGGTTGGAACTGGATGAGCTTTGAGGTCCCTTCCAGCCCAACCCATTCTATGATCTTTCTTTGGAGGCTTTGAAACAGTGTTGTGAAAGTTGGGAGCATCCAAGGCTTGCTCCCATCACAGGGCTCTGCTCCTTATGGTGCTCACCTCTGTGCAGATGTTTAGCATGAGGCCAGGAAAGCTGTGCTGAGGGTGCAGGGGGAGAACTCTGGATCCTAATGTGTTATGTAGTCTGTGTTGTGATTCTTGCTTCCAGTTCTGGCTGCTCCCTTCTCACATCAAGTAAGTGGAGCAGTTGCACATTCTGGTGCATGACTTGACTTAGCAGGAGCAGGGTCCAGGAAAGAAAATAGAATCCAGAAACAGAACCCAACAAAGCCAAGTGCTGATGCCAGGCAGTTACATGTTTTGGTGGAGCACCTGAGGGAGCTGGGGGTGTTCAGCCTGGAGAAGAGAAGGCTCCAGGAGGACCTCAGAGCTGCCTGCCAGTACCTGGAAGGATCCTGCAGGAAAGCTGCAGAAGGACTTTTGCTGAGGGTGTCTGGAGCCAGGCCACGGGGGCATGGTTTGAAGCTGAGGCAGAGCAGGGTCAGACTGGAGCTGAGGGAGAAGTGCTTCAGTAGGAGGTTGGTGAGACTCTGGCACAGGTTGCCCAGGGAGGCTGTGGCTGCCTCCTGCCTGGAGGTGTTCAGTGCCCGGTTGGATGAGTCCTTGAGCAGCCTGGGCTAGTTGAGAGGTGTCCCTGCCCATGGTAGGGGGTTGGAGTTGAAGATCTCTGAGGTCCCTTCCAGCCTGAGCCGTTCTGTGATCCTAGGCAGTCCTCAATCATAGAACTGTCAGGGTTTGAAGGGACCTCAAGGCTCAGCCAGTTCCAACCCCCCTGCCATGAGCAGGGGTGCACCTGACACTGCAGAAGGTTGCTCACAGCCACATCCAGCCTGGCTGCAAAAACCTCCAGGGATGAGGCTTCCACCACCTCCCTGGGCAACCTCTGCCAGGCTCTCACCACCCTCATGGGGAGCAACTTCTTCCTAACATCCAGTCTGAATCTCCCCACTTCTACTTTTGCTTCAACTCCCCTCCTCCCCCCAGTCCTATCACTCCCTCACACCCTCAAAAGTCCCTCCCCAGCTTTCTTGGAGCCCCCTTCAGATCCTGGAAGGCCACAAAAAGGTCTCCTGGGAGCCTTCTCCTCTCCAGACTGAGTTCAGGTAAGTGCTGAGGAAGAACTTGGTCTCTGCTCAGTGTAGCAGAGGGCATCGTGCTCATGCCAGCTGCAGGGCACTATGGTGGTCAGGAATATTGGAGGGAGAGGAGGAAAAAAATAATAAATAAGACATAAATCCTTGATTAAAATGTAACCCTTCTTGCAAGATCAAGAGTTTATGTGCCAGAAGGAGCTCAGCTCTTGCCCTCTGTTGACCTACCTAATTTCCCTAATGCTCCAGCAACCTCCCAGTGCTTCTGATGTGATGGAAAGTTGTTTTGCTCTGGAAGTGGCAGTCCTGGCCTGTCCCATCTCATCCTGGAACAGGGACCAGTGATGAAAGAGGAGCAGGGATGAATGCTGTGGAGTTTGCAAGGCAGAATGAGCCAAGCTTGGGCCCTTGCTCTAATTTACTGCAGTTGGATGAAGTGTCTGGGGATGAAAAATGAGGGTGTCAGCCTGGCCCCAAGTGCTCTGTCATGCTGTGACAGCTGAAATGGGTAAATAAACTTCTGATTAAATATGAAAGTGCAGTTTAACAGAGGGCAGGAACATCCTGACAGCAGGACTGAAGCTCCTGAAGGAGGAGTTGCTCAGTTCTGGTTTAATTGCAGTGGTGTCACTCCCCCTCCCCAGACAAATCTCCACCTAGGCTGCTGATTCTGTCAGCTGCAGTTATCACTACCTGGACCCCCAAGGTGGAGCTGCTGGAGGGGCTCAAGCTGTGTGTCTCAGCCACAGCTCCCCCTGGGCCACTGAGTTGTAGCATCAGAATGGGTTTGGTTGGAAGAAGATCAGCTAGGGCTGGGAAATCCTCCAGCATGGATAGGGGCAGCTGCCACCAGCCCAGGCTGCCCAAAGCCTCATCCAGCCCGGCCTTGGACACTTCCAGAGAGGAGGCAGCCACAGCTTCTCTGGACAAAGCTGCTCCAGTGGCTCTCCAGTGTCACCACCAAGAACTTCTCCCTAATGATTCAGTCCCAGTTTAGCTTCTCTTAGTTGAAATCTGTCACAGGCTCACAGGTTCTGAGGCTGTTAGGAGTTGGAAGGGACCTCTGGAGAGCTTCCAGTCCAAGCCCCCTGCCAGGGCAGGACCATAGAATCCAGCACAGGGCACACAGGAACACATCCAGACAGGGCTGGGAAGGCTCCAGAGAAGGAGACTCCACAACCTCTCTGGGCAGCCTGCTCCAGGCCTCTGGGACCCTCCCAGGGAAGAAGTTCCTCGTCCTGTTGAGGTGGAACCTCCTGTGCTGCAGTTTCCATCCACTGCCCCTTGGCCTATCCCAGAGCACAACTGAGCAGAGCCTGTCCCTGTCCCCTCCCTCCTGACCCCCAGCCCTCAGCTATTGATAGACATTGATCAGATCCCTCTCAGCCTTCTCCTCTCCACACTAAACACCCCCAGGGCTCTCAGCCTCTCCTCCCCAGGCAGTGCTCCAGGCCCTTCAGCATCCTTGCAGCCCTCCCTTGCACTCTCTCCAGCAGATCCCTGATCCACTGGTGGCTGTGCTCCCTGCCTGTACATGTGAATTGAAGATCTTCCAGTTCCAACCCTCACTGGCAGGAATTTCTTCCTCTTCTCCAGTCTCAATCTTCAATCCATTCCCTCTCCTCCTGGCACTCCCAGCCCTTGTCCAAAGTCCCTCCCCAGCTCTCCTGGAGCCCCTTCAGGTCCTGGAAGGCTGCTCTGAGGTCTCCCTGCAGCCTTCTCCTCTGCAGGCTCAACAGCCCCAACTCTCCCAGCCTGTCCCCACAGCAGAGCTTCTCCAGCCCTCTCAGCATCTCTCTGGCCTCCTCTGGACCCTCTCCAGCAGCTCCAGGTCTCTCTTGTGTTGGGGGCCCCAGAGCTGGACACAGCCCTGCAGGTGAGGTCTCCCCAGAGCAGAGCAGAGGGGCAGGATCCTCTCTCTCCAGCTCTGCCCACACTGCTTTGGCTGCAGCCCAGGCTGCCCTTGGCCTTCTGTGCTGCCAGTGCCCATTGCTGGCTCCTCTCCAGCTTCTTCCCCACCAGCAGCCCTGTGAAGAAATCTCCAGAGCACTGCTGGAATTTGGCTGTTGCAGGAATCCTCCTTGCAAGGGGGAAATGCAGAGGTGTGGCAGTGCTGCCTCTGTTAGCCCAGGCTGACATCCAAGCTGTGCCAGTGCAGGCTGGGCACTCAAGAGACATTTTCCATAGCAAGTCACTGGGAGTCCAGCATCCTCCACAATCTCCTTCTGCTTTTGATGTCTTTAAATGACAGCTTGGTGCTTCCAACCTTGTTGATTCTCTCATGGAGTCATTTGTTCCAGCAGAGGCTTGTTAAGAGTAAAGGTCAAAGGTGGAGCTCTCCTGCTCTGACCTAGAATGAAGTCTTATGGAGAAATAAGAGCTTTCCTTCAAGGTTTCTTGGCAAATGAAAGCTCTTTGGCATTAACTAGCTTTTAGTATTTTCCTGAAGGCTTGGTTTCTGCTGTTATGAAGGAAAAAAAAATCCCAGTCTTTAAATAGGGAGCATCTTTTTTGGAGAGCTCAGGCAGCTTTTAAAACCAACCCTGACAGGCACTAAAATCTTCCTTCCACTTCCTTGAGAAGCAAAGAGAGCAAGCAAAGAGCTGCAACCATGCTGACCACTGGTTGCCTCCCCCTGCAGGGTCTGCTCTTCAGCTGTTGCTCTGTTTCCTGCCCACAGGACATTAATTGGGGGGGGATTTGTTTTTATTGTGGGAGTCTGCATCTCCTAGGGCTGCTTTCCAACCTAGGGGCACAAAAGGTTGTGGGAGGTAAGCAGTGAAACCAAACCAAGCAAATGCACCTTTCTGGCATGAGAGGAAGCTTCTGACCCTTGGAGCCCTGGGCAACAAACCCTCCTGCAGAAACAGGAGGTGACAGGGGCTGCCCAGTTCCAGAAGGCCAAGGAACTATGGGGAGAGTCCAGCAGAGCTGCTGAGGGCACCTGGAGCATCCCCTTGTGAGGAGAGGCTGAGAGCCCTGGAGAAGAGCAGCCTGAGGGGGAGCTCAGCAGTGCTGATCCATAGCTGAAGGGTGAGTGGCAGGAGGCTGCAGCCAGACTCTGCCCAGTGGTGCCCAGAGACAGGACCAGGGGCAGTGGGCACAGACTGGAACCCAGCAGGTGCCACAGGAGCAGGAGGAACAAATTCTTCCCTGTGAGGGTGGCAGAGCACTGGGACAGGCTGCCCAGAGAGGCTGTGGAGCCTCCATCTCCTCCATCATCCTCCAGGAGGAGGCTGAGGGGAGACCTCATTGCTCTCTAGAGCTCCTGAAAGGAGGTTGGAATGAGGTGGGGGTTGGTCTCCTCTCCCTAGTCTCAGGTGATAGAACAAGAGGAAATGGCCTCAAACTGTGCCAGGGGAGGTTTAGGTTGGACATAAGGAACAATCTCTTTGCTGCAAGAGTGGTCAAGGATTGGCACAGGCTGCCCAGGGTGGTGGTGGAGTCCCCATCCCTGGAGGGCTTATGACAAATGTGTGGCCATGGCACTCTGGGCCATGGTGTAATGGCCATGGTGGTGTTGGGTTGATGGCTGGACTGGATGCTCTTAGAGCTCTTTTCCAACCAAAACAATTCTTTGATTCTGTTCTATGATTCTCTAGCAGGGGGATTGGACCAGAGGAACCTCAGAAGTCCCTCCCAAGTCCCAGATTTCTGTGATTCTGGGGAACATTTCCCAGGGACACCATCCCAACCCCCTATTCCAGTCCAGAGTTGTGCCTCCTGACTGTTCTGCTAAGTTCATAAGATCACAGGATGTGTTAAGGGTTGGAAGGGACCTCTGGAGAGCTTCCAGTCCAAGCCCGCTGCCAGAATCCAGCACAGGGCACACAGGAACACATCCAGACAGGGCTGGAAAGGCTCCAGAGAAGGAGACTCCACAACCTCTCTGGGCAGCCTGCTCCAGGCCTCTGGGACCCTCCCAGGGAAGAAGTTCCTCCTCCTGTTGAGGTGGAACCTCCTGTGCTGCAGTTTCCATCCATTACCCCTTGGCCTATCCCAGAGCACAACTGAGCAGAGCCTGTCCCTGTCCCCTCCCTCCTGACCCCCAGCCCTCAGCTATTGATAGACATTGATCAGATCCCTCTCAGCCTTCTCCTCTCCAGTTCCTTAGGGTGATTAATTTTCCCTTGGTGCATCCAAAGCAGTGAACTCAGCTGACTCCTTCAACCAGCCTGCACCTGTGACAGGGAGGATTACATTAAAGCTGCCTTGTGCAGCTCTTGGGAATGAGGTTTTGCTCTCCAGACTCAGATATAGGATTAAGTACTGGATCAAAGAGTGGTGCTGGCAGTGATGCAGGAGGCTTTGCTGTTTCCCCACCGTGGCAAGGCAGCAGCCAGGAGGTTTTCTCATCTTGCACAGTGGCTTAGCTTGGCTCTTCTCCATTGCTTCCTGCTCCTGGCAGGTGATTTCCCTCCCTAGTTTATCTGTGGCAGGTGGGATGCCTGGGAAAGAAGCTAACATCTCCCAATGCCTGTATGGATGGCAGCTCTTGCCAAGCTGGTGATGTGCTGGAGGGATTCTGCTGCACAGGAGGGAGACATTCCCCAGCCACCTGTCAAGTCCACTGGGCACAACCAATGTGCTGCCCTCTTTCTTCTGATCTTGTCTCCATGGACCTCTGTTCTTTGGTCTTGCAACTCTGCTGCTTGGTTTGCTGGCCTGCTTCTTCCCAGGCTGCTCTCTTCTTGCTCCTCTGGTGTGAAGAATATTTCTGCCTCTCCTTTCCCGTTTCCTTTGACTGCTGCTCCTTTTTTTTCCACTCATCCCCTTACAGCTCCTTCTTCTCTCTAGCTGCCCAACTTCCCCTTCAGGTGCCCCCACCAGGTGTCTCTTACACTCTCGCCATCTGTTGCCCCCTTATTTCACCCCCATTCCCAGCCTTTCCTATTTCAAATTCCCATTAATTCCACCTGGAGATTGCATGAGGCCCCTCCAACAGCATCTCCAGAGCTACTTCAGTAACTTTCCCGTTTCAAATTCCCATTAATTCCACCTGGATATTGCAGGAGGACCCTCCACAAGCATCTCCAGGTCCAAGCTGGAAGCCTGGAGGTTCCAACTCAACACAAGGAGAAACCTCTTTGGTGTGAGGCTGCTGGAGACCTGGAGCAGGCTGCCCAGAGAGGTCGTGGAGTCTCCTTCTCTAGACTTCCCTGAGGTCCTTCTTGAGCTGAGGGGCCCAGAACTGGACACAATATTCCAGATGTGGTCTCAGCAGGGCAGAGCAGAGGGGCAGGAGAACCTCTCTGACCTACCGACCACAGCCCTTCTGACCCACCCCAGGCTGCCCTTGGCCTTCTTGGCCACCAGAGCACATTGCTGGCTCATGGCCAACCTCCCATCCACCAGCACCCCCAGGGCCTTTTCCCCTTCCCTGCTCTCCAGCAGCTCAGTCCCCAGCCTCTCCTGCTCCATGGGTTTGTTCCTTCCCAGGTGCAAGACTCTCCCCTTGCCCTTGCTGAATTTCATTCCATGTCTCCCTGCCCAGCCCTCAGCCTGTCTAAGTCTGGCTGAATGGCAGCACAACCTCCCTTGGCAGTGTCTGAAAGACCTTGAGCTGCTCCAGGAGCAATTGGCACTGAAGCAGACCCCTCCTGGTGCCCCAGTTGCCAGAGGGTGTTTGAAATTCCCTCCACACATCAAGCAACTCATGCTGCCTGGATCACTCAGCAAGGCTCACACAGGGAACCCCAATGGCCCAGGGGTTTGGGATGCATTAAGAGTGTGGCCAGCAGGTCCAGGGAGGTTCTCCTCCCCCCCTACCCAGCTCTAGTCAGACCACATCTGGAATGTTGTGTCCAGTTCTGGGCTGCCCAGTTCAAGAGGAACAGGGAACTCCTGGAGAAAGTCCAGTGGAGCCTATGAAGATGATGGAGTGGAGCATCTCCCTTGCAAAGAAGAGCCCTGGGGTTGTTTAGCCTGGAGAAGGGAAGGCTGAGAGAGGATCTGATCAGTGTCTATCAATAGCTGAGGGCTGGGGGTCAGGAAGAAAGGGACAGGGACAGGCCAAGGGGCAATGGATGGAAACTGCAGCACAGGAGGTTCCACCTCAACAGGAGGAGGAACTTCTTCCCTGGGAGGGTCCCAGAGGCCTGGAGCAGGCTGCCCAGAGAGGTTGTGGAGTCTCCTTCTCCAGAGATTTTTTTCAGCCCTGTTTGGATGTGTTCCTGCGTGCCCTGCCCTGGGTGCCCCTGCTCTAGCAGTGGGGTTGGACTGGGTGATCTCTGGTGGTCCCTTCCAACCCCTAGAATTCTCTGATGCCATGGCATGCTACAAAAAAAAAAAAAAAAAAAAAAGAGGCAGAGCAGATGGAGAAACTAAGGCACAGGGCAGGACTTAAAATACCAGAGCATGTTCTCAGTGTTTCTCCTGCAAGCTTCAGAGATGCCCTTGGAGAGCACACATGCCCTCAATTACAGCTGTGTTTAACAGCTCCTCCTCCTAACAAAAAAAGAGATGAAAAGCTCCCAGCCTTCTTCTGAAAGCAATTTAATCCTTTGGTTACAGTTAAGCAACTTCATTTGTAAGGGAGATTTCTGTCTTCCACTCTGATGTAGAGTCAGGATTACTGCAATTAGCTTCTTTAAACTCCTGCTTATTTGCTCACTGCTTCTTGTCCTCCAGAATTAATATATTTGGGTTTTTTTAGGTTCTCTTTCTTCTCTCTTTTTTTTTCTTTCTTTTTTCTTTTTTTTTTTTTCCCAGAAGGAGAGAAAAACTACATCAAAACATCATAAGGGACCCTCAACACAAAGCAGATATGGAGCTGCTGGAGAGGGTCCAGAGGAGGCCATAAAGATGCTCTCAGAGAGCTCTGCTGTGGGGACAGGCTGGGAGAGTTGGGGCTGTTGAGCCTGCAGAGGAGAAGGCTGCAGGGAGAGCTCAGAGCTGCATTTCAATGTCTGCAGGGGAGCTGCAGGCAGGCTGGGGAGGGACTGTTGAGAAGGGCTTGGAGTGCTAGGCCCAGGGGCAGATTGCAGTGGGCTGGGAGGGAGCCTCCAAGGGCATCTTGCCCAACCCCCCTGCACTCAGCAGGGACCCCTCCAGCTAGAGCAGGCTGCACAGGGACACAGCCAGGCTGAGCTTGGATGGCTCCAGGGCTGGGGCCTCAAGCACAGCCCTGGGCAGCCTGTGCCAGTGTCTCACCACTCTCCTTGGGCACAACTTCCTCCTCAGCTCCAACCTCAAGCTGCCCTGCTCCACTTTCAAAGCCCTGCCCCTGGGCCTAGCACTCCAAGCCCTTCTCAACAGTCCCTCCCCAGCCTGCCTGCAGCTCCCCTGCAGACATTGAAATGCAGCTCTGAGCTCTCCCTGCAGCCTTCTCCTCTGCAGGCTCAACAGCCCCAACTCTCCCAGCCTGTCCCCACAGCAGAGCTTCTCCAGCCCTCTCAGCATCTCTCTGGCCTCCTCTGGACCCTCTCCAGCAGCTCCAGGTCTGTTTTATGTTGGGGACCTCAGGGCTGGACACAGCCCTGCAGGTGAGGTCTCCCCAGAGCAGAGCAGAGCAGAGGGGCAGGATCCTCTCTCTCCAGCTCTGCCCACACTGCTTTGGCTGCAGCCCAGGCTGCCCTTGGCCTTCTGTGCTGCCAGTGCCCATTGCTGGCTCCTCTCCAGCTTCTCCCCCACCAGCAGCCCTGTGAAGAAATTTCCAGAGCTAATTCTTGCTGCCCAAGCACTGCTGGAATTTGGCTGTTGCAGGAATCCTCCTTGCAAGGGGGAAATGCAGAGGTGTGGCAGTGCTGCCTCTGTTAGCCCAGGCTGACATCCAAGCTGTGCCAGTGCAGGCTGGGCACTCAAGAGATATTTTCCATAGCAAGTCACTGGGAGTCCAGCATCCTCCACAATCTCCTTCTACTTTTGATGTCTTTAAATGACAGCTTGGTGCTTCCAACCTTGTTGATTCTATCACTCTAGGGTGGAGTTATTTGTTCTAGCAGAGGCTTGTTAAAAGTAAAGGTCAAAGGTGGAGCTCTCCTGCTCTGAGCTAGAATGAAGTCTTATGGAGAAAGGAGCCAGGATGAGCAGGAGCCAGGATGAGCAGCCCCAACTCTTTCAGCTTGTGTTCCTAGCAGAGCTGAACCATGCTGAACAGACATCTGTAAAGGGGGCTTCAGGACTCCCAGATCCCATCCAGGTTGTGGAGGCTTCCTAGTTCTGCCTTGGAAGTCATGCTCAGTTATTTCTAGATTTTGCAGTTCCTCTCCATGTAGAAGTGGGGAAGGCTTTTTGTTGGTTCCCCCCTTCACCCTCCCTCCCCCCAGTCTATTCCATATGTAAATTGCCAGCAGCAGCCTAAGGAAAAGAGGCAGTTTTTAATGAAGCCATCTGGTCTCTGCAGACCTACCTTGTTCCCTGCCCAAAAGCTGCCTTCCAAATGCCACCTGCCTGTGTCAGTACTGCCAGCCACATCCCCTGGCAGCAGCTATGTGCTGAGCTGCTGCCTTTGGGCTATCACAGAATCATAGGGGCTGGAAGGGACCTCCAGAGCTCATCCAGTCCAAACCCCCCTGCCAGAGCAGGGGCACCCAGGGCAGGGCACACAGGAACACAGCCAGGTGGGCTTGGAAAGGCTCCAGAGAAGGAGACTCCACAACCCCACTGGGCAGCCTGCTCCAGGCCTCCAGCAGCCTCACACCAAAGAAGTTTCTCCTCATGTTGAGGTGGAACCTCCTGGGGTCCAGCTTGGACCTGTTGTGCCTTGTCCTGTCCCTGGGCACCACCAACCAGAGCCTGGAACCTTGCTCCTGACCCCCAGCCCTCAGCTATTGATAGACATTGATCAGATCCCTCTCAGCCTTCTCCTCTCAGATGGAACTTCCTGTGCCTCAGGGCTGGGTGCTGACTGGTGCCAGCTGGGAAGGTTGTTTGAACAGCTCCATGCCTGCACTCCCCTCTTTGTGAGCCTCTATGTGAGCTGTTGCAAACTGGCTTTAAAACAGCAAATAGAAGATCAAGGACCTGAATTCTGTTGATTCAGGGATTGGATTAGAAGGGCTGTGGTCAGTAGGTCAAGAGAGGTTCTCCTGCCCCTCTGCTCTGCACTGCTGAGGCCACATCTGGAATATTGTGTCCAGGTCTGGGCCCCTCAGCTCAAGAAGGACCTCAGGGAAGTGCTTGAGAGAGTCCAGCACAGAGCCACAAAGATGCTGCAGGCAGTGGAACATCTTCCTCATGGGGAGAGCCTGAGGGAGCTGAGGGCTCTGGAGCTTGGAGAGGAGGAGCCTGAGGGTGAGCTCATTGCTGGTGCTAAAGATGTGCAGGGGGAGTGCCCAGAGGCTGGAGCCAGGCTCTGCTGGGGGATGCCCAATGCCAGCACAAGGGGCAGTGGTGGGAGCTGAGCCATAGGAAGTGCCATGGGAACAGGAGGAGAGATTTTGTCCCTGTGAGGGTGGCAGAGCCCTGGAGCAGGCTGCCCAGGGGGGTTGTGGAGTCTCCTTCTCTGGAGATATTCCAACCCCACCTGGCTGTGTTCCTGTGTGCCCTGCCCTGGGTGCCCCTGCTCTGGCAGGGGGCTTGGACTGGATGAGCTCTGGAGGTCCCTTCCAACCCCTATGATTCTGTGACTCTGATTTGTGGCCTCCTGAGGGCATGCCCATGGGGCAGGGGCAGGGCTGTGTCAGGCAAGCTCCCCAGGAGGAGTGTTTCAGTCAAGCTTTGTGATGGGCTTTGCAAAGGCAGCTCAAGCAGGAGAGCACAGGTGGGCAGGGGGGGAAGAAACCTCCTCTGTCATGTGGGCTGCCTCTTCCTCCCCAAAGCCCAAGGTGGGACCCTGTCAGGGGAGAGAATTCTCTGCAGTAGCTTTCACAATCTGATGGTAGGCCAGCACAGAACGTTTTGTTGTTTGGGGTTTGCTTTGCTTTGTTTTGTTTTTTAATTTATTTTTATTTTTTTATTATTACTGTTGTTATTATTTTAGTTGTTATCTTTATTACTGTTGTTGTTATTTTTATTACTTTAATTGTTGTTATTTTTATAGTTATTGTTATTTTTAGTATTTTAATTATTATTGTTGTTATTATTGTTACTTTTCATAGTTACTAGTGTTATTTTATTATTTTAATTAATATTTTTACTATTATTTTATTATTGTTATTATTTTAATTATTGTTATTATTTTTATTATAGTTTTATTATTGACATTATTATTTTAATTATTGTTAATCTTTGCAACTATTATTATTTTTATTACTATTTTATTATTGCCGTTATTGTTATTTTTATTGTTGTTAGTGTTATCATTATTATTTTAATTATTGTCATTATTATTATTGTTGATGTTTTTATTATTTTGTTATTCTTTTTTATTATTTTAATTATTAGTGTTATTTTATTATTTTAGTCAGTATTTTAATTGTTATTATTGCTATTATTATTTTATTATTGTTATTGTTATTATTATTGCTATTTTTGTTATTCTTATTGCTTTTTCACTATTTTAATTGTTAGTGTTATTATTTTAGTTAGTATTTTAATTATTTTGATTATTAATTTTTTATTATTGCTATTTTTTATTTTTATTATTGTTTTTATTATTTACATTATTATTGTTGTTGTTATTTTTGTTATTCTTATTGCTTTTCTATTATTTTAATTATTAGTGTTATTATAATTTTAGTTAATATTTTACTTGTTACTTTAATTATTATTGCTATTATTATTTTATTATTGTTATTGTTAGTTTTTATGATTTTACTTCTTAGTGTTATTATTTTAATTGTTTTTAAATTATTTTGATTATTATTTTCATTATTGTGATTATTATTGTTGTTATTGTTATTTTTATGACTTCTTAGTGCTATTATTTTAATTGTTTTTAAATTATTTTGATTATTATTTTTATTATCGTTGCTGCTATTGTTATCGTTTTTATTATTTTTGTTGTTATTATTATGGTTATTGTATTGTTATTATTACTATTAGTAGCAGTATTATTATTTGTTTTTATTATTCATTATTATTATCAGCAGCAGCATTATTATCATTATTATTATTTTTATCATTATCGTCATTATCATTATTATTTTTATCATTATCGTCATTATCATTATTATTGTTTTATCATTATCGTCATTATTATCATTATCATTATCATTATTATCATTATTATCATTATCATCATTATCATTATCATTATTATCATTATCATCATTATCATTATCATCATTATTATCATTATCATTATTATCATTATCATCATTATTATCATTATTATCATTATTATCATCATTATTATCATTATTATTATTATTTTATCATTATTATTATTATTTTATCATTATTATTATTATTTTATCATTATTATCATTTTTATCATTATGTTTTACAATTCTTCTTCTCCTCCTTCTTCCTTTGGATGAGCTCAGGAGCAGTGCATTGCTAGGAAGGGTGCTCAGGATGCCTAAGGACTCTCAGAAGACTTTTGCTGTGGTTGGGGGAAACTGAGTGCTGGGGGTTTGGTTCTGGGTGTGTGTTGCAGCAGGCATGCCCCTGCCCTTTCTCCAGCCTTGATGTCTTTTTCGAATGCTGGGCCAATCTACCTGCCTCCAAAGCAGCAATGAAATTCATATCCAGCACAGAAATGCAAGGAAAACAAAAACAAAAAAAAAAAAAGGAGAAGAAGGAGGAGGAGGAGGAGGAGGAATCTGGCAGCTGGCTCAGAGAAGTGATTAAAATTTAAAAGGCAATTCGCCAGCAGGAGAAAACAAAATAAACTCATTATTTACCATGGCTACATCCCTGATAGACTGTGGAAATGATTTTATTAATGGTTCCCCTCTTCCCTCTTCCCCTCTTCCCCTCTTCCCCTCTTCCCCTCTTCCCCTCTTCCCCTCTTCCCCTCTTCCCCTCTTCCCCTCTTCCCCTCTTCCCCTCTTCCCCTCTTCCCCTCTTCCCCTCTTCCCCTCTTCCCCTCTTCCCCTCTTCCCCTCTTCCCCTCTTCCCCTCTTCCCCTCTTCCCCTCTTCCCCTCTTCCCCTCTTCCCCTCTTCCCTCTTTTTTTTTTTTGTGGATTTCTTCTTGAACAGCTACAACAAGGTCAGGTCTGCTGCTTTGCAGGAAAGAGGATTTCTCCTCTCTGGCAAACTCCAGTTGCTCTGGCAACTGCTTTCCACCCAAGGAGGAGTTATCTTACAGTATATGAGAGGTTGAAAGGGACCTCCAGAGATCATCCAGTCCAACCCCCCTGCCAGAGCAGCATCACTTAGGGTAGTCTGCACAGGAATGCATCCAGGTGGGCTTGGAAAGGCTCCAGAGAAGGAAACTCCACAACCCCCCTGGGCAGCCTGTTCCAGGGCTCTGTCACCCTCACTGTAAAGAAGTTTCTCCTCATGTTGAGCTGAAATCTTCTATATTCAAGTTTGAACCCATTGTTCCTTGGCTTATCACTGTGCACCCCCCAAAAGAGCCTGGCCCCCTCCACTTGACCCCCAGCCCTCAGCTATTGATAGACATTGATCAGATCCCTCTCAGCCTTCTCCTCTCCACACTAAACAGCCCCAGGGCTCTCAGTCTCTCTTCACAGGGGAGATGCTCAAGTCCCCAAATCATCCTCCTGGCTCTCTGTTGGACTCTCTCCAGCAGGTCTCTGTCTCTCTTGACCTGGGGAGCCCAGAACTGGACACAGCATTCCAGGTGTGGTCTCAGCAGAGCAGAGCAGAGGGGCAGCAGAACCTCCCCAGCCCTGCTGGACACCTTTCTTGCTGCCCCCCAGGATCCCATTGGCTCTCTTGGCCACAAGGGCACATTGCTGTCCCATGCAGAACTTGCTGCCCACCAGCACTCCAAGGTCTTTCTCCATGGAGCTGCTCTCCAGCAGGGCAGCCTCTAACCTGTTCTGGTGCCTGCTGTTATTCCTCCCCACATGCAGGACCCTGCACTTGTCCTTATTGAACCTCATGTGATTTGCCTGCAGCCAGCTCTCAGCCTGTCCAGGTCATGTTGGAAGTCATCTCCCCCCATTCTGTGCCAAACTTGACGTCAGTCAGCTGGGTTTGCTCTAGGTGCTGGTGGCATTGCTGCTGAGGAGAAATGCCTGCAGAGGTGTTGGGCCATCAGGGTCCCTGGAGCTCTGCAAGCAAGGCACAGTAAAGGCTTGGCCTGGCTTCTGAAACAGGTCCTAAGACTTTTCAAAGTCAGGGAGGTATCAATAGCATAGAGGGATAGAAAGGGTTGGCTTGGAAGGGACCTCAAAGCTCATCCAGTTCCAACCCCCTGCCATGGGCAGGGACACCTCCCCCCAGCCCAGCTTGCTCAAGGCCTCATCCAGCCTGGCCCTGAACACCTCCAGGGAGGAGGCAGCCACAGCCTCCCTGGGCAACCTGTGCCAGTGTCTCAACAGCCTCACTGCCAACAATTTCTTCCTCATCTCCAGTCTCAATCTGCCCTCCTCAAGCTTCAATCCATTCCTTCTCATCCTGTCTCACTCCCAGCCCTTGTCCAAAGTCCCTCCCCAGCTCTCCTGAAACCCCTTTCAGGTCCTAGAAGGCTGCTCTGTGGTCTCCCTGGAGCCTTCTCCTCTCCAGACTGCACAACCCCAACTCTCTGTCTGTCCTCATAGCAGAGCTTCTCCAGCCCTCTGCTCACCCTTGTGGCCCTTCTCTGGACAACTTCCAGCACCTCCAGATCCTTCCTGTAACAGCCAGGAAGAGACTTTTGCCAAAGGCTTCTGCTGATAGGATGAGAGGGAATGGATTGAAGCTTGAGGAGGGCAGATTGAGACTGGATAAAGGAATTATTTCCAGTGAGGGTGGTGAGACACTGGCACAGGTTGCCCAGGGAGGCTGTGGCTGCCTCCTGCCTGGAGGTGTTCAAGGCCAGGTTGGATGAGGTCCTGAGCAACCTGGGCTGGTGGGAGGTGTTGGGGGGTTGGAACTGGATGAGCTTTGAGGTCCCTTTTGACCCAAACCTTTCTCTGACCTCTGGCACTTCAACCAGCTGGGGAGAAACTGTGCTCCTGGGAGACTTGACAGCCCCGGGAGGTTTGCAACTCTCTGTGGGCTGACTTGAGCACAAAGACTCCCTTCTGACAAAGCAAAGAGCCCTTAAGCTTGGTGAATTGGATTGCAAGGGAATAAAGAGCTGAGATGTGTTAATTGGCAGTGCTGAGCCAGCTATTGATCCAGCAATTGGGGCTGGCACTGCAAGAGGATGCTTGTGGCAGCATGTATCCATGTCAGGAGTTTGGGAGCTTTAATCGGTTTTGGAGATTGCTGCTAGAGGAAGAAGGTGCCTGGGAGTGTTGGAGCAGTGGCAGTCAGTGCCCTGAGTAGGGAAGGAGGTGCCTGGGAATGTTGGAGCAGTGGCAGTCAGTGCCCTGAGTAGGGAAGAAGGTGCCTGGGAGTGTTGGAGCAGTGGCAGTCAGTGCCCTGAGTAGGCAAGGAGGTACCTGGGAATGTTGGAGCAGTGGCAGTCAGTGCCCTGAGTAGGGAAGAAGGTGCCTGGGAGTGTTGGAGCAGTGGCAGTCAGTGCCCTGAGTAGGCAAGGAGGTACCTGGGAGTGCTGGAGCAGTGGCAGTCAGTGCCCTGAGTAGGGAAGAAGGTGCCTGGGAGTGTTGGAGCAGTGGCAGTCAGTGCCCTGAGTAGGGAAGGAGGTACCTGGGAGTGCTGGAGCAGTGGCAGTCAGTGCCCTGAGTAGGCAAGGAGGTACCTGGGAGTGCTGGAGCAGTGGCAGTCAGTGCCCTGAGTAGGCAAGGAGGTGCCTGGGAGTGTTCGAGCAGTGGCAGTCAGTGCCCTGAGTAGGGAAGGAGGTACCTGGGAGTGTTGGAGCAGTGGGAGACAGTGCCCTGAGTAGGGAAGGAGGTACCTGGGAGTGCTGGAGCAGTGGCAGTCAGTGCCCTGAGTAGGCAAGGAGGTACCTGGGAGTGCTGGAGCAGTGGCAGTCAGTGCCCTGAGTAGGGAAAGAGGTACCTGGGAGTGCTGGAGCAGTGGGAGACAGTGCCCTGAGTAGGGAAGGAGGTGCCTGGGAGTGTTCGAGCAGTGGCAGTCAGTGCCCTGAGTAGGCAAGGAGGTACCTGGGAGTGCTGGAGCAGTGGCAGTCAGTGCCCTGAGTAGGCAAGGAGGTACCTGGGAGTGCTGGAGCAGTGGGAGACAGTGCCCTGAGTAGGGAAAGAGGTACCTGGGAGTGCTGGAGCAGTGGGAGACAGTGCCCTGAGTAGGGAAGGAGGTACCTGGGAGTGCTGGAGCAGTGGGAGACAGTGCCCTGAGTAGGGAAAGAGGTACCTGGGAGTGCTGGAGCAGTGGGAGACAGTGCCCTGAGTAGGGAAAGAGGTACCTGGGAGTGCTGGAGCAGTGGGAGACAGTGCCCTGAGTAGGGAAGGAGGTACCTGGGAGTGCTGGAGCAGTGGGAGACAGTGCCCTGAGTAGGGAAGGAGGTACCTGGGAGTGCTGGAGCAGTGGGAGACAGTGCCCTGAGTAGGGGAGGAGGTGCCTGGGAGTGCTGGAGCAGTGGGAGACAGTGCCCTGAGTAGGGGAGGAGGTGCCTGGGAGTGCTGGAGCAGTGGGAGACAGTGCCCTGAGTAGGGAAGGAGGTACCTGGGAGTGCTGGAGCAGTGGGAGACAGTGCCCTGAGTAGGGGAGGAGGTGCCTGGGAGTGCTGGAGCAGTGGGAGACAGTGCCCTGAGTAGGGGAGGAGGTGCCTGGGAGTGCTGGAGCAGTGGGAGACAGTGCCCTGAGTAGGGGAGGAGGTACCTGGGAGTGCTGGAGCAGTGGGAGACAGTGCCCTGAGTAGGGAAAGAGGTACCTGGGAGTGCTGGAGCAGTGGGAGACAGTGCCCTGAGTAGGGAAAGAGGTACCTGGGAGTGCTGGAGCAGTGGGAGACAGTGCCCTGAGTAGGGAAAGAGGTACCTGGGAGTGCTGGAGCAGTGGGAGACAGTGCCCTGAGTAGGGGAGGAGGTGCCTGGGAGTGCTGGAGCAGTGGGAGACAGTGCCCTGAGTAGGGGAGGAGGTGCCTGGGAGTGCTGGAGCAGTGGGAGACAGTGCCCTGAGTAGGGAAAGAGGTGCCTGGGAGTGCTGGAGCAGTGGGAGACAGTGCCCTGAGTAGGGGAGGAGGTGCCTGGGAGTGCTGGAGCAGTGGGAGACAGTGCCCTGAGTAGCCCTCGGGGTGAGCATCTGGTGGGCGGTGTGGGCAGGCACGGGGGAGGTGCAGCTCCCTTCCTGCTGCCTGGCTGAGTGAGTGCAGAGGGCTGGGAGCACAAAGGAAGTCCGAAGGTCTGGTGTGGAGAGCACAGTTCCTTAATCTTGCTCATCAAAGGTCGTTGGTTGCTGCCTCCTGCTGTTTGCCGGTGGCCCTGGGGGAATCATCATCTGGGTGGACCAGAAGCCCCAGCTGGAGCCAGGTCTTGTCTCTTGCACGCTGATCTGGCTGCCACCAGAAGCACCCAGAGTCGCTGGGTTGGTTCCTTTGCAGCCTAGGAAGTGGTTAGGGTTTCACCTCAGCCTGAGCAACTTGCTCTGACAGGTGTGGAAAGTGCTCTGCTCCCGGGGCTGAGCTTGGCTGTTTCTGACATCTTGCACACACAAGCTGTATTGAAGGGACAGCTGCAGGTACTGCTGGAGTGCTGGGGACAGGTTTGGGGTACTCACTCCCAGAAGGACATTGAGGGGCTGGAGAGGGTCCAGAGAAGGGCAAGGAAGCTGGGGAAGGGTCTGGAGAAGAGGGCTGGGGAGGAGCAGCTGAGGGAGCTGGGGGTGTGCAGTGTGGAGAAGAGGAGGCTGAGGGGAGACCTCATTGCTCTCTGCAGCTCCCTGAGAGGAGGCTGCAGCCAGCTGGGGCTTGGGCTCTGCTCCCTAGGAACAAGTCACAGGATGAAAGGAAATGGCTTCAAGTTCAACGAGGGAAGATTTAGGTTGGACATTAGAAGAAAACTCTTGACTGAAAGGGTTCTCAAAGCCTGGCAGAGGCTGCCCAGGGAGGTGTTCAATGCCCATCCCTGGAGGTGTTTGAGAGTGGCAGAGCTGTGGTGCTGAGGGCCATGGCTTAGCACCAAACTGGGAAGAGTTAGAGACTGGTTGGGCTCTTCTCCCTAGGAACAAGTGAGAGGAGGAGAGGAAATGGCCTCAAGTTGCCCCAGGAGATGTTTAGGTTGAAGAAAATTCTTGAGTTAAAGGGTTCTCAAAGCCTGGCACAGGTTGCCCAGGGAGGAGGTTGAATGCCCATGTGCCCTATGAGGAGAGGCTGAGAGCTCTGGGGGTGTTCAGTCTGGAGAGGAGAAGGCTGAGAGGGATCTGATCAATGTCTATCAAGAGCTGAGGGCTGGGGGTCAGGAGGGAGGGGACAGGGACAGGCTCTGCTCAGTTGTGCTCTGGGATAGGACAAGGGGCAATGGATGGAAACTGCAGCACAGGAGGTTCCTCCTCCTCCCCACTTCTTCCCTGGGAGGGTCCCAGAGGCCTGGAGCAGGCTGCCCAGAGAGGTTGTGGAGTCTCCTTCTCTGGAACCTTTCCAGCCCTGTCTGGATGTGTTCCTGTGTGCCCTGTGCTGGATTCTGTGCTCCTGCTCTGGCAGGGAGGTTGGACTGGAAGGTCTCCAGAGGTCCCTTCCAAGCCCCAACATCCTCTGATCTGTGATCCATCCCTGGAGGTGTCTGAAAGAGGCAGAGCTGTGGTGCTGAAGACCATGGTTCAGCCCCAGCCTAGGTAGAGTTAGAGCCTGATTGGGCTAGAGGATGAGGAAGGTGCTTTGTGGTTGGTGATTCTGTGAGCTGCAACTGGTGGTTTTGTTTTAAATTTAGCCCTGCCATGAGCTGAGGAAGTGAGCAATATTTGGCCAGTTCAGTGGAGCAGAATGCAGTGGAGCAGTGCAATCTGCAGGAAAAAATTGGTTCCTTCCTAGAGCCTGCTGCAGACCATTTGGCTTTGTGCCTTTGGGTCTGGGGTTCCTGCACTGAGCTCCTGTGCACATCTTTCACTGTGAGGGTGACAGAGCCCTGGAACAGGCTGCCCAGGGGGGTTGTGGAGTCTTCCCCTGGTATATTCCAGATATTCCAGACCTGCCTGGATGTGTTCCTGTGTGACCTGGTGCAGGTGATCTTGCTGTGGCATGGAGCTGTTCAAACAACCTTCCCAACTGGCACCAGTCAGCACCCAGCCCTGAGGCACAGGAAGTTCCATCTGGGAGAGATCTGATCAATGTCTATCAATAGCTGAGGGCTGGGGGTCAGGAGCAAGGTGCCAGGCTCGACAGGACAAGGCACAACAGGTCCAAGCTGGACCCCAGGAGGTTCCACCTCAACATGAGGAGAAACTTCTTTGGTGTGAGGCTGCTGGAGGCCTGGAGCAGGCTGCCCAGAGAGGTTGTGGAGTCTCTTCTGCTGAAGGCAGTGGAACATCTTCCTCATGGGGAGAGCCTGAGGGAGCTGAGGGCTCTGGAGCTTGGAGAGGAGGAGCCTGGGGGTGAGCTCATTGCTGGTGCTAAAGATGTGCAGGGGGAGTGCCCAGAGGCTGGAGCCAGGCTCTGCTGGGGGATGCCCAATGCCAGCACAAGGGGCAGTGGTGGGAGTTGAGGCATAGGAAGTGCCATGGGAACAGGAGGAGAGATTTTGTCCCTGTGAGGGTGGCAGAGCCCCGGAGCAGGCTGCCCAGGGGGGTTGTGAAGTCTCCCTCTGTGGAGATATTGAAGACCTGCCTGGCTGTGCTCCTGTGTGCCCTGCCCTGGGTGCCCCTGCTCTGGCAGGGGGGTTGGACTGGATGAGCTCTGGAGGTCCCTTCCAACCCCTATGATTCTGTGATCTCTCAGGGCCAGGCAACTCTTCTTTCTTCATGTGCCAGCTAGGGCAACCTGGGGAGCACCACAGTTAGCCTGCCTTACCACTGGGACACTAGAAGTATCCTACTAGCCTACTGACAGGAATCTCTCCCCCATGCAGAGATCACCCAGGGGCTGAATGGTTTGGGTTGGAAGGGTCCTTAAAGCTCATCCAGTTCCAAGCCCCTGCCATGGGACTCTGAGATCTCTATGGATTTTCTGAAGAAATGAGTGTGAGCATCACAGAATGATAGGGGTTGGATGGAACCTCCAGGGGTCTTCCAGGCCAACCCCCTGCCAGAGCAGGGGCACCCAGGGCAGTGCACACAGGAACACATCCAGGTGGGGCTGGAAAGGCTCCAGAGAAGGAGACTCCACAACTTCTCTGGGCAGCCTGCTCCAGGCCTCCAGCAGCCTCATACCAAAGAAGTTTCTCCTCATGTTAAGGTGGAACCTCCTGGGTTCCAGCTTGGACCTGTTGTGCCTTGTCCTGTCCCTGGGCACCACCAAGCAGAGCCTGGAGCCTTCCTCCTGACCCCCAGCCCTCAGCTACTGATAGACATTGATCAGATCCCTCTCAGCCTTCTCCTCTCCACACTAAACAGCCCCAGGGCTCTCAGTCTCTCTTCACAGGGGAGATGTTCAAGTCCCCAAATCATCCTCCTGGCTCTCTGTTGGACTCTCTCCAGCAGGTCTCTGTCTCTCTTGACCTGGGGAGCCCAGAACTGGACACAGCATTCCAGGGGTGGTCTCAGCAGGGCAGAGCAGAGGGGGAGCAGAACCTCTTTATGTTGCAAACATTATCAGGAGGTCAAGGTAAGGATTGCTCACAGAGCACCACCAACCAGTTCAGGGTTAATGAACAGTGAGAAATAATCAAGCCAGCTGAACCCTGTTCCTCCTCAGCTTGCAAGTGCTTGCCAGGCTGCTAATGCAAAGGGCCAGCAGCATTGTGCAGTGCTGGGCCTGCCCCCTCCTTAGTTCTGTGGCACTGCACTTCATCACATGGGCAGCTTTCTCCTGGCCCTACACAGGAAAGCAGAGCAGCAGCAGCAGCAAACATCTCACAGCCCTTCAATATTTGATAGCAGCTGGAGCTGCCTGCTGTCTCCAGTTACAGCCAGTGCTTGGGCTGGAGAGAGAAATGCCTTCATTTCCTTCATCTTTCATGCATGGAGGCACCAGCAGGCTTGCCCTCTGCCTGTGCCTTGCCTCTCAGAGACTCTGCTTTTCCAAATGGTGACCAGTCCTTGGCAAAAGCAGCAGTGAAGGAAAAGCTTTGTGCATGTAAATGCCAGCCCTGGTTGCAGCCTGGCAGTACAAGTGTCTGTCCCAAGCCCCACTTCTAGAATCACAGAATTGTCAGGGTTGGAAGGGACCTCAAGGATCAGCCAGTTCCAACCCCCCTGCCATGGCCAGGGACACCTCACACTCCAGCAGGTTGCTCACAGCCACATCCAGCCTGGCTGCAAAAACCTCCAGGGATGAGGCTTCCACCACCTCCCTGGGCAACCTCTGCCAGGCTCTCACCACCCTCATGGGGAACAACTTCTTCCTCACATCCAATCTCAATCTCCCCACTTCTACTTTTGCTCCATTCCCCCCAGTCCTATCACTCCCTGACACCCTCAAAAGTCCCTCCCCAGCTTTCTTGCAGCCCCCTTCAGATCCTGGAAGGCCACAAGAATGTGGTGGGGGGCAGGACAAGGGATGGTGGTGGGGGTCAGGCTGGCTGAGGAGCCACCTCTGTGCTTAGGGGTGGCAGGGTGTTTGGTGTGCTTTCAACCTGACCTCAGTGCTGTTTGGTTTTAACCCCCCTGGCTGCTCAGCCTGCTGCAAAAGCCCTTGCCTGTGCTAGTTGCTTGCTGGGTCTTGGCCCTTGGTGGTATGGGGGTGTGAATGGGGTGTCCAAGCCAACACCCTAAGGCTCAGCCGGGCCAAGGGCAAGGTCCTGCAGCTGGCTCAGGGCAACCCCAAGCAAATCAGGGCAAGACAGGGCAAATCCAGGCTGTGGCTGGAGAGCAGCCTGCAGGAGAAGGCCTTGGGGGTGTCAGGTGGTGACAGAGTCCCCAGGAGCCAGCAATGGTCCCTGGCAGCCCAGCAGGCAGCTGTGTGCTGAGCTGCATCCAGAGCAGGGAGAGCAGCAGCACAGGGAGGGGATTCTGACCTCTGCTCTGCTCTGCTCACACCACACCTGCAGCACTGCCTCCAGTCCTGGGGTCCCCAGCATGAGAGGGACCTGGAGCTGCTGGAGAGGGTCCAGAGGAGGCCAGAGAGATGCTGAGAGGGCTGGAGAAGCTCTGCTGTGGGGACAGGCTGGGAGAGTTGGGGCTGTTGAGCCTGCAGAGGAGAAGGCTGCAGGGAGAGCTCAGAGCTGCATTTCAATGTCTGCAGGGGAGCTGCAGGCAGGCTGGGGAGGGACTGTTGAGAAGGGCTTGGAGTGCTAGGCCCAGGGGCAGGGCTTTGAAAGTGGAGCAGGGCAGCTTGAGGTTGGAGCTGAGGAGGAAGTTGTGCCCAAGGAGAGTGGTGAGACACTGGCACAGGCTGCCCAGGGCTGTGCTTGAGGCCCCATCCCTGGAGCCATCCAAGCTCAGCCTGGCTGTGTCCCTCTGCAGCCTGCTCTAGCTGGAGGGGTCCCTGCTGAGTGCAGGGGGGTTGGGCAAGATGCCCTTGGAGGCTCCCTCCCAACCCAGTGCCATCTGAGACTCTGCTTTCCCGGCTGCTAGCCCAGGACTCTACTGTCAGACTGATTGCCCTCCCCAGGGAATGTCAACCCTGCTTTTGTGCCACCTTTTCTCTTCTTGCTCTACCTGAGCATCAGCAGATCTATTGTGAAATTGGTTCCAGTTGCACAGCAATAAAATTATCTCCCCATCATGGCCTTTGGAAGCAGCTGTGCTAGTGCAGGGACAACCAGGGCTAGCCCAGGACTGGCCATGTGCTAAATGGCCAAAACCTGCACTCTTGCCATTCAGCTGGCTGGCTGCTCCAGGCCTCCAGCAACCTCACACCCAAGAAATTTCTCCTCATGTTGAGGTGGAACCTCCTGGGGTCCAGTTTATATCCATTGTTCCTTGTCTTATCACTGTGCACCACCCAACAGAGCCTGGCCCCCTCCACTTGACCCCCAGCCCTCAGCTATTGACAGACATTGATCAGATCCCTCTCAGCCTTCTCCTCTCCACACTAAACAGCCCCAGGGCTCTCAGTCTCTCTTCACAGGGGAGATGCTCAAGTCCCCTAACCATCCTCATTGCTCTCCCTTGGACTTTCTCCAGCAGGTCTCTGTCTCTCTTTGTGGTGGTTTGAAACTGTCTTTTTAATTTTTCCTTGCAAAGTTCAGAACAGAGAAAGTGAAAGAATGTAAATAAGTCACTATTGGGTGTAAGAAAGCAAAATACTGATTGTTCTAAACACTTCCATTGGATAGATAGAAATGTTTAAGAACTATTACCCAAAACAAAGTAGGCATTCTGCACATTCTGCGTTCGGCAGTGGGGGCAGTTGCTGGGCTGTCTGGCTGCTGTTTCTTCTTCTCTTCTGGCTGAAGATAACACACTGACCTTGGCAGCTAAGTTAACAACTTTCTGCTTAACTAAACTCTGCTTCTCTGTCCAGGGGGGTCTGGGGGGAAGCTCCTGGGAGAGAGAGAGGCCCCTTTGGGAGGGTCCCCTTGGGGGGAAGCAAAGGGAGCTTGGTTGTGCTTTTCTATTGATTGTATATATTTGTAAATGTTGTGAATTTTGTATATTTGTACATATTCATTGCATTTCATTGTAGATTTTAGACTCTGCTTGTAAATACAGCTTTTCATTTGCTTCCAGACTGGGCTAGCCTGGTTATTGTCGGTGGGGGGGGGAATTTCAGCTCACACCGACACACTCTTGACCTGGGGAGCCCAGAACTGGACACAGCATTCCAGGTGTGGTCTCAGCATGGCAGAGCAGAGGGGGAGCAGAACCTCCCCAGCCCTGCTGGACACCTTTCTTGCTGCCCCCCAGGATCCCATTGGCTCTCTTGGCCACAAGGGCACATTGCTGTCCCATGCAGAACTTGCTGCCCACCAGCACTCCAAGGTCTTCCTCCATGGAGCTGCTCTCCAGCAGGATCACCCCTGGTCTGTCCTGGTGCCTGCTGCTGTTCCTCCCCAGAAGCAGGGGGAAGCTGTCCCATGCAGCTGATGAGCTCTGCTCTTGCCACCATCTTTAATACACCTTGCCTGAGGAGCTGCACTCATTGCCAAGTTGTGTCACAGTGCAGAAGATGCTATGCTAGCAAAGGAAGCCAGAGAATAGGTTAAACCAAGTTCTCCATGGAAAATAAACTCCCTGGGAGATGGAAATCTGAGCCTAGAGAAGGTCCCAATGGTCCAGAGACACCCCCAAGCCTGTCCATTCCCTTTCCAGGCTGCTCCAGGCAGGCTTCTTGTCCCCACAACTAGGGTCACATCATAGAATCAGAGAATTGTCAGGGTTGGAAGGGACCTCAAGGCTCAGCCAGTTCCAACCTCCCTGCACTTGTCCTTTTTGAACCTCCTGAGGTTCCCCTTCCCACAGCTCTCAGCCTGTCCAGCTCCCCGTGGATGGCAGCAGAGCCTGAGGGGTGTCAGCCACCCCTGCCCAGTGTGGTGTCATCAGTGAACTTGTTGAGGGTCTTCTCTGTCCCCTCCTCTGGATTGTTGATGAAAACTGGCCCCAGCCCTGCTCCCTGGGGAGCAGCAGCAACCTTGGTGTGCAGAGGGCTGTGCATGGCCTGGGAGACACAAACAGCCCTGGGCAGACTTTTCCATCTCTGGCTTTTTATGACACTGCTTAGACATCAGAGCCCTTTTACTGCCTGCTGTGATGGTTTGAAACTGTCTTTTTTAATTTTTCCTTGCAAAGTTCAGAACAGAGAAAGTGAAAGAGTGTAAATAAGTCACTATTGGGTGTAAGAAAGCAAAATACTGATTGTTCTAAACACTTCCATTGGATAGATAGAAATGTTTAAGAACTATTACCCAAAACAAAGTAGGCACTCTGCACATTCTGCGTTCGGCAGTGGGGGCAGTTGCTGGGCTGTCTGGCTGCTGTTTCTTCTTCTCTTCTGGCTGAAGATAACACACTGACCTTGGCAGCTAAGTTAACAACTTTCTGCTTAACTAACTCTGCTTCTCTGTCCAGGGGGGTCTGGGGGGAAGCTCCTGGGAGAGGGAGGCCCCTTTGGGAGGGTCCCCTTGGGGGGAAGCAAAGGGAGATCGGTTGTGCTTTTTCTGTTGATTGTATATATTTGTGAATGTTGTGAATTTTGTATATTTGTACATATTCATTGCATTTCATTGTAGATTTTAGACTCTGCTTGTAAATACAGCTTTTCATTTGCTTCCAGACTGAGCTAGCCTGGTTATTGTTGGTGGGGGGGGAATTTCAGCTCACACCGACACACTTTTTATTTTTGGCGCCCAACGTGGGGCTCGATTGCTTGTTTGATTTATTTCTGCTCAGATTAGGAAGCAAAATGAAGCTGTTTTGGATTCTGAGTCATTCTATTTCATCTATTATCGGTGCAATTGTCTACAGATGGGCTGTTTCCTGCATGATAGACAAGATTGTGAGATATGTGGCATATAAGTCGTTTCTTTGGGTTAAGAACAAGTTACTGAATGTTGGTGAATTCTGTTGTGGTCTTATTGGGCTAAGAAGCTATGGTAACTCAACTATGGATCTGCTAGCAGACACATATGAGTTTGTTACTCCTCTTACAACTACAGAGGGTCTTTGGAACCAGTGGTACCCTAGATATCTTGTACTAGCCTTAATCTTAATTTTGTTGCTTCTTGGAATAATCATATGGCTACTGATAGCACTGTGTCAAGAAAGACATAAGGCTACTTGCTCTTCCAACTCTGCTGTGAATGTGAAAACCAAGCCAGTAAATTTGGTGGCCACTGTAACCAGAAAGCGTAAAGGAGATGCAGATGCTGCAGGAGATGGTGCAGATGGAGATGAGGGTCCTTCTACTCAGGGTCCCTCTGTTAAGAAAGATCCTTCTGATGAGGAAGAGAGGGTTAGCCTTAAAACTCTGGTAGACCTCTTGAGACCCCACATGGATGATGGAGATGTAGGTCAGGATGTAGACCCTAGTAGATTAGCAACTGCTGGTAGTGCCTCTGAACTCAAAGAAATTCAACGGAGGATTAAAATAGGATTATGGGGACAGCGACCTCAGGATGATGATGATGATGATGAGGATGAGGATGACATACAGTCAGCTAATGCACCCAGACAGGAAATTAGACATGTGAGGAAGGATTACATCAGAGGAGATAATGAGCCAGTCCTGTCTTGGCTAGCCAGGTGTTTTGATATGGGAGCCCCAGCATTGGTGGTAGGTGACAAGTCGGCCTCTCAGTTGGGGATGCTCTCAAAGGATACAGGCATAGACAGGCACCTAGGCAAGTGCATTGGTAAAGTTTCTCTGTGGGCACGCCTCCTACTGGCAGTCTCGCTGAGGTACCCCAGCAGAGATGATTTACCATGGAACCCTAAGCCTTGGACCACAATAGCTGAGGGAATCAAGCGTCTGAGAGAGTTTGCTGTGAGAGAAGTAATGTATGGAGATCATAAGACTCTGAATCCTGATGAAATTCCTGTTGGAACAGGCCTTGCCAAAAAGCTCATTAAGCTTGCTCCTCCTAATTATGCTACTATTCTGGCAAGCAGGATTGTGGCAAGAAATTATGGTGGAGTGCCTCCTACTGTTGGCCATTTCACTGACCAAATGAGGCAGTTGGAGGATAGTCTTGCACGTACTTCTTTGGTTTCAGCCATTGAAACTCTGTCTGGAAAGATGGAGAATTGCATGAAAGAGCTGAAGGAGGAACTTAAAACCTCCATATCCAACTTGATGAAGGGGGATGATTCTGATTCCTCTTCCTCCAGATGGATACAAGTTTCAGCTGTCAGAAACAGACGTGCTCCAAGAAGGCCATTCCAGAATAGGTCAAACCAAAACAGACAGCAGAGGCAATCACGTGGCAGTATCTGGATAACTCTGCGTGATCAGTTTGGTGAGAACATGAACAGATGGGATGGTCAACCAACTTCTGATCTTTTCAAGAGGTTACGGGAGCTGCAGAGGGGCAGATCCCGAGGTAGCAATACCAGGAGGGTAGCTGTCGCTTCCTCAGTTTCCCAGAACAACTCTGATAGCTCCAACAGTGATCCTAATTCTGGTGCTGGACGTTGTGCCAGCTGTACATGTGGAGGTAATCCCCACCATTAGGGGTGCCCTGCCTTCCGCCAGGGGGAGGTAAGGGATAATGGAGATAACAGAATCTATTGGGATGTGTACATCCAGTGGCCTGGCACTTCAAAATTTCAGAAGTACAGGGCCTTGGTTGACACAGGAGCTCAGTGCACCATAATACCATCAAATTATCAAGGGGGAGAATCTATAACTATTCAGGGAGTCACTGGTGGATCTCAAGAGTTGTTTAAGATAGAGGTTGATATAAGTTTAACTGGGAAGCAGTGGAAGAAACATACTATTGTAACAGGTCCTAATGCACCTTGTATTTTGGGAATTGACTTTCTGAGAGAAGGGCGTTTTAAAGACCCTAAGGGTTACAAATGGGCTTTTGGAATAGCAACTGTAGAAATTGATGGAGGAAAATTGAAGTTGTCCATTAGACCTGAGCTTTCAGATGAATCTGCAGTTGTGGGACAACATGAGATAGAGGATGTAAAGCTGCCGGTTGCTTCTCAAACTGTGCATCACAGACAATACAGAACCAACCGTGACTCTTTGGTGCCCATTCAAAACTTGATTCGTCAGTTGGAGAGTCAGAAGGTCATCAGCAAAACTCATTCACCTTTCAACAGTCCAATCTGGCCTGTGAGAAAGCAGAATGGAGAGTGGCGTCTGACAGTTGATTTCCGTGCCTTGAATGAAGTAACTCCACCCATGAGTGCAGCTGTACCAGACATGATGGAACTCCAATATGAGCTGGAATCCAAGCAGGCCAAATGGTATGCTACCATAGACATTGCTAATGCTTT
Source organism: Indicator indicator (assembly GCF_027791375.1). Lineage (NCBI taxonomy): Eukaryota > Metazoa > Chordata > Aves > Piciformes > Indicatoridae > Indicator > Indicator indicator. The sequence goes on from NC_072018.1 coordinate 1,551,850, forward strand.
CTTCTCTATTCCCATAGCAGAGGAATGCAGGCCTCAGTTTGCTTTCACCTGGAGAGGCATTCAGTACACATTCAATCGTTTGCCCCAGGGGTGGATTCACAGTTCAACCATCTGCCATGCAGTGATCCATGATGCTTTGGAGAAAGGTGGAGCTCCAGAACACATTCAGTTCATCGATGACATCATCGTCTGGGGTGAGACTGCTGAAGAAGTCTTCGAGAAAGGTAACAAAATCATTGACATTCTCTTGCAAGCTGGTTTCGCTATCAAGCGAGACAAGGTGAAAGGACCTGCCAGAGAAATCCAGTTTCTGGGAGTGCGGTGGCAAGACGGTCGCCGTCACATCCCAATGGATGTGATAAACAGAGTCTCCACCATGGCAAATCCCATCAACAAGAAAGAAACTCTGCGTTTCTTAGGCATAGTGGGATTTTGGAGACTGCACATTCCTGGATACAGTCAGATTGTGAAACCTCTCTATGATGTGACTCGAAAGAGAAACAGTTTCCAATGGGGTCCTGAGCAACAAGCAGCCTTTGACCAGATCAAGCGAGAGGTAGTCCAAGCGATGGGTCTGGGACCTGTCCGAACTGGTCCAGACATTAAGAACATTCTGTACACGGCTGCGAGTGACAATGGTCCAACCTGGTGCTTATGGCAAAGAGCTCCAGGGGAGACACGAGGACGTCCTCTTGGTTTCTGGGGTCGTGGCTACAGAGGCTCAGAGGCAAACTACACTCCAACAGAGAAAGAGATTTTAGCTGCTTATGAAGGAGTGAAAGCTGCTTCTGAAGTGATCGGAACTGAGTCACAACTTCTTCTAGCTCCTAGATTGCCAGTTCTGAATTGGATGTTCAAAGGCAAAGGTTCTTCACCACATCATGCAACAGATGCTACCTGGTCTAAGTGGATGGCTCTGATAACACAGAGAGCTCGAATGGGAAATCTCGAAAGGCCTGGTTTGGTGGAGGTGATCACAAACTGGCCAGAAGGCACAAGCTGTGCTAAACCTCCAGAGGAGAGAGTAACTCGTGCTGAGGAAGCTCCTCCTTACAGTGATCTGTCTGATGATGAAAAGAGATATGCTTTGTTCACAGACGGTTCCTGTCGTCTTGTTGGGAACAAGCGGAGATGGAAATCTGCAGTGTGGAGTCCAACGCGCAGAGTTGCAGAAGCGAGAGATGGAGAAGGAGAATCCAGTCAATTCGCAGAGGTAAAAGCTGTCCAGCTAGCTCTTAACGTAGCTGAACGTGAGAGATGGCCAAAGCTTTATCTCTACACCGACTCGTGGATGGTAGCCAATGCCTTGTGGGGTTGGCTGAAAGACTGGAAGAAGAATGGCTGGCAGAGGAAAGGAAAGCCAATCTGGGCTGCAGATCTGTGGCAAGACATTGCTGCTCGCATTGAGAGAATCCCAGTGAAAGTGAGACACATCGATGCTCACATTCCTAAGAGCAAAGCTACTGAGGAACAACAACACAACCATCAGGCAGATCTAGCTGCAAGAGTTTCCCAGGTGGACACAAACTCTGATCCTGATCCTGATCTTGACTGGAAACACCGAGGTGAGCTGTTCTTAGCTCGGTGGGCCCATGACTCGTCAGGACATCAAGGCAGAGATGCAACCTACCGATGGGCTCGTGACAGATCCATTGACATTTCCATGGATGCTATCACACAAGTCATCCATGACTGTGACATTTGTGCTGCTATTAAGCAGGCAAAGCGGATCAAGCCCTTGTGGTACGGTGACCGATGGTCCAAGTACAAGTATGGTGAAGCCTGGCAGATTGACTACATCACTCTACCTCGTTCTCCATCTGGTAAGCAGTATGTGCTGACTATGGTAGAGGCAAGCACTGGATGGCTGGAAACTTATCCAGTTCCTCATGCAACTGCACGTAACACCATTCTTGGCCTGGAGAGACAAATCCTGTGGAGACACGGAACTCCAGAGAGGATTGAGTCAGACAACGGAACTCATTTCAAGAACAATCTTGTAAAAAACTGGGCCAAAGAGCACGGCATCGAGTGGATATTCCACATTCCCTACTATGCACCAGCTGCAGGGAAGATCGAACGCTACAACGGTTTGCTGAAAACCACTCTCAAAGCCATGGGGGGTGGATCTTTGAAAAACTGGGAGAAACATTTAGCACAAGCAACCTGGTTGGTGAATAGTAGAGGTTCAGTGAATCGAGCTGGACCTGCCCAATCAGATTTGTTGCGAAAGGAAGAAGGTGATAGAGTTCCTGTTATCAGAGAAAAGAATCTGTTAGGCAAAACTGTTTGGGTATTTTCTCAGCAGAAGGAGGACACAGAGCTGCTGGACAGGAGCCAGCAATGGGCACTGGCAGCACAGAAGGCCAAGGGCAGCCTGGGCTGCAGCCAAAGCAGTGTGGGCAGAGCTGGAGAGAGAGGATCCTGCCCCTCTGCTCTGCTCTGCTCTGGGGAGACCTCACCTGCAGGGCTGTGTCCAGCTCTGGGGCCCCCAACACAAGAGAGACCTGGAGTGATGGAGTGGGTCTAGAGGAGGCCAGAGAGATGCTGAGAGGGCTGGAGAAGCTCTGCTGTGGGGACAGGCTGGGAGAGTTGGGGCTGTTGAGCCTGCAGAGGAGAAGGCTGCAGGGAGAGCTCAGAGCTGCATTTCAATGTCTGCAGGGGAGCTGCAGGGGGACCTCAGAGCTGCCTTGCAATAGCTGCAGGATCCTGCAGGAAGGCTGCAGAGGGACTTTTCCTAAGGGATTTCTAGAGCCAGGCCAAGGGGGAATGGTTTGGAGCTGAGGCAGAGCAGGGTCAGACTGGAGCTGAGGGAGAAGTTCTGCAGGGTGAGGGTGGTGAGACTCTGGCACAGGCTGCCCAGGGAGGCTGTGGCTGCCTCCTCCCTGGGAGTGTTGAAGGCCAGGCTGGATGAGACCCTGAGCAACTTGAGCTGGTGGGAGGTGTCCCTGCCCATGGCAGGGCAGGGTTGGAGTAGATGAGCTCTGAGGTCCCTTCCAAGCTGAGCCATTCTGTGGTTTTGACCAGAGACCTCCTGTCTCTGGTCAAAAGGTTGCAATATACCCTGGGCTGCAATCCTATACTTAGGAGACAAGTAATTTCTAAAACCTTGCAGAACTCTCCAGAACAGGAATTCCCCACTATTATTATTATTATTATTATTATTATTATTATTATTATTATTATTATTATTATTATTATTATTATTATTATTTCAAGGCAGAAGCTCTGGAGGAAATGAGTGCAGAGAGAATCACCACTTTCCTCCCATAAGTGATGCTGAGTCATTGCTCTGTTGGATGATGAGGCAGAAAACTCAGCTATGGCAGAAGGCAGAGTGTGGTGAGGTTTGTCTGGCAGCACAGCCTTCTTTCATACTTGGAGAGCCCAGGTCCAATTATAGATGGAACTGGAAGCTGGATTTTAAATCAAGTCTTCCCATCCTGGTCCTCCCAGTGTCACAGCAGCCAAGATTTCATTTGGTGATTTACCAACGTTCTGCTTTGGGTGACACAAATCTTTCTGTGCTCATTCTTGGCTGGTTGGTTCAAAGCGTCCTGCAGGAATTCACAGAGTCACAGCCTGCACTGGGCTGGGAGGGAGCCTCCAAGGGCATCTTGCCCAACCCCCCTGCACTCAGCAGGGACACCTCCAGCTAGAGCAGGCTGCACAGGGACACAGCCAGGCTGAGCTTGGATGGCTCCAGGGCTGGGGCCTCAAGCACAGCCCTGGGCAGCCTGTGCCAGTGTCTCACCACTCTCCTTGGGCACAACTTCCTCCTCAGCTCCAACCTCAAGCTGCCCTGCTCCACTTTCAAAGCCCTGCCCCTGGGCCTAGCACTCCAAGCCCTTCTCAACAGTCCCTCCCCAGCCTGCCTGCAGCTCCCCTGCAGACATTGAAATGCAGCTCTGAGCTCTCCCTGCAGCCTTCTCCTCTGCAGGCTCAACAGCCCCAACTCTCCCAGCCTGTCCCCACAGCAGAGCTTCTCCAGCCCTCTCAGCATCTCTGTGGCCTCCTCTGGACCCTCTCCAGCAGCTCCAGGTCTCTCTTGTGTTGGGGGCCCCAGAGCTGGACACAGCCCTGCAGGTGAGGTCTCCCCAGAGCAGAGCAGAGCAGAGGGGCAGGATCCTCTCTCTCCAGCTCTGCCCACACTGCTTTGGCTGCAGCCCAGGCTGCCCTTGGCCTTCTGTGCTGCCAGTGCCCATTGCTGGCTCCTGTCCAGCTTCTCCCCCACCCCCAGCACCCCCAAGTCCTTCTCTGCAGGGCTGCTCTCAATCTCATCCCCCCAGCCTGCATTGGGACCGAGGCTTGCCCTGCCCTAGGTGCAGGACCTTGCCCTTGGCCTTCTTGAACCTCCTGAGGTTCTCCTCAGCCCAGCTCTGCAGCCTGCCCAGGTGCCTCTGGATGGCTCCCATCCCATCCTTCAGCCTTACCAAGCACACCACTCAGCCTGGTGCCATCTGCACACCTGATGAGGGTGCCTCAGTCTCCCTCTCTGCAGGGCTGCTCTCCATCTCCTCCCCCCCAGCTTGTGTTGATATCCAGGGTTGCCCTGAGCCAGGGGCAGGACCTTGCCCTGCTTGTGAGGTCTGCTTTAGCTCTGGAGGCAGCAGTGCAGTGTGTGGCAGAGTTTGGTGGCTGGGATGGTGCTGTCCTTTGTGTTGTCTTGACTGTGTGCTGCCAGCATTGAGTTCCGACCTTCTTGCCACAGGCAGGGACACCTTCACAGACTCATAGAATGGCTTTAGGCTAGAAGGGGCCTCAGAGATCATCTACTCCAACCCCCCCAACGTGGGCAGGGACAACTCTCAGCTAGCCCAGACCTTAAACACCCCCAGGAGGGCGGCAGCCACAGCCTCCCTGGGCAGCCTGTGCCAGAGTCTCACCACCCTCACACTGAAGAACTTCTCCCTCAGCTCCAGTCTGACCCTGCTCTGCCTCAGCTTCAAACCATTCCCCCTTGCCCTGTCTCCAGACACCCTCAGCAAAAGTCCTTCTGCAGCTTTCCTGCAGGATCCTTTCAGGTACTGGCAGGCAGCTCTGAGGTCCTCCTGGAGCCTTCTCTAGGCTGCAGGGCAGACAGCTCTGCCCCAGTGCCCTTTCCTGTCCTTAGCCCTGCCTGGACTTTGTGAGGCAGCTTCCTGAGGGCATTTCTCCTAGTCCTTGAGGGGAAAAGAGACCAAAAATCAAACACATTGATCGACTTGCAGGGGTTCTGAGGGCAAACCTTCCATTTGATTAGGTTTTCAGCAATGCTTTCTCTGCTGAGCTCTTGCCAAGTGCTGGAGCTCTTCATTTAGTAGCCCTTTTGCTGGCAAGTATCATACAGGAGTAATTGCTCTGTGAAACCCAACAAGCTCTGAAGGCTTTAATATTTCACACAAGATGATACCCAAAGTGCAGCTCCTCCACAAAGTTCATTTTGCTGCCTTCTGTCTCTCAGGGTAATTGGAAGGCTCAGGTGATGGCTGCTCTGCCTTCTCCAAGATGCTCTCCCAGTGGAGGTGTCTCTGTGATACTGACAGGGTCTCATGGCAAGTGGCTGAGGGAACAGAAGTGGTGTGGGCTGAAGAAAAGGAGGCTGAGGGGAAGCCTTCTGGCCCTCTACAGCTCCCTGAAAGGAGGTTGGAGACAGGTAGGGGTTGGGCTCTTCTCCCCAGGAACAAGCAAGAGGAGGAGAGGAAATGGCCTCAGGTCACCCCAGGAAAACTTTAGGTTGGAGATGAGAAGAAACTTCTTGGCTGAAAGGGTTCTCAGAGCCTGGCAGAGGCTGCCCAGGGAGGTGGGTGAATGCCCACCCCTGGAGGTGTTTGAAAGTGGCAGAGCTGTGGTGCTGAGGACCATGGCTCAGCCCCAGCCTTAGCAGAGTTGCAGACTGGTTGGGCTGGAGGATCTGGAAGGGCTTTTGCAACCAAAAGAGTTCTCTGGTTCTGTGCCAGGGTGGTAAGTTGGAAATGAATGAAGGGACAGAGTAGAGCTTCTCCTCTCCAGCCTGCACAACCCCAACTCTCTCAGGCTGTCTGCAGAGCAGAGCAGCTCCAGCCCTCTGCTCATCCTCATGGCCCTTCTCTGGACACCTTCCAGACCCTTCCTGGAACAGAGGCTCCAGAACTGGACACAGAGCTCCAGGTGGGGTTTCAGCAGAAGAAGCTCCTGATGTTTGTATCCATGGTGCCACAAACATGGAGCCCAGCCAGGCCACCCTGGAATTTCATCAGCTAGAGGGCATTCAGTTCGTCCCCAGATGGTTATCGCTCTCCCAAGAAGGAGGCAGGGATTGCTCTGGACCAAGAGATTCCACTGCTTGGGAAACAATTACATCAGACCTCAATCATGCTAATTGTCTGCATACTCTGTCTCCATCAGTTAGTAAAGTAAGGCAGGGGAGCTGCAGGTCTCTCAGGGTGAGCAGATGGAAGCAGTCACATCAGCCCCATCCTTGGCATGGGGTGGGTGAAGATTCACAGCCTGCACTGGGCTGGGAGGGAGCCTCCAAGGGCATCTTGCCCAACCCCCCTGCACTCAGCAGGGACCCCTCCAGCTAGAGCAGGCTGCAGAGGGACACAGCCAGGCTGAGCTTGGATGGCTCCAGGGCTGGGGCCTCAAGCACAGCCCTGGGCAGCCTGTGCCAGTGTCTCACCACTCTCCTTGGGCACAACTTCCTCCTCAGCTCCAACCTCAAGCTGCCCTGCTCCACTTTCAAAGCCCTGCCCCTGGGCCTAGCACTCCAAGCCCTTCTCAACAGTCCCTCCCCAGCCTGCCTGCAGCTCCCCTGCAGACATTGAAATGCAGCTCTGAGCTCTCCCTGCAGCCTTCTCCTCTGCAGGCTCAACAGCCCCAACTCTCCCAGCCTGTCCCCACAGCAGAGCTTCTCCAGCCCTCTCAGCATCTCTGTGGTCTCCTCTGGACCCTCTCCAGCAGCTCCAGGTCTCTCTTGTGTTGGGGGTCCCTAAAGCATTCTTCCCCCTGCCTCTGGTGCATGGTTTCAGCCCTGAAGTTAGAATCCCAGAAGGGCTCAGGTTGGAAGAAACCTCAGAGATCATCTCCTCCAACCTCTGCCCCATGGGCAGGGACACCTCTCAGCTGGACTTGGCTGCTCAAGACCTCATCCCACCCCTAGGTTGGAGGCATCCTCAACCTGCATGGGCAGCCCATTGCAGGAGGGCTCAGACATTCACCTTGAAAGTTGGCTTCAGGGATTTTTGTAGCTCTTGGAGTCTCCAGTGCCTGCATCAAATCATCTCTCATGTCATTGTTGGGTATTTTTTTTTGTTTGTATATCAAGGAACCATTCATCTAGAAATCTTCCCCACTTCAACACCTTTTTTTTCTTTCTTTCTCTCTCTTGTAACTATTGGAAACCCAAGCACAGCCACACACATTAGCAGGCAGCTGATTTAATTCCATTGCTTTGGAGCAAACTAATGAGCTAATTAAGCAACCCCCCCCCTCCCCCCTCCACCCCCGCTTTTGGTCATGCCATGACTGGTTTCCAGCATCCCCCTCTTGTGGTATGTAGGATTTGTGATTTCTAGGGACATCTGTTCAGCTCTGAGCTCCTCCATTGGTCAGGCAGGCCTGGGAATGTGTGCAGCAATGGCAGAGGTGTGCTCTGTTTTCAAGAGCCAAACCTCTTGCTCTGAGTCACCAAGAAACAGAGATGCTACAGAAAGGCATCCAGGACTCTGTCATACAATCAGAGAATTGTCAGGGGGAGAAGGGACCTCAAGGCTCAGCCAGTTCCAACCCCCCTGCCATGGGCAGGGACACCTCACACCACAGCAGGTTGCTCACAGCCACATCCAGCCTGGCTGCAAAAACCTCCAGGGATGAGGCTTCCACCACCTCCCTGGGCAACCTCTGCCAGGCTCTCACCACCCTCATGGGGAACAACTTCTTCCTCACATCCAATCTGAATCTCCCCATTTCTAGTTTTGCTCCATCCCCCCCAGTCCTATCACTCCCTCACACCCTCAAAAGTCCCTCCCCAGCTTTCTTGGAGCCCCCTTCAGATCCTGGAAGGCCACCAGAAGGTCTCCTGGGAGCCTTCTCCTCTCCAGCCTGCACAACCCCAACTCTCTCAGGCTGTCTCCAGAGCAGAGCAGCTCCAGCCCTCTGCTCATCCTCATGGCCCTTCTCTGTATGTTCTTCCCTTGTAGCAATGACCTCTGCTTTTGTTTTTTTTTTTGGCTTCTTGACCTTTTCTTCAAAGCATTTGTCTCCTTTTCATCCCTCCACCCTTCCCCAGTGCAGCTTCTCAACACTCTGGCTGCCACTGAAGGAGTTTCTGCATTTTTTGAATGTGTTTTTCTTTCTTTTTCTTTCTTTTTCTTTCTTTCTTTTTTTTTTTATCTTTCCTTCTTTCTTTCTCTTTCTCTCTTTCTTTCTTTCTCTCTCTCTTTCCTTCCTTCCTCCCTCCCTTCCTTCCTCCCTCCCTCCCTCCCTTCCTTCCTTCCATCCTCCCTTCCTTCTCTTCCTTTCTTTCTCTTTCTTTCTTCCGTTTTTTTTTTTCCAAAGCAGCTCTAAGGTTTCCAGAGGTCCTGTGCTCAGTTCCAAGCAGGTCTCAGTTCACAGACTCCACTGGGTTGGAAGGGACCTTCCAAGGGCATCTTCTCCAACCCCCCTGCACTCAGGCAGCTCAGGGGCACGTCCACAGGCTAGGGACTAAATGCTGGGGCTGAACCTTGTGCCTCAGCACCACAGCTCTGCCTCTTTCAAACATCCTCCAGGAAGGGCATTCAACCACCTCCCTGTGCAGCCTCTGCCAGGCTTTGAGAGCCCTTTCAGTCAAGAAGTTTCTTCTGAAGTCCAACCTAAATCTTCCCTTGTTGAACTTGAAGCCATTTCCTTTCATCCTGTGACTTGTTCCTAGGGAGCAGAGCCCAAGCCCCTGCTGGCTGCAGCCTCCTCTCAGGGAGCTGCAGAGAGCAATGAGGTCTCCCCTCAGCCTCCTCTTCTCCACACTGCACACCCCCAGCTCCCTCAGCTGCTCCTCCCCAGCCCTCTTCTCCAGACCCTTCCCCACCTTCCCTGCCCTTCTCTGGACCCTCTCCAGCCCCTCAATGTCCTTCTTGCAGTCAGGGTCCCAAAGCTGCCCCCAGCACTCCAGCTGTGGCCTCCCCAGTGCTGAGTGCAGGAGGACAATCCCTGCCCTGCTCCTGCTGCCCACACCATTGCTGCTCCAGGCCAGGCTGCTGGTGGCCTCCTTGCCCACCTGGGCACCCCCTGGCTCCTCTCCAGCCAGCTGCCCCCCAGCACCCCCAGGCCTTGCTCTGCTGGGCACTTTCCAGCCCCTCTGCCCCAAGCCTGCAGCCTTCCTGGGGTGGTTGTGCCCCAAGTGCAGGACCCAGCCCTTGGCCTTGTTGGCTCCCATCCCACTGGCCTCATCCCATGGCTGCAGCCTGTGCAGGTCCCTCTGCAGAGCCTTCCTGCCCTCCAGCAGCTCCACACTGCCTCCCAGCTCAGTGCCACCTGCAAGCTGACTGAGGCTGCCTGGATGCCCTCACCCAGCTCACTGATGAAGACATTGAAGGGAATTGCTCCCTGCTTGACTTTGGCTTGGTTTGTTTAGGTGGATGGATGGAAAGCTCTCTGTGGCTTTTAGCTATCCATTTAATCCCCCTGAGATGCCCTTTCAATGACTTGCAGCCTAGCAGTGGGACACAGGGTGGGTGGGGTGCATGGGGAAGAATTTTTCAGTAGGGAGGCTCAACTGGTTGCTTAAGGATTGGATTCCACGCTCTGAAATTGTCTTTTCCAAGCTGAACAATTCTGTGATTCTGTGCTGCTAAATCTGAGAGCCTCCTCTCTGACATCATTTTATTTTTTTCCTGCTGGGGGAATGAGGCACATTTTGAAATGCCTTCAAACATTAACTGAGCTGAAGAGAGAGGTGAGTAGGAGGGGATTCAATTGATCCAACAGCAGCAGCTGAAACACAGCAGAGTGGTGAGAAAAAGGAGATGAGGAAGCAGTACTGCCCCTTCCTGAGTGCCCCACAGCAGAGCTGGTCAGAGGGTTTCTCACAGAAGCACAGGGGCTGGAAGGGACCTCCAGAGATCACCCAGTCCAGGGTGATGTAGGAACACAGCCAGGCAGGTCTTCAATATCTCCAGAGAGGGAGGCTCCACAACCCCCCCTGGGAGCCTGCTCCAGGGCTCTGCCACCCTCACAGGGACAAAATCTCTCCTCCTGTTCCCATGGCACTTCCTATGCCTCAACTCCCACCACTGCCCTTGTGCTGGCATTGGGCATCCCCCAGCAGAGCCTGGCTCCAGCCTCTGGGCACTCCCCCTGCACATCTTTAGCACCAGCAATGAGCTCACCCTCAGGCTCCTCCTCTCCAAGCTCCAGAGCCCTCAGCTCCCTCAGGCTCTCCCCATGAGGAAGATGTTCCACTGCCTGCAGCATCTTTGTGGCTCTGTGCTGGACTCTCTCAAGCACTTCCCTGAGGTCCTTCTTGAGCTGAGGGGCCCAGACCTGGACACAATATTCCAGATGTGGCCTCAGCAGGGCAGAGCAGAGGGGCAGGAGAACCTCTCTGACCTACTGACCACAGCCCTTCTGATCCCCCCCAGGCTGCCCTTGGCCTTCTTGGCCACCAGAGCACATTGCTGGCTCATGGCCAACCTCCCATCCACCAGGACCCCCAGGGCCTTTTCCCCTTTCACTGCTCTCCAGCAGCTCAGTCCCCAACCTCTCCTGCTCCCTGGGGTTGTTCTTTCCCAGGTGCAGGAATCTCCCCTTGCCCTTGTTGGATGTCATTCCATGTCTCCCTGCCCAGCCCTCAGCCTGTCTAAGTCTGGCTGAATGGCAGCACAACCTCCCTTGGCAGTGTCTGAAAGACCTTGAGCTGCTCCAGGAGCAATTGGCACTGAAGCAGACCCCTCCTGGTGCCCCAGTTGCCAGAGGGTGTTTGAAATTCCCTCCACACATCAAGCAACTCATGCTGCCTGGATCACTCAGCAAGGCTCACACAGGGAACCCCAATGGCCCAGGGGTTTGGGATGCATTAAGAGTGTGGCCAGCAGGTCCAGGGAGGTTCTCCTCCCCCCCTACCCAGCTCTAGTCAGACCACATCTGGAATGTTGTGTCCAGTTCTGGGCTGCCCAGTTCAAGAGGAACAGGGAACTCCTGGAGAAAGTCCAATGGAGCCTATGAAGATGATGAAGGGAGTATATCCTGAGATATGGATGTGATGGGAGGTCTGTCCAGTGGGTAAGGAATTGGTTGGATTGTTATATCCAAAGGGTAGTGATGGACAGCTGGAGGTGCAGATGGAGATGGGTGACAAGTGGTGTCCCTCAGGAGTCCATCCTGGTACCACTGCTGTTCAGTGTCCTCATCAGTGACACAGAGAGGGAGACTGAGGCACCCTCAGCAGGTGTGCAGATGGCACCAGGCTGAGTGGTGTGCTTGGTAAGGCTGAAGGATGGGATGGGAGCCATCCAGAGGCACCTGGGCAGGCTGCAGAGCTGGGCTGAGGAGAACCTCAGGAGGTTCAAGAAGGCCAAGGGCAAGGTCCTGCACCTAGGGCAGGGCAACCCTTGGTCCCAATGCAGGCTGGGGGTGAGGAGATTGAGAGCAGCCCTGCAGAGAAGGACTTGGGGGTGCTGGGGGTGGGGGAAAGCTGGAGAGGAGCCAGCAATGGGCACTGGCAGCACAGAAGGCCAAGGGCAGCCTGGGCTGCAGCCAAAGCAGTGTGGGCAGAGCTGGAGAGAGAGGATCCTGCCCCTCTGCTCTGCTCTGCTCTGCTCTGGGGAGACCTCACCTGCAGGGCTGTGTCCAGCTCTGGGGCCCCCAACACAAGAGAGACCTGGAGCTGCTGGAGAGGGTCCAGAGGAGGCCAGAGAGATGCTGAGAGGGCTGGAGAAGCTCTGCTGTGGGGACAGGCTGGGAGAGTTGGGGCTGTTGAGCCTGCAGAGGAGAAGGCTGCAGGGAGAGCTCAGAGCTGCATTTCAGCTGCACTTCATCTGCTCTTCAGCTTCATCTCTGGTCATGCTGCTTTGCATGCAGCCCAGGCTGCCCTTGGCCTCCTGGGCTGCAAATTCTGCCTGCAGTTTGCAGTGCTGACCAAGGCAGTTTCCCACGTCCTTTGCAGCTGACCTGCCTGAAGGCACAGAGGGACTCTGCTTTGCTTGCTGGCAGTTGGCACTCCCTACCTGCCAGGTTTTTGGCAGCCCTGATGTATCCAATTTCCACCAAGGCTTCTCCAAAGGCTCTGTCAAGTACTTCAACTTCTGCTGCTAAGAGACACCTGGAGGAGCAGTGCAGCTCAATCCATCTGGCAGTGCCAAGGGCTCAAGGCAGTGAGACCTGCCTGAGGTCAGAGGGGTTGTGAAGGGCTAATGGCTGTGAATCTGCATTGCAATAGGTGAGAGCAGCCTGCTGCCCTGCTCCAGCTTCAGCAGTCCAGGCAGAGACTCTGAAGCAGTTGGCAGACAGAGGCAGCATTTCCTCCCTCAGTAGCTCCAGACTGTTGGAACAGAGACCTGTCCCCAGCTTCCATTCTCTGCTCTTCTCCCTTTGCCTTCCAATGCCAGCTGGCAAAGGTTCCTCTGATTGCAAGACAGAACAGCTCTGGCCCAAGCCAGCATCTCTACCTTGCATCCATGAATCAGTTGCTGGCTCTATTTCAGGCCAAAAAAAAAAGATTTGCATGAAATCCCAGCCTGGAATCACCATGGAATCCTAGAATGGCTCAGGCTGGAAGGGATCCTAGAGATCATCCACTCCAAACATGCCCAGGGACACCTCTCAGCTGGACTCAGCTGCTCAAGGTCTCATCCAGCCTGGCCTTCAACACTCCCAGGGAGGAGGCAGCCACAGCCTCCCTGGGCAGCCTGTGCCAGAGTCTCACCACCCTCACCCTGAAGAACTTCTCCCTCAGCTCCAGTCTGACCCTGCTCTGCCTCAGCTTCAAACCATTCCCCCTTGGCCTGGCTCTAGACACCCTCAGCAAAAGTCCCTCTGCAGCCTTCCTGCAGGATCCCTTCAGCTATTGCAAGGCAGCTCTGAGGTCCCCCTGGAGCCTTCTCCTCTCCAGGCTGCACACCCCCAGCTCCCTCAGCCTGGCCTCACAGCAGAGCTGCTCCAGCCCTTGGAGCATCTTTGTGGCCTCCTCTGGCCTCACTCCAGCAGCTCTGTGTCCTCCTTCTGCTGGGGACAGCAGAGCTGGAGGCAGGATTGGAGGTGAGGTGTGAGCAGAGCAGAGCCAAGGGGCAGAATCCCCTCTGCTGCCCTGCTGCCCACACTCCTCTGGCTGCAGCCCAGCACACAGCTGCCTGCTGGGCTGCAGGAGGGCACTGCTGGCTCCTGGGGAGCTGCTCAGCAGCACCCAACCCCTCCCAGATCTCTTTCTTCAGGGCTGCTCTCAACCCACTCTGCCTCTAGCCTGCATTTGTGCCTGGATATGGATGTCCCATTATAGGAATATTCCTTGGATGACCTGGAAAGAACAAGCCATGGTCATCGCGGACATGATGAGCTCTCAAAGGTCTCTCCCAGCCTCAACACACCTATGATTTAAGAGGACTTAAGGGACCTAGTGTGAGGGGCTCACAGCCATTTATGTTCTGCTTTCCCTCTGGCTCCTCCAGGCATCATTCCCTGGAGTGTGTGGCTAGGTCCCAGCTCTCTGCTACCTTGTTTGGCAGCTGGGATCCCCATCCCCCACAGGGCTTTACTCTGGGCCCAGTGAGTCCAGGCTCCCAGGTGGGTGTTACTCTCACACCAGGTAACTTCTGCTCTCTGCAGAAGTCCTTTGGTCCACCTTTGGCTCAAGGCTTGGCTCAGTGTTCCTTGGCAGGACACTCAGGTAGAGCCCAACCCATGTCATTTGCTTGTGGTGGTGAGGGAATGGCCTCAGCTGCCACTGGGTAAGTTGAGACTGGACAGGAGGAAGAATTGTTCCCATCAAGAGTGGTCAGGCACTGGGATGAGCTGCACAGGGAGGTGGTGGAGTCCCCAAGCCTGGAGGTGTTTCAAGGTGGTTTGGATGTGGTGCTTGGGGCTATGGTTCAGGGGTGAGCCTTGCAGAGTAGGGGCAGTGGTTGGACTTGGTGCTCCTGAGGGGCTCTTCCAGCCAGAATTCCTACCTCTGATTCTGTGGTGGAGACAGAGCAGGCAGACACAGGCCAGCCCAGCTCTGATGGCAAACCTGGGTGTGCAGAAAGCCAGCAGGGCTCAGCTCAGAGCTTAAAAAAGGAGAGGGGGAAATAAAAAAGAGAAAAATCAACCCCTCTGTGCTGGGAGTTTAGCAGCTGCATCCTCCAGAGTCGCTGGAGTCTGCTGTGAGACAGCCCTTGGCTGCAGGGAAGATGAGGATGTCTGTGTCCTACATTTCCTGGAGTGTGTCGTGCAGGGAGAGGCACCAAGGACAGAAGGACTGCAGTACAGATCCAGCTGGCTCCTTCCTCCTCACAGCCTCCCAAGGAATGTGTCTTCCCTTGCATATGAGAAGTGAAAGACTCCCTTGGGCATATTCCCTTCTCTCCATCTCCTCTCACCTGCTCTTCCTCTCCTCTGCAAGCGGAGGAGGCTGGGAGCAGGGTAGTGGGAATGGGAAGAGCACTCTGCAGCTTGGAGCTGGGCAGGGAGACATGGAATGACATCCAACAAGGGCAAGGGGAGAGTCTTGCACCTGGGAAAGAACAACCCCAGGGAGCAGGAGAGGTTGGGGACTGAGCTGCTGGAGAGCAGGGAAGGGGAAAAGGCCCTGGGGGTCCTGGTAGATGGGAGGTTGGCCATGAGCCAGCAATGTGCTCTGGTGGCCAAGAAGGCCAAGGGCAGCCTGGGGGGGATCAGAAGGGCTGTGGTCAGTAGGTCAGAGAGGTTCTCCTGCCCCTCTGCTCTGCACTGCTGAGGCCACATCTGGAATATTGTGTCCAGGTCTGGGCCCCTCAGCTCAAGAAGGACCTCAGGGAAGTGCTTGAGAGAGTCCAGCACAGAGCCACAAAGATGCTGCAGGCAGTGGAACATCTTCCTCATGGGGAGAGCCTGAGGGAGCTGAGGGCTCTGGAGCTTGGAGAGGAGGAGCCTGAGGGTGAGCTCATTGCTGGTGCTAAAGATGTGCAGGGGGAGTGCCCAGAGGCTGGAGCCAGGCTCTGCTGGGGGATGCCCAATGCCAGCACAAGGGGCAGTGGTGGAAGCTGAGCCATAGGAAGTGCCATGGGAACAGGAGGAGAGATTTTGTCACTGTGAGGGTGGCAGAGCCCTGGAGCAGGCTCCCAGGGGGGTTGTGGAGCCTCCCTCTCTGGAAATATTCCAACCCCACCTGGATGTGTGGAGCCTCTGTTCCAGGAAGGCTCTGGAGGGGCTGGAAGGTGTCCAGAGAAGGGCCATGAGGATGAGCAGAGGGCTGGAGCTGCTCTGCTCTGGAGACAGCCTGAGAGAGTTGGGGTTGTGCAGGCTGGAGAGGAGAAGGCTCCCAGGAGACCTCCTTGTAGCCTTCCAGGATCTGAAGGGGGCTCCAAGAAAGCTGGGGAGGGACTTTTGAGGGTGTGAGGGAGTGATAGGACTGGGGGGGATGGAGCAAAACTAGAAGTGGGGAGATTCAGATTGGATGTTAGGAAGAAGTTGTTCCCCAGGAGGGTGGTGAGAGCCTGGCAGAGGTTGCCCAGGGAGGTGGTGGAAGCCTCATCCCTGGAGGTTTTTGCAGCCAGGCTGGATGTGGCTGTGAGCAACCTGCTGTGGTGTGAGGTGTCCCTGGCCATGGCAGGGGGGTTGGAACTGGATGAGCCTGGAGGTCCCTTCCAACCCTGACAATTCTAGAATTCTGTGATCTCCAGGCTCATTCTCAAAGCCTGTGTGTTTCAGGAAGGACTCCTGGTGATCCAGAGAATGCCTTCTCTTTCCAGCTCCACAGGGAGGAAGAGCTCCTTCCCTGCCTGCTTGTCTCACTCCCTTGGCCTTGCTTCTCACAATAAACAGGGTCAGGGCAGATAAATGAGAGGTTCCTCAGAGCCTTGATCTTAGCAGCTGTTGGCAAAAATCCTGCTTGTCAGAAATGCTCAAAAGAAAAGAAAAAAAAAAAACATCTCTGGAGGGGGCTCTTACCCCCTGCTTGTAGTGACTCAGATGATGATCCCTTGTGGGCTCAGCTGAAATGCAGTCAGCTTGAATTCTGCAGTGCTCTGTCTGCAAGCCAAGGCAGGGGCTGGAGGTCAGTGCTGTGTCAGCTGGGGCCTGGAGCAGGTCCAGAGAAGGGCAAGGAAGCTGGGGAAGGGTCTGGAGAAGAGGGCTGGGGAGGAGCAGCTGAGGGAGCTGGGGGTGTGCAGTGTGGAGAAGAGGAGGCTGAGGGGAGACCTCATTGCTCTCTGCAGCTCCCTGAGAGGAGGCTGCAGCCAGGGGGAGGTTGGGCTCTGATCCCTAGGATCAGGTGATAGGAGGAGAGGAGGTATAGTTTGGAGATGGGAAAGAACTTCTTCACTGAAGGGGTTTTGAACTGCTGGAGCAGGATCTCCAGAGACAGGGTTGAATACCAGCTGAGGCTTGGTCTTCTCCTTAACAACAACTTAAAGGACAAGAGGGAAATGGCCTCAAGTTAGCCCTGGTGAGGTTTAGGTTGCATATTAGAAGAAAATTCTCTCCTGAAAGCCTGGCAGAGGCTGCCCAGAGAGGTGGTTGAATGCCCATCCCTGGAGATGTTTCAGAGAGGCAGAGCTGTGGTGCTGAGGGCCATGGCTCAGCCCCAGCCTGGGCAGAGCTAGGGAATGGTTGGACTGGAGGATCTGGAAGGCCTTTTGCAACCCACCCAACTCTGTGATTCTCTGACTGTTAGACACCACAGAGCTCAGATGCCAGGCAGAGAGGTAAATTCATCAAGTCCCCCCCAGAAAAGATACCAAACAATTCCTGTGTTCAGCCCTAGCATCAGTCCCAAACCTTTGTGAGTCCTGCTGCCTCCCAAAGAGTTGTGGACATGGTGCTTAGGGACATGGTTTAGAGCTGACCCTTCAGGCTTGGGCTGGATCATCTTGAAAGTCTCTTCCAACCACAGAACCATAGAATCAGAGAATTGTCAGGGCTGGAAGGGACCTCAAGGCTCAGCCAGTTCCAACCCCCCTGCCATGGCCAGGGACACCTCACACTCCAGCAGGTTGCTCACAGCCACATCCAGCCTGGCTGCAAAAACCTCCAGGGATGAGGCTTCCACCACCTCCCTGGGCAACCTCTGCCAGGCTCTCACCACCCTCATGGGGAACAACTTCTTCCTCACATCCAATCTCAATCTCCCCACTTCTACTTTTGCTCCATCCCCCCCACTCCTATCACTCCCTGACACCCTCAAAAGTCCCTCCCCAGCTTTCTTGCAGCCCCCTTCAGATCCTGGAAGGCCACAGGAAGGTCTCCTGGGAGCCTTCTCCTCTCCAGCCTGCACAACCCCAACTCTCTCAGGCTGTCTGCAGAGCAGAGCAGCTCCAGCCCTCTGCTCATCCTCATGACCCTTCTCTGGACACCTTCCAGCCCCTCCAGAGCCTTCCTGGAACAGAGGCTCCAGAACTGGACCCAGAGCTCCAGGAGGGGTCTGAGCAGAGTGGAGCAGAGGGACAGAATCCCCTCCCTGGCCCTGCTGGCCACACTTCTCTTGCTGCAGCCCAGGCTCTGCTTGGCTCTCTGGGCTGCAAGTGCTCACTGCTGGCTCCTGCTGAGCTTCTCCTCCCCCAGCACCCCCAAGGCCTTTCCTTCAGGGCTGCTCTCCAGCCAGTCCCTGCCCAGCCTGGATCAGTGCTTGGCATTGCCCTGACCCAGCTGCAGGATACATTCTGTGTTCCTCTCTCTCTCTCTCTGTGTGAGTTCCCCTCCTCTGTCCTGCACACCAGAAGTCTTCTGCAAGTGCTCTCTGCCACAGGCTACAACCAGCTGTAGCCTGGCCTCATTTCCTTGTCAAGCTTTGTTCAGCAAAGAGCAGAACCAAGGCAATTAATGCAGGCTGCTGCTATCAGAATTAGTTAACTCAGCTCCTCTGGCCCCTTCGAGCCTGAAGAGTTAACTCTTCCCTTACCCAGCCCTTCAAGTGGGCAGAAAACTGAGTTGTCCTTAGGAGCTGTTGTGCTGCTGGCCTGCAGGAGTTTTCAGCACCAGGCTGATCTGCCCCCATCCAGTGCCAGGCTGCAGGGAGGTTTCCTTTCCTCACCCTTGGGCTGAAATCAGAGGTGTCCTTAAATTCCTTTTTTAAAAGGCTCTTTCAGAGGTGCCCTTAATTTGTTTTTTAAAAGGCTCTTCTCAAAGGCTGGAGAGGAATGAAAAGAAGGGCAGGAGATGTATATCACCAGTGCCAAAAAAAAAAAAACAACCAACCCCAACAACAACAACCATGACTCAGACAAACTGGCACTAGAAAATGCCTCTGACAATTCCAAAGTCTCCAAAATCTATCATTAAATCTGTCTGGGCTTTTGCTTTTTGGTTGCTGTTGGGGTGTTTTGGTTTTTTCTCCCTCCCTCTCAGCCACAGTGCTGAAGATAATCTCAGCTCTAGCAAAATCCATCTGACTCTGGAGGGCTGTCTTGGGGTTTCTTCTCTTCTTTGGCACTGGAAGCTCCTAGGTGGCCCTGCTCTGGCAGGGGGGTTGGGCTGGATGGTCTCTGGAGGTCCTTTCCAACCCCTCAGGTTGTGTGTTGCTGTGTGCTGTGGGTTGTAGACAGTCACAAAGCAGCATGCCTGAAGGGCAGAAGGGTTCAGAGATCCACAGAATGGGTTGGGTTGGAAGGGACCTCAAAGCTCATCCAGTTCCAAGCCCCTGCCATGGGCAGGGACACCTCCCCCCAGCCCAGCTTGCTCAAGGCCTCATCCAGCCTGGCCCTGAGCACCTCCAGGGAGGAGACAGCCACAGCCTCCCTGGGCAACCTGTGCCAGTGTCTCCCCACCCTCACTGCCAACAATTTCTTCCTCATCTCCAGTCTCAATCTGCCCTCCTCAAGCTTCAATCCATTCCCTCTCCTCCTGTCACTCCCAGCCCTTGTCCAAAGTCCCTCCCCAGCTCTCCTGGAGCCCCTTCAGGTCTTGGAAGGCTGCTCTGAAGTCTCCCTGGAGCCTTATCTTCTCCAGCCTTAAGAGCCCCAACTCTCCCAGCCTGTCCCCACAGCAGAGCTTCTCCAACCCTCTGAGCATCTCTGTGGCCTCCTCTGGACCCTCTCCAGCAGCTCCAGGTCCCTCTTGTGCTGGGGGCCCCAGAGCTGGAGGCAGTGCTGCAGGTGGGTCTGAGCAGAGCACTGGAAGCTGCCTCTGCTCCCTGCCTGCACAGTTGGATTGTCTCATGAGACTGTCCCATGGGGAAGGGTGAGGAACTAGCTTAGGAGAGAGTGAAAGAGAGCTTTGTCCTAAAAATAGATAAGGCATGGAAATGGGAAGCACAGGGCTAGAGAAGTGGGGTTTGAGAGCTCTGGAGGGAGAGAGCTGGAGGAGAGGCCAGGTGGTGCAGGATGTGAAAATCCTCCCAGTGCTCAGATCTGCCTAGCAACTTTCTTGCTGCCTGTCAGCATGGCTGGGGGTTTGCCATGCAGATGCAGCCTCCATCTGATGGGGAAGCCAAGAGAAGGAGGGCATGGGACACACCTCCACCTCTGGGAGATCTGTGCCTGGTGCCTTGCAAAGAGGCTGCAGGGAAGGTGCTGGCTCAGGGGCTGCCCTGGCTGCTCATGGCCTTGATATGGTGTCTGCCACCTGGGAAGTGCTGGCTCTGGGACAGTCATAGAAGCAGAGAACTGGCAGGGTGGGAAGGGACCTCAAGGAGCAGCCAGTTCCACCCCCCCTGCCATGGACAGGGACACCTCACACTACAGCAGTCCTTCAGTACTCAGAAGGAAATGTGAGTTAGGAGCCCAGCTTGATGTCCTGGCAGTGTCCTTCATCCTTGTGACACAGGGAGAGTGTCACCTGCACTGTTCCCTGACCATAAACACTGAGAGCAAAAGCTGCTGGTGACAGGAATCACAGAATCACAGAGTCATGGAATCACAGAATAGAATCAGAGAATCAGAGAATTACAGAGTCATGGAATCACAGAATAGAATCAGAGAATCAGAGAATTACAGAGTCATGGAATCACAGAATAGAATCAGAGAATCAGAGAATTACAGAGTCATGGAATCACAGAATAGAATCAGAGAATCACAGAATCACAGAGTCATGGAATCACAGAATAGAATCAGAGAATCAGAGAATTACAGAGTCATGGAATCACAGAATAGAATCAGAGAATCACAGAATCACAGAGTCATGGAATCACAGAATAGAATCAGAGAATCAGAGAATTACAGAGTCATGGAATCACAGAATCACAGAATCAGAGAATCAGAGAATCACAGAATCACAGAATCACAGAATCAGCCAGGTTGGAAAAGACCTCAGAGATCCCCAAGTCCAACCTATGACCTAATGCCTAACACCTCCTGACAACCAAACCCTGGCTCCAAGGGACACATCCAATCCTTTTCTGAACACCTCCAGGGGTGCTGACTCCACCACCTCCCTGGGCAGCACATCCCATGGCCAATTACTCTTTCTGGGAAGAACTTTCTCCTCACCTTGAGCCTGAGCTTCCCCCTGCACAGCCTGAGACTGTGTCCTCTTGTTCTGGTGCTGCTTGCCTGGAGCAAAGCCCAACCCCCACCTGGCTACAGCCTCCCTTCAGGCAGTTGTAGAGAGCAATGAGGTCTGCCCTGAGCCTCCTCTTCTCCAGGCTAAACACCCCCAGCTCCCTCAGCCTCTCCTCACAGGGCTGTGCTCCAGACCCCTCCCCAGCCTTGCTGCCCTTCTCTGGACACCTTTCCAGCATCTCAATGTTCTTCTTAAACTGAGGAGCCCAGAACTGGACACAGTAATCACAGAGTCACAGAACTGTCAGGCTTGGAGGGGACCTCCAGGCTCATCCAGTTCCAACCCCCCTGCCATGGGCAGGGACACCTCACACCACAGCAGGTTGCTCACAGCCACATCCAGCCTGGCTGCAAAAACCTCCAGGGATGAGGCTTCCACCACCTCCCTGGGCAACCTGTTCCAGCATCTCACCAACCTCAAGGGGAAGAACTTCTTCCTCACATCCAATCTGAAGCTCCCCACTTCTAGTTTTGTCCATCCCCCCACTCCTATCACTCCCTGACACCCTCAAAAGTCCCTCCCCAGCTTTCTTGGAGCCCCCTTCAGATCCTGGAAGGCCACCAGAAGGTCTCCTGGGAGCCTTCTCCTCTCCAGCCTGCACAACCCCAACTCTCTCAGGCTGTCTCCAGAGCAGAGCAGCTCCAGCCCTCTGCTCATCCTCATGGCCCTTCTCTGGACACCTTCCAGCACATGCCAGAGAAAGTGATAGTGGAAATCAGCTGTGTTGACATTGTGGAGTCTCCCTCTGTGGAGATACGGAAGACCTGCCTGAATGTGTTCCTGTGTGCCCTGCCCTGGGTGCCCCTGCTCTGGCAGGGGGGTTGGACTGGATGAGCTCTGAAGGTCCCTTCCAGCCCCTGATATTCTGTGCTGCTGTTGGCCTCAATGACCTTCCAGATCTTTTCCAACCAAAACAATTCTGGGATTCTGCTGTTAACCAGAAGAAGCTTCCCCTGTTCCTTGGCCCTGCCCTTCCCCTGCTCCTTGCCCCTGCTCTTCCCTGCTCCTTGCCCCTGCTCTTCCCCTGCTCTTCCCCTGCTCTTCCCTGCTCCTTGCCCCTGCTCTTCCCTGCTCTTCCCCTGCTCTTCCCTGCTCCTTGCCCCTGCTCTTCCCCTGCTCTTCCCTGCTCCTTGCCCCTGCTCTTCCCTGCTCCTTGCCCCTGCTCTTCCCCTGCTCTTCCCTGCTCCTTGCCCCTGCTCTTCCCTGCTCCTTGGCTCTGCTCTTCCCCTAAGCAGGGTCAGAAGATGCCAACCTCCTGTGCTCCCCTCAACAATTGCCAGGCCTGGAACTTCTAATAATAGCCAAGCTTGCATTTTAATTTCATTTTCTTTTTTTGCTGGCAGATTTCAGGAGGATTTAAGGCTGCAGCAGGGTTTGGCAGAGAGAGATTTAAAGCCTCCAAAAAAACCTTCCTGCTGCCTCAGACCTTTCTGCAGTGCTCTCAGAAATGTGCAGTGTGGGGTTGTTTTAATTTAGGGGTTTTTTTGTGTGAGTGTTCTCAGTAATCTTTCCATCACATGAGGAAGTTGCTCAGCAGGTCACAGAGGCTGATGGTGTTTGGTGGCTCTGAATAGGGCAGAAGCAATACCACAGAGAGCTCCATGATTGGTCACAGCAGGTGACAAATGGGGAAAGAGTGCAAATGGTGATGCTTGAGATGGGGAAAAAAGGAACAAAAAAACCTCCTCTAGAGCCCTCAGCTGCAGCCTGGTTTCAGTAGCAGAGAGCAGGCCAGCTCAGAGGGGCCATTCATCATGGAATGGTGGAGCTGGTTCACTTGGAAAAGACCTTTAAGGTCATCCAGTCCAACCAGCAACCCAACCCCACCATGGCCATCAAACCATGGCCACCAGTACCATGCTGGGATGATCACAGCATCACAGTCTCACAGGATATCAGAGGTTGGAAGGGACCTCCAGAGATCACCCAGTCCAACCCCCCTGCCAGAGCAGGATCACTTAGGGTAGTCTGCACAGGAATGCATCCAGGTGAGTTTGGAAAGGCTCCAGAGAAGGAGACTCCACAACCCCCCTGGGCAGACTGCTCCAGGGCTCTGTCACCCTCACTGTGAAGAAGTTTCTCCTCATGTTGAGCTGAAATCTTCTGTGTTCTACTTTGAACCTGTTGTTCCTTGGCTTATCACTGTGCACCACCCAACAGAGCCTGGCCCCCTCCACTTGACCCCCAGCCCTCAGCTATTGAGAGACATTGATCAGATCCCTCTCAGCCTTCTCCTCTCCACACTAAACAGCCCCAGGGCTCTCAGTCTCTCTTCACAGGGGAGATGCTCAAGTCCCCAAATCATCCTCCTGGCTCTCTGTTGGACTCTCTCCAGCAGGTCTCTGTCTCTCTTGACCTGGGGAGCCCAGAACTGGACACAGCATTCCAGGGGTGGTCTCAGCAGGGCAGAGCAGAGAGGTAGAAGAACCTCCCCAGCCCTGCTGGACACCTTTCTTGCTGCCCCCCAGGATCCCATTGGCTCTCTTGGCCACAAGGGCACATTGCTGTCCCATGCAGAACTTGCTGCCCACCAGCACTCCAAGGTCTTTCTCCATGGAGCTGCTCTCCAGCAGGGCAGCCTCTAACCTGTCCTGGTGCCTGGTGTTATTATCTGTATCTATCTATATCTATACCCATATATATATATATAAAAGATGTCAGGAAGAAGTTGTTCCCCATGAGGGTGGCGAGAGCCTGGCAGAGGTTGCCCAGGGAGGTGGTGGAAGCCTCATCCCTGGAGGTTTTTGCAGCCAGGCTGGATGTGGCTGTGAGCAACCTGCTGTGGTGTGAGGTGTCCCTGCCCATGGCAGGGGGGTTGGAACTGGCTAAGCCTTGAGCTCCCTTCCAACCCTGACACTTCTATGATTCTATGATTACTGTGTCCAGTTCTAGGCTCCTCAGTTTAAGAAGGACATTGAGATGCTGGAAGGTGTCCAGAGAAGGGCAGCAAGGCTGGGGAGGGGTCTGGAGCACAGCCCTGTGAGGAGAGGCTGAGGGAGCTGGGGGTGTTTAGCCTGGAGAAGAGGAGGCTCAGGGCAGACCTCATTGCTCTCTACAACTGCCTGAAGGGAGGTTGTAGCCAGGTGAGAGAGACAAGAGAGACAGAGACCTGCTGGAGAGAGTCCAACAGAGCCATGAGGATGATTGTGGGATTTGAGCATCTCTGCTCTGAAGAGAGACTGAGAGCCCTGGGGGTGTTTAGTGTGGAGAGGAGAAGGCTGAGAGGGATCTGATCAATGTCTGTCAATAGCTGAGGGCTGGGGGTCAGGAGGAAGGTTCCAGGCTCTGGTTGGTGGTGCCCAGGGACAGGACAAGGCACAACAGGTCCAAGATGGACCCCAGGAGGTTTCACCTCAACATGAGGAGAAACTTCTTTGGTGTGAGGCTGCTGGAGGCCTGGAGCAGGCTGCCCAGAGAGGTTGTGGAGTCTCCTTCTCTGGAGCCTTTCCAAGCCCACCTGGCTGTGTTCCTGTGTGCCCTGCCCTGGGTGCCCCTGCTCTGGCAGGGGGGTTGGGCTGGATGATCTCTGGAGGTCCCTTCCAGCCCTTACCACTCTGTGCTTCTGCATGCACAGAAGAATGGCTTCAGCAGATGCTGAGACTGCAGGACCAGCCTGGCTGTTGCAGCAGATCTATCCTTCTCTAGGGAAGGCAGGACTCTGCCTGCTGCCCACAAACCTGAGCTTTCTTCTGGATGAGCTGAGCTGGGGGCCTGCAGGAGGTCCCCTTGCCTAGCACAGGTCACACAGGAACACATCCAGATGGTCTTGAAAGTCTCTAGAGAAGGAGACTGCACAACCTCTGGGCAGCCTGCTCCAGGGCTCTGCCACTCTCCCAGTGAAGAAGCTTCTCCCCAGGCTAAGGTGGAAGCTGCTGTGCTGCAGTTTCCATCCACTGCCCCTTGTCACAGGATGCTAGGGGTTGGAAGGGACCTCTGGAGATCATGGAGCCAGATCCCCCCACCAGAGCAGGACCACATGTCCTACACTGCTGCTCAGCCACAAGCTGGTGGTCTGCAGAGTGGGAGCTTCACGCAGGAGATAGTCAGAAGCAGGGCTCACTGTTGTGTTCCCACTGCTTTCACAGAATCAGCCAGGTTGGAAAAGACCTCAGAGATCCCCAAGTCCAACCTATGACCTAATGCCTAACACCTCCTGACAACCAAACCCTGGCTCCAAGGGACACATCCAATCCTTTTCTGAACACCTCCAGGGGTGCTGACTCCACCACCTCCCTGGGCAGCACATCCCATGGCCAATTACTCTTTCTGGGAAGAACTTTCTCCTCACCTCCAGCCTAACCTTCCCCCTGCACAGCTTGAGACTGTGTCCTCTTGTTCTGGTGCTGGGTGCCTGGGAGCAGAGCCCAACCCCCACCTGGCTACAACCTCCCTTCAGGCAGTTGTAGAGAGCAATGAGGTCTGCCCTGAGCCTCCTCTTCTCCAGGCTAAACACCCCCAGCTCCCTCAGCCTCTCCTCACAGGGCTGTGCTCCAGACCCCTCCCCAGCCTTGCTGCCCTTCTCTGGACACCTTCCAGCATCCCAACATCTCTCTTGAATTGAGGAGCCCAGAACTGGACACAGCACTCAAGGTGTGGGCCTGAGCAGTGCTGAGCACAGGGCAGGATGACTTCCCTGCTCCTGCTGGCCACACTCTTCCTGATGCAGGCCAGGATGCCATTGGCCTTCTTGGCCAGCTGGGCACACTGCTGGCTCCTGTTCAGCTGCTGTCACCCAGCACCCCCAGGTCCCTCTCTGCCTGGCTGCTCTCAGCCACTCTGTCCCCAGCCTGTAGCACTGCCTGGGGTGCAGAGTGCAGCACCCAGCACTTGGACTTGTTGAATGCCATCCTGTTGGACTCTGCACATCTACCCAGGCCCTTCTGCAGAGCCTTCCTACCCTCTAACAGATCCACACCTGCCTCCAATTTGGTGTCATCTGCAAACTTAGTTTCCCACAGCCAAGGCAGGAAGGGAGCAGAGCCTGCCTGGTGCTGCCTCAGCTGGCAGCATTTGTTCTCCCAGGAGGGTTTCCAAGAGAGAGAGACTGAGCAGGGACCTCCACCAGTGAATCAGAAAATTATTTTACTGCTCCCCCTCCACACACACAGACTCTGTCTATCTGCAATTTTCATCTCAGCATTCTGCTGTTAGCATTTTTTCCATGCTGCCAGCTCTGCTTGCTTGGAAGCAAGCAGCTGCCTGGGAGCTTTGGAAAATCCCTCCTGGCCACAGAGCTCTTAAAAAAAAAAACCAATCAGCCCAGCTCTGCTACCTTTATGGAGTGGTTTGTTACAGGGGCTGTGGAGACTTAAAAAGAGCAGAGAAGGAACTAATAATGGGGGAGGGGGGGGAAAAACCCACACACAAAACAAAAAACCACCTTGGAATGTGCCAAGGTCAGGCCACAATGACCTGATCCAATCTGATCTTGGATAAGACATGGAAATACCAGGTGGTAGCAAAAGAGGAGAGTTCAAGCACCTGGGGCAAATCACTCATTCCACCTTCCCTTGAGTTCTTCCACTCCCCCAAGGATGGAAAAACAGAGACCTGGAGGTGCCTGCCACGTCAGTTCAAGCTGCTGAGATCCCAGGCAGGCTCCAGATGCCTTCTTAAACAGCATTCCCGCTGCTGAGGAAGGCCTGGGGGAGCTGGGGTTCTTTAGACTTCACAAGAGGAGGCTGAGGGGAGACCTCAATGCCCTCTGCAACACTCTGAAAGGAGTTGTCCTTGTGGCCAAGAGGGCCAAGGGCATCCTTGGGGGCAGCAAGAAAAGTGTGGCCAGCAGGGCTGGGGAGGTTCTGCTGCCCCTCTGCTCTGCCCTGCTGAGGCCACCCCTGGAATGCTGTGTCCAGTTCTGGGCTCCCCAGGTCAGGAGAGACAGAGACCTGCTGGAGAGAGTCCAACAGAGATCCAGGAGGATGATTGTGGGCATGGCTGTGCCAGGCAGCAGTGGGGGAGCAGCAGATGTTCAGAGGAGCTGTGCAGAGGAGCAGCAGCTGTGCAAGACCTGTGCTAGGCTCAGGTCTGTGCTTCTCTCAAGGCTGCTGGAAAGCTGGAGAACATCCAGAAAAGGGCAATGAAACTTGGCCAGCAGCTGGAGATGATACTCCAGAAGGAGAGAGAGCTCCTTCTGCTCCAGTGATTGAGAAGAGGAGCAGGAGGTGGCTGCATTCAGTGAGTGCAGCCTTCAGGGGATACAATCGTTGAAAGGCTCTTTTGTGACTGAAAGGAGGAGGGAAAGGCTAATGGTCCTTGGTGGGGTCTTAGGATTGGGCCTGGGGCTTGCTTTGCCCACTAACAGCATCTTGAGACCAGTGCAAAGGCAATGAGCAATGCAGATGGAGCAGGCTGGCCAAGTGCTCCTGTGCCTGCTCTGGCTGAGGTGCTGGAGGTGCCTGCCTGGGAGTCAGCCTCTCCCCAGGGAACACAGAAGCACAGAATGGGAGAGGGTGGAAGGGACCTCCAGAGCTCATCCAGCCCAGCCCCCCTGCCAGAGCAGGGCAGCCAGGGCAGGGCACACAGGAACACAGCCAGGGGGCTTTGGAAAGGCTCCAGAGAAGGAGACTCCACAACCTCTCTGGGCAGCCTGCTCCAGCCTGGCCTTGAACACCTCCAGGCAGGAGGCAGCCACAGCCTCCCTGGGCAACCTGTGCCAGTGTCTCACCACCCTCACTGCCAACAATTTCTTCCTCATCTCCAGTCTCAATTTGCTCTCCTCAAGCTTCAATCCATTCCCTCTCCTCCTGGCACTCCCAGCCCTTGTCCAAAGTCCATCCCCAGCTCTCCTGGAGCCCCTTCAGGTACTGGAAGGCTGCTCTGAGCTCTCCCTGCAGCCTTCTCCTCTCCAGGTTGAACAGCCCCAACTCTCCCTGCCTGTCCCCACAGCAGAGCTTCTCCAGCCCTCTCAGCATCTCTTGTGGCCTCCTCTGGACCCTCTCCAGCAGCTCCAGGTCCCTCATTTGGAAGCATTTCATTACTGAGGGCTGGGCAAACACTGGAACAAAAAGGTGGTTGATGGCCCAAGCCTGGCATTGAACAATGCCCTTTATAACCTGCTTTCATTTTCATCAGCCCTGAAGTGGTCAGGAAGTTGGATTGGATGATTGTTGTAGGTCCCTTTCTCTGAAATCTCTTCCTCTTCTCTTCTCTCCTCTCCTCTCCCTCTCCTCCCTTATCTCTCCTCTCTTCTATCTCCTCTCCTCTCCTCCTGCCAACCCCCAGCCATGGCTGCAGGGAAAATCATTTTTCCTTTCTGAACAGCCTGGGTTGACTTGACCTTTCCTGGGGAAGAAGGGAACATTAAATAATTCAGATGAGGAAATAGATGCAGTGTGGTCAGCTCTGATGTGAGCAGAGCAGTGTGGGAGCCACATGGAGAGAAGTTCTCCATGCTTTTGGAAACACAGGAGAGGAGGAAGAGGGCACAGGCAGCCCTGGTGTCTCTCCCAGCTACAAAGGTGATTGGTCCAGGTAGCACCATGGCCTAAATTAAAAGAGATGACTCACACCTCTCAGGAGCTTCAAAGCCTCATTGGGGATTTTAGGCTTTGTTTCAGACATCAGATTCTCAGCTGGCAGCCTGAGGGAGCTGGGAGAGCTGTAAGATGAATGTTGCTAAGAAATTCAGGCACTAGGAGTGAGCCTGCTGCAGAGAGAAGCACAGAATTGTTAGGGTTGGAAGGGACCTCTGCAGCTCCTCCAGTCCCACCCCCCTGCCAGAGCAGGGCACCCAGAGTCAGCCACAGAGGAACAGCTCCAGGTGGCTCTGGAATGCCTCCGGAGATGGAGGCTCCACAGCCTCTCTGGGCAGCCTGTCCCAGTGCTCTGCCACCCTCACAGGGAAGAATTTGTTCCTCCTGCTCCTGTGGCACCTGCTGGGTTCCAGTCTGTGCCCACTGCCCCTGGTCCTGTCTCTGGGCACCACTGGGCAGAGTCTGGCTGCAGCCTCCTGCCACTCACCCTTCAGCTATGGATCAGCACTGCTGAGCTCCCCCTCAGGCTGCTCTTCTCCAGGGCTCTCAGCCTCTCCTCACAAGGGGATGCTCCAGGTGCCCTCAGCAGCTCTGCTGGACTCTCCCCATAGTTCCTTGGCCTTCTGGAACTGTGGAGCCCAGGAGGAGAGCAAGCAGGTGAAATGCATCCTGCCCTTCCTTCAGGCAGCACTAAATACACCGAAGGAGCTGCAGCTGACTCCTGGCTTCTGCCAGCTGGGAAAGAGCTTTGGGTTCATGCAAGAAATTATTCAGCAGAAATTCCTTGCCAGGCTACAGAACAGAGGAGTTCAAGCATCAGATACCATTAACTTCATGTTATAAAAGCCCTTTGGGGATAGAGAGACTCGAGCCTGAGAGCCCTACCCATAGTGGAGGGCCTGGCTGCTGCTGCTGCTGCTTTGAGCACAAACCTGTGTCTGTTCTGCCTGCTTGTGTCTGCAGCTGGCAAAACACAGCAAAATCCATCTCCAGGACAGCAGCAGCCCAGGGCAATGCCAGCAGAACTCAAGGGTGGGTTCTGAGCAGGACTCAGCCCTCCCCAAAGCAGGGAAGCATCAGGCCCGTGAGCATTAGCACTCCAAGGGCTTCCCCAGATGTGCTGCAGGTGGCAGGAATGGGCTGAGGGTGAAGCCAGACCAAGAGCAGTCTTCTGACACAGGCTCACAGAAAGAGTTGGGTTGGAAGGGACCTTAAAGCTCAGCCAGTTCCAACCCCCTGCCATGGGCAGGGACACCTCCCACCAGCCCAGCTTGCTCAAGGCCTCATCCAGTTTGGCCCCAGGTGAAGGAGGAGGGAAAGGAGAAGGAGGAGAAGAAAGAGAAAGAAAGAAAGAAAGAAAGAGAAAGAAAGAAAGAAAGAGAAAGAAAGAAAGAGAAGTGGAAGGAGGAGGTGGAAGGAGGAAGAGAAGGAGAAAGAGAAGGTGAAGGCATCCACAGCCTCCCTGGGCAATCTCCCCTCCTCAAGCTTCAATCCATTCCCTCTCATCCTGTCACTCCCAGCTCTTGGCCAAAGTCCCTCCCCAGCTCTCCTGGAGCCCCTACAGGTATTGGAAGGCTGCTCTGAGCTCTCCCTGCAGCCTTCTCCTCTCAAGACTGAACAGCCCCAACTCTCCCAGCCTGTCCCCACAGCAGAGCTTCTCCAGCCCTCTGAGCATCTTTGTGGCCTCCTCTGGACCCTCTCCAGCAGCTCCAGGTCCCTCTTGTGCTGGGAGCCCCAGAACTAGGAGGCAGTGCTGCATGTGGAGGGGGTCTCATGAGAGATCCTAACCAGACCCTCAATTACTGCTCAAGGCAGTCAACAAATCTGTGCAGGACAAGAGCCCCTGAGAGGATGCATTCAGCTCAGCATGGCACAGGGGGGGCATGGCCAGAGCAGCAGCTCACAACCTGCAGGGGGAGGAAAGTGCAGCTGGATCAGAAGGAAGGAAAGCCAGAATGAATCAGGCTCAGCTGACAGGAAAAAGTTCCCCCAGAGTCGGTGTCCTCTCACCAGATTGCTCAGAGCAGCTCAGAAACCCTCAGCCCTGCCTTGCTGCAGGCACTGCAGTGGACTTCTTTGAAGGCAAATTTCCACTCTTGTCAACTTATATTTTTGGGGGGATTTTTTGGTAGTTTTTCTTTTTTTTCCCCAGTCCTGTTAGAATCACAGAATTGTCAGGGATGGAAGGGACCTCAAGGCTCAGCCAGTTCCAACCCCCCTGCCATGGGCAGGGACACCTCACACTACAGCAGGTTGCTCACAGCCACATCCAGCCTGGCTGCAGAAAGGGCCATGGCTGAGCCCCAGCCTTGGCAAGTTAGGGAATGGTTGGGCTGGAGGATCTGGAAGGCCTTTTGCAACCCACCCAACTCTGTGATTCTCTGACTGTTAGACACCACAGAGCTCAGATGCCAGGCAGAGAGGTAAATTCATCAAGTCCCCCCCAGAAAAGATACCAAACAATTCCTGTGTTCAGCCCTAGCATCAGTCCCAAACCTTTGTGAGTCCTGCTGCCTCCCAAAGAGTTGTGGACATGGTGCTTAGGGACATGGTTTAGAGCTGACCCTTCAGGCTTGGGCTGGATCATCTTGAAAGTCTCTTCCAACCACAGAACCATAGAATCAGAGAATTGTCAGGGCTGGAAGGGACCTCCAGGCTCAGCCAGTTCCAACCCCCCTGCCATGGCCAGGGACACCTCACACCACAGCAGG
This sequence comes from Indicator indicator, assembly GCF_027791375.1. Taxonomy (NCBI): domain Eukaryota; kingdom Metazoa; phylum Chordata; class Aves; order Piciformes; family Indicatoridae; genus Indicator; species Indicator indicator. Next base: position 1,582,637 of record NC_072018.1, read on the forward strand.
TTGCTCACAGCCACATCCAGCCTGGCTGCAAAAACCTCCAGGGATGAGGCTTCCACCACCTCCCTGGGCAACCTCTGCCAGGCTCTCACCACCCTCATGGGGAACAACTTCTTCCTCACATCCAATCTGAATCTCCCCACTTCTACTTCTGCTCCATTCCCCCCAGTCCTATCACTCCCTGACACCCTCAAAAGTCCCTCCCCAGCTCTCTTGGAGGCAGCTTGTTGCAGCTAAGCTCCATGGGCCTGTGTGAAATGCATTTTTCACTGGGAAGGAGCTTAGCTCAACCCAAAAGCAGTCATGGAAATTCTATCTTTTTTGTTTTTCTTTTTCTTTTTTTTTTTTTTGCCTTAACTGCCAATGAAAGGAAAAAAGTCAATGAGACTCAGGAAGAGTGAAGGGAGGATGAATCCTGCAGCTGAGGGGAAAGCATTCCCCAAAGCATTTTGAGGGATAAAGTCAGTTGTCAAAGCCCTCTAAGCTCATCCAGTCCAACCAGCAACCCCACATCAGCCTGGCCATCAAACCACAGCCCCAAGAGCTATGGCCACAGGTTTCTGGAACACCTCCAGGGATGGGGACTGCACCACCTCCCCCCTGGGCAGCCTGTGCCAATCCCTGACCACTCTTGCAGCAAAGAAATTCTTCCTACTCATAGAATCCTGCAATGGCTCAGGTTGGAAGGGACCTCACAGGTCACCTACTCAAATCCCTTGCCATGGGCAGGGAGCCTCTCAACTCTTGGTTGCTCAAGGCCTCATCCAGCCTGGCCTTCAACAGCCCCAGGCAGGAGGCATCCCTGGGCAGCCTGTGCCAGTGTCTCACCACTCTCCTTGGGCACAACTTCCTCCTCAGCTCCAACCTCAAGCTGCCCTGCTCCACTTTCAAAGCCCTGCCCCTGGGCCTAGCACTGCAAGTAGGACCTGAGAAGGAAGTTGTGCCCAAGGAGAGTGGTGAGACACTGGCACAGGCTGCCCAGGGCTGTGCTTGAGGCCCCAGCCCTGGAGCCATCCAAGCTCAGCCTGGCTGTGTCCCTGTGCAGCCTGCTCTAGCTGGAGGGGTCCCTGCTGAGTGCAGGGGGGTTGGGCAAGATGCCCTTGGAGGCTCCCTCCCAGCCCAGTGCAAGCTGTGAGTCTGTGACTCAGAGGATTAGGAACAACAGATTCTGTGTTCTCATCTTGTCTCCAGATACCTCCCTTGGTGCTGTATTGCTTTCACAACTCAACTCAGCCCTGAGCCTGCTTCAGCAGCAGAGGGAGAAGTCTGCCCCATGGTGCTGCAGCACCAGTGTGCACCCAGCACTCCTGCCAGTGCCACCTCCTGCCACTTCCCAGGCATTATCTGTGTGCCAGCCGGGGTTTCACACCTGCTCTCAAGTCTCTTAACTTGCTGCATATCCACCCTTCAGGCACTCATCTCCTGCTCTGCTCTTTCTTCTGGTGCTTCCACACCTGCCCTCCCCTACCAACAACTGCCAAGTCTCCTTTGCAAATCTCCACAGAGCTGGGATCTTCTCCTTCCTGCCAAAGGCATCTCTTCCATACAAAAGAAGGGAATCAGAGAGAGTCAACTCAGTGCAGGTGGGTCCAGAGAAGGGCAAGGAAGCTGGGGAAGGGTCTGGAGAAGAGGGCTGGGGAGGAGCAGCTGAGGGAGCTGGGGGTGTTTGGTGTGGAGAAGAGGAGGCTGAGGGGAGACCTCATTGCTCTCTGCAGCTCCCTGAGAGGAGGCTGCAGCCAGCTGGGCTTGGGCTCTTCCCACATGCAACAAGGGACAGGTCAGGAGGGAAGAGCCTCAGGCTGTGCCAGGGGAGGTCCAGGTTGGATGTCAGGAACAATCTCTTCCCAGCAAGGGCTCTCAGGCACAGCCCCAGGCTGCCCAGGGAGGTGGTGGAGTCCCCATCCCTGGAGGAGTTTCAAAGCTGTGTGGATGTGGTGCTGAGGGAGGTGGTGCAGTGGCAGTGGCTGAGCAGCAGTGGTGGCTCTGTGAGCTCTAGGTGTGAGGTTGGGCTGGAGGAGCTCAGAGGTCTCTGCCAGCCTCAGCAGCTCTGTGATTAGCCTGGAGAAGAGGAGGCTCAGGGGAGATCTTATTGCTCTCTTTAACTACCTGAAGGGAGGTTGTAGCCAGGTGGGGGTTGGGCTCTTCCCCCAGGCACCCAGCACCAGAACAAGAGGACACAGTCTCAAGCTGCACCAGGGGAGGTTTGGGCTAGATGTCAGGAATAAATTCTTCCCAGAGAGATTGGCCCTTGGAATGTGCTGCCCAGGGAGGTGGTGGGGTCAGCATCCTTGGAGGTGTTTAAGAAGAGCCTGGATGAGGCACTTGGTGCCATGGTCTGGTTGGTTAGACAGGGTTGGCTGGCAGGTCAGACTTGATGACCTTGGAGGTCTCTTCCCACCTGGCTGATTCTGTGTTTCTAGCAGCTCAATGCACACACTGAAGATGCTGGGGCAGCCCTTCTTGGGCACCACACATGTTGTGCCTCCAGCTGGGGTGTCCCCTCTGGAGCCCTACCTTGTGCAGAGAGCTGCCACTCTGCTTGTCCCTGCACCATCTCTTCTCTCCACGGGGCTGAGGAAGGACACCTGCTCCTCCTCCAGCTCCAGCCAGCTTATTGCTGCTCTGACAAAGACTTGGCTGGCCTCAGCATCTGCTGCTGCTTGGGTTTTATTTCTCCAGTCCTTTTTTTTTCGTTTGTTTTGGAGAGAAGAAAAATGGGGTTGTGATAGAGGGAAGCTGTGCCCAGGAGGCAAAATGCGTCAAGAAGAGGGAAAAAAATGAGAGAGAGAGAGAGAGAAGAGAGAGAGAGAGAGGGAGGGAAATGCTCTTCTCTTTAGCCTGACAGTAGCCTGGAAGAGCTGTAAATCTCCTGGGAGGTCTTGTTACAGAAGATCAAAGAAGCTCAGAGAAGATTTGCCTGCTTTAGGGGGGAAAAATAAAAAGAAAGAAAAAAATAAAAAGAAAGAAAAAAATAAAAAGAAAGGAAAAAATAAAAATAAAGGAAAAAATAAAAAGAAAGGAAAAAATAAAAAGAAGGAAAAAAAAAAAAGAAAGAAAAAAATAAAAAGAAAGGAAAAAAAATAAAAAAAAGGAAAAAAAAAAAAGAAAGGAAAAAAAAAAAAGAAGAAAAAAAAAAAAAGAAAGAAAAAAAAAAAAAGAAAATAAAAATAAAAAGAAAGAAAAAATAAAAAGAAAGAAAAAATAAAAAGAAAGAAAAAATAAAAAGAAAGAAAAAATAAAAAGAAAGAAAAAAAGAGGAAAAATAAAAAGAAAGAAAAAATAAAAAGAAAGAAAAAAAAGAGGAAAAATAAAAATAAAGAAAAAATAAAAAGAAAGGAAAAAATAAAAAGAAAGGAAAAAATTAAAAGAAAGGAAAAATAAAAAGAAAGGAAAAAATAAAAAGAAAGGAAAAATAAAAGGAAAGAAAAATAAAAAGAAAGGAAAAATAAAAGGAAAGAAAAAATAAAAAGAAAGGAAAAATAGAAATAAAGAAAAAATAAAAAGAAAGAAAAAATAAAAAGAAAGGAAAAATAAAAGAAAGGAAAAATAAAAGGAAAGGAAAAATAAAAGGAAAGAAAAATAAAAAGAAAGGAAAAATAAAAGGAAAGGAAAAATAAAAGGAAAGAAAAATAAAAGGAAAGAAAAATAAAAAGAAAGGAAAAATAAAAGGAAAGGAAAAATAAAAGGAAAGGAAAAATAGAAATAAAGAAAAAATAAAAAGAAAGAAAAAACAAAAAGAAAGGAAAAATAAAAGAAAGGAAAAATAAAAGGAAAGGAAAAATAAAAGGAAAGAAAAATAAAAAGAAAGGAAAAATAAAAGGAAAGAAAAAATAAAAAGAAAGAAAAAATAAAAGGAAAGAAAAAATAAAAGGAAAGAAAAAATAAAAGGAAAGGAAAAATAAAAAGAAAGGAAAAATAAAAAGAAAGAAAAAAATAAAAAGAAAGAAAAAAATAAAAAGAAAGAAAAAAAATACAAGCCTCTCCAGAAAGCTCTCAGCTCCATCCAGAAGCTGTTTCCCAGCCAGTAACTTAGCACAATATCTTCTGAAGCTCCTTTAAAGCAGTCAAGTACAAAGTGCAGAGCATGAAGTAGGATTTTTTTGGGGGGGGGGGTTTGGTTGGTTTTTTTTTTTTATGGCCCCAGCTATATTTCCAAAATATGTTCAAGCTCTTTAGGGAGCCTCAGGATGGAATTTTAATGCAGAGAGTGGATGGTATAAAAGGCAAGGTGGAGACACTTCTGGTCTGGATGGAAACTGCTGAACTCACTCCGGACTCGGCTGCGTCGGAGATGAGAGAGATGGTGCTGATCAGGAGCTGGACAGGCTGAGAGCTGGGCAGGGAGACATGGAATGACATCCAACAAGGGCAAGGGGAGAGTCTTGCACCTGGGAAAGAACAACCCCAGGGAGCAGGAGAGGTTGGGGACTGAGCTGCTGGAGAGCAGTGAAAGGGGAAAAGGCCCTGGGGGTCCTGGTGGATGGAAGGTTGGCCATGAGCCAGCAATGTGCTCTGGTGGCCAAGAAGGCCAAGGGCAGCCTGGGGGGGATCAGAAGGGCTGTGGTCAGTAGGTCAGAGAGGTTCTCCTGCCCTCTGCTCTGCCCTGCTGAGGCCACATCTGGAATATTGTGTCCAGGTCTGGGCCCCTCAGCTCAAGAAGGACCTCAGGGAAGTGCTTGAGAGAGTCCAGCACAGAGCCACAAAGATGCTGCAGGCAGTGGAACATCTTCCTCATGGGGAGAGCCTGAGGGAGCTGAGGGCTCTGGAGCTTGGAGAGGAGGAGCCTGGGGGTGAGCTCATTGCTGGTGCTAAAGATGTGCAGGGGGAGTGCCCAGAGGCTGGAGCCAGGCTCTGCTGGGGGATGCCCAATGCCAGCACAAGGGCAGTGGTGGAAGCTGAGGCATAGGAAGTGCCATGGGAACAGGAGGAGAGATTTTGTCCCTGTGAGGGTGACAGAGCCCTGGAGCAGGCTGCCCAGGGGGCTTGTGGAGTCTCCCTCTGTGGAGATATTGAAGACCTGCCTGGCTGTGCTCCTGTGTGCCCTGCCCTGGGTGCCCCTGCTCTGGCAGTGGGGTTGGACTGGATGAGCTCTGGGGGTCCCTTCCAACCTCTACCATACTGTGGTACTGTGCTCCTGTGCTCCTGTGCTCCTGTTACCCACAGGTGTCCATTTTGGGGCTGTCTGTTTCCCCCTGCTCATCTCTGCCAGCTCCTGGCTTTCCCCATGTTCTTCTGGACTTCCCTCAGCATTCCCAGGGTTTTGCTATAGCTCTGCATGGGAGGGCTACAGTTGAAGAACTTCTTGTGAAGCTGCTCCAAGTCAGCCCCTGCCATTCTCACAACATCTGGGGCAGGTTTTGGATAGCAGCTTGGAGAAACCATTTTTAGAACCTCAGAATCACAGCAATGGTCTGGGTTGGAAGGCACCTCCAAAGGTCACCCAGCCCAAGCCCCCTGCAGTCAGCAGGGACATCCTCCACTGGAGCAGGTTGCTCAGAAGCTTATTGAGCCTGACCTTGAATATCTCCAGGGATGGGACCTCAACCACCTCCCTGGGCAACCTGTTGCAGTGTTCCAGCAGCCTCCTGCTGCAGAACTTGTTCCTCACATCCAATCTCAATCCTCTCTGCTCTAGTCTGAAGCCATTGCCCCTGGTCCTGTCCCTGCAGGCCTTTGGCAAAAGTCCCTCCCCAGCTCTCCTGTAGCCCCCTTCAGGTCCTGGCAGGCTGCTCTGAGGTCCCCCTGGAGGCTTCTCTTCTCCAGGCTGAACACCCCCAGCTCCCTCAGCCTGTCCCCACAGCAGAGCTGCTCCAACCCCTTGATCATTCCAGTGGCCTCCTCTGGCCCCTCTCCATCAGGTCCATGTCCTTCCTCTGTTGAGGGCTCCAGAGCTGGACACAGCCCTGCAGGGGAGGTCTGACCAGAGCTTTTTCTACTCCTTTGTTGTTCCAGCGCTGATTAAAGCAGCCTTAGAAGATGCATTCTCTTCAAGATAAATTTCAGCAGAGCAATGGTTTCACTTCTCAGCAGTGTCCATGTCCTAATTTCACCCCTGGGGGTTGCAGCAGGAGCTCCACAGGGTTTGAAGCTCAGCAACATATTGAAGTAAGTAACCCTTAGAGCCTTCAAGGGTTTAAGTCTCCAGCCTTAGCCTCTTTTTGTACTGTGATTTTTCTCTGCAGCAGTGGATGTCTGGGACTGACTTGGTCCAAGGGAGCAGAGGGAGACTCTCAAGGCAATTTTTGATGCATGTCTGGTAGTGATGGTCAATAGGGTTGGGGCCTCTGCTTCTTTATAAGGCCTTTGAGACCTCTCTAATCAATCCTTACCTCTACCTCCTGATAATGTTTGCCACATAAAGAGGTTCTGCTGCCCTTCTGCTCTGCCCTGCTGAGACCACCCCTGGAATGCTGTGTCCAGTTCTGGGCTCCCCAGGTCAGGAGAGAGAGAGACCTGCTGCAGAGAGTCCAACAGAGAGCCAGGAGGATGATTTGGGGACTTGAGCATCTCCCCTGTGAAGAGAGACTGAGAGCCCTGGGGCTGTTTAGTGTGGAGAGGAGAAGGCTGAGAGGGATCTGATCAATGTCTATCAATAGCTGAGGGCTGGGGGTCAGGAGGAAGGCTCCAGGCTCTGCTTGGTGGTGCCCAGGGACAGGACAAGGCACAACAGGGCCAAGCTGGAACCCAGGAGGTTCCACCTCAACATGAGGAGAAACTTTTTTGGTGTGAGGCTGCTGGAGGCCTGGAGCAGGCTGCCCAGAGAGGTTGTGGAGTCTCCTTCTCTGGAGCCTTTCCAGCCCCACCTGGATGTGTTCCTGTGTGCCCTGCCCTGGGTGCCCTGCTCTGGCAGAGGGGTTGGGCTGGATGATCTCTGGAGGTCTGAGCAATGATATCTTCTTGTGGGCATGCTTCCACCTGTGCCTTCTGGAGCTGCTGCTGGTTGTTAGTTCAGCTGCCTGGAGAGTATGGTCCACAAGCAGGCCAGGCAACCCTCATCAGTAGGTTGGGTCAGGGCCTGCAGAGGAGAAGGCTGCAGGGAGAGCTCAGAGCTGCATTTCAATGTCTGCAGGGGAGCTGCAGGCAGGCTGGGGAGGGACTGTTGAGAAGGGCTTGGAGTGCTAGGCCCAGGGGCAGGGCTTTGAAAGTGGAGCAGGGCAGCTTGAGGTTGGAGCTGAGGAGGAAGTTGTGCCCAAGGAGAGTGGTGAGACACTGGCACAGGCTGCCCAGGGCTGTGCTTGAGGCCCCAGCCCTGGAGCCATCCAAGCTCAGCCTGGCTGTGTCCCTGTGCAGCCTGCTCTAGCTGGAGGGGTCCCTGCTGAGTGCAGGGGGGTTGGGCAAGATGCCCTTGGAGGCTCCCTCCCAACCCACTGCAATCTGTGACTCTGTCACATGAATGCTGAGGAGCAGAAAAGGCTTTGAGTTCAGGAATCTGCAGTGTCTCCCATGTTTTGCTTGCTCCTCTTTAGGAGCACTCTCTGAGGCTGCCTCTGCAATCATCATTTGCCCATGGACTCTTTCAACAGCATCTTTAGAAGGCTGTCAAGCAAGCAGAAAGTCAGAGCATGCATTATGGATGTGAGATGCCAGCTCTCCCTTTCTGTACAACAGCTTAGATCAGATCTTGACAGGATGTGGCTGTGAAAGTTGTTCCACTGATTTCCAGTCAGTCTCTTAATTGCCTAGAGAGGTCCCAGCCTGTAAAAGCACACCACAGCATCAGCCAGGGGACCCTGTGCAGGAACCATGGACAAGCAGGGAGCAATGAAAAGGAGGAGCCTGAGGGTGAGAAATCATCACAGAATCACAGAATGGCAGGGGCTGGAAGGGATCTCTGGAGACCATTCAGCCCAACCCCTCTGCCATTGCAGGTCACACAGGAACACAGCCAGGTGGGTTTGGAAAGTCTCCAGAGAAGGAGACTCCACAGCCTCAGGAGGAGCCTGAGGGTGAGCTCATTGCTGGTGCTAAAGATGTGCACACTGGCTGTGCTCCTGTATGCCCTGCCCTGGGTGCCCCTGCTCTGGCAGGGGGCTGGGCTGGATGCTCTGTGTGGTTGGAAAGCTGCAGCTGGGAGAGGGCCCTGGGGGTGTTGGTTGGCAGTCACTGACCATGACCTGCAGTGCCCAGGGGGCCAAGAAAGCCAAAGGCCTCCTGGCTGGGGTCAGAAGCAGGGTGGGCAGCAGGGCCAGGAGGTGCCCATCCCCCTGTGCTCAGCACTGGGGAGGCCACACCTCGAGTGCTGTGCTCAGCTCTGGGCTCTCACTGCAGGAAGGACACTGAGGGGCTGGAGCCTGTCCAGAGCAGGGCAGGGAGGCTGGAGAAGGGCCTGGAGCCCCTGGGCTAGAGGAGGGGCTGAGGGAGCTGGGGGTGTGCAGGCTGGAGAAGAGGAGGCTGAGGGAGACCTCATTGCTCTCTCCAGCTCCCTGAAGGGAGGTTGGAGTGAGGAGGGGACAGCCTCTGCTCCTTGGTGGCAAGGGACAGGAGCAGAGGAAATGGTTCCAAGCTGCTCTAGGGGAGGCTCAGGCTGGAGCTCAGGAAATATTTCTGCCCTGGAAGGGTTCTCAGAGCTTGGAATGGTCTGCCCAGGGCAGTGCTGCAGTCCCCACCCCTGGGGGTGTTCCAGCAGCCTGTGGAGCTGTGCTTAGGGACATGGTTTGGTGGTGACCCTGCAGTGCTGGCTGGAGGGCTGGACTGGATGAGCTTGAATACAACCCAAGACTCTCTGTGGTTCTGTGTGGATCAGAAGCTACAGTTGCTATCCACCCACTGCACTGCCTGCAATTTTTCCCCCCCCTCCTCTGGAACAAATGTATAGAAGGCACAAGGCAAATTCCTTCTAAGTCAGTGATCCACAGAAAGTGTCCCTTCCATTACATCCTCCAGTGCAGAAATAATGAAGGGGAAAAATAAGAGAGAGTTTAATTCTCTACATGACACAATCACTTCCAGAAGAAAGGCCTGGCAATAAATCCTGCAATGACCAGATCTGCAGGAATTTCAGAGAGACTAATTGGTGTAATCCTCAGTGACACTGGCAGGCTTCTGGCCTGACACAAGTGGTGCTCTAATGCTGTGGCAAAGAGCACATTGTAAAAGTGCCTGAAGATAAGACAAAAACCCTGCTTCAAAGATTATTCTTGCACCACTTTGGAGGTTTTTTTGGTTGCTTTGTTTTTTATTTCTTTATCCCTGCCTGCAGCAGAAAGAAATTCCTCTTTACAGAACCTCAGTGCATTAGTTGTTCCAGAAGGTAGAAAGGGATCCTTGTGTGTGTGTGGTGGCAAATTCTGCACTGGCTGACAGCTGACAGGTTGATGGAATGGCTTGGGTTGGAAAGGACCTTAAACATCAACCAGTCCCAACCCCCTGCCATGGCCAGGGACACCTCCTCCCCCCAGCCCAGCTTGCTGAAGGCCTCATCCAGCCTGGCCTTGAAAAAGGGAGGGAGCATCCACAGCCTCCCTGGGCAACCTGTGCCAGTGTCTCCCCACCCTCACTGGCAAGAATCTCCTCCTCATCTCCAGCCTCAATCTGCCCTCCTCAAGCTTCAGTCCACTGCCCCCTGTCCTCTCACTACAACCCTGGTCAGAAGTCCTTCCCCAGCTGTTTTTTGGGGATTTTTTTTTGGAGGCCCCCTTCAAGGTACTGGGAGGCTGCTGTGTGCTTCTGCTCAGCAGCACAAATTCAGCTGCAGATTACTGTAGTCTTTAAGAGGGGAGCATCAGGAAGAAGAATGGTGATGCAGCACATTAAAATGTCTGTATTGCAGAGGAGGGCAGCCTGATCAATGACTCCATTGGCTTTGCTGCTCAGGAAAGAGAAAAAGAAGCAGGGAAGGAAGGGGGAGTGGGGGTTGTGGTGTGTAGAAAAAAAAGCTGCTGGGAACAGCTTCCAGCATAATTTTTCCCTGCAAGAATTCATCCCCTAGCCGTCTGCCTTTTCCTTGTTGGTACAATAAATCTTGGAGGCACAGTGGTAGGCAGCAGATGGGGAAAGCAAGGAGATGGTTCCAACCCTGAGGTGACTACACCCAAAGACAGAAGGGGGGGTGTGCAGCATGTCAGAGACTCACAGGAACATTCAGGTTGGAAGAGCCCCTCAGGAGCACCAAGTCCAACCACTGACCCTAACTCTGCAAGGGTCACCCCTAAACCATAGCCCCAAGCACCACATCCAAACCACCCTGAAACACCTCCAGGCTTGGGGACTCCACCACCTCCCTGTGCAGCTCATCCCAGTGCCTGACCACTCTTGATGGGAACAATTCTTCCTCCTGTCCAGTCTAGATGATGAGGAAAGGTGTAGTAGGAGTGCTCCCCACTGCAGTGGCTGTGGTTGCCACTGCTTCTCCCCAGCCAGGGTAGCTGAAGTGGTAGTTGTGGCAGGACAGAGAATGACAGAACTAACCAGGATGGAAAAGACCTTTGAGATCATCAAGTCCAACCTATCACTCCACCACCTCCCTGGGCAGCTCATCCCAGTGCCTGACCACTCTTGCTGGGAACAATTCTTCCTCCTGTGCAGTCTGCCCCTGCCCTGCTGCAGCTTGAGGCTGTTCCCTCTTGTTCTGTCACTAATCAGCTGGGAGAAGAGACCAGCACCAACCTCTCCACAACCTCCTTCCAGGCAGCTGGAGGGAGCCAGGAGGTCTCCCCTCAGCCTCCTCTCTTTCACACTACCCATCCCCAGCTCCTTCAGTCTCTCATCACAGAATGGTTTCAGTTGGAAAAGACTCTAACATCATCAAGTCCAACCAGATTTATTCTCCAGGTCTCTCACAGCTTCCTTGCCCTCCTCTGCACTCACTCCAGCACCTCCACATCTCTCTTGTACTGAGGAGCCCAAACCAGGACACAACCCTCGAGGTGTGGCCCCCCCAGAGCTGTTGAGCTCCCAGGTCTCCTTACAGGTGCTGTGAGTTGAGTCTTGAGCAGCTCCTAAAGCACCAGCAGTGAATGAGCTGCTGTGGTTCAAGGGAGTAACAGAGCTGTGTGGCCACTGCAAGGTATTTCCCAGCACTACCAGCAGGCAAAAGGGAAACCTTCTAAGGCTGTGCAGGTCAAGGGCTTCTGCTGGATCCCACCTGGCCTCTTTGGACCCAGTGGCCAGCAGCACCTCATGGAGCAGCCAGCACTAGGAAAGAGCCACTGAGGAAAAGCTTCAGGGGACACCTCAGCCAACCCAGCCCCCATCCCCTGGGAGCACCAACGGGAAGGGAAGCCCTTGGGAAGGGATGGCTGCTCCCAGGAAAGCCAAATGAGCCCCAAGCAGAGCTGAGGTGGGGAAATAATCTCCACAACTCTGCTGGAGAGCAGGGAAGGGGAAAGGGAATTGGGGGTCCTGGCGGGTGGAAGGGTGACCATGAGCCAGCAATGTGCTCTGGTGGCCAAGAAGGCCAAGGGCAGCCTGGGGGGGATCAGAAGGGCTGTGGTCAGTAGGTCAGAGAGGTTCTCCTGCCCCTCTCCTCTGCCCTGCTGAGGCCACATCTGGAATATTGTGTCCAGGTCTGGGCCCCTCAGCTCAAGAAGGACCTCAGGGAAGTGCTTGAGAGAGTCCAGCACAGAGCCACAAAGATGCTGCAGGCAGTGGAACATCTTCCTCATGGGGAGAGCCTGAGGGAGCTGAGGGCTCTGGAGCTTGGAGAGGAGGAGCCTGGGGGTGAGCTCATTGCTGGTGCTAAAGATGTGCAGGGGGAGTGCCCAGAGGCTGGAGCCAGGCTCTGCTGGGGGATGCCCAATGCCAGCACAAGGGGCAGTGGTGGAAGCTGAGCCATAGGAAGTGCCATGGGAACAGGAGGAGAGATTTTGTCCCTGTGAGGGTGGCAGAGCCCTGGAGCAGGCTGCCCAGGGGGGTTGTGGAGTCTCCCTCTCTGGAGATATTCAAAACCCCCATGGATGCATTCCTGTGTGATCTGGTGTAGGTGATCCTGCTCTGGCAGGGGGGGTTGGACTGGATGAGCTCTAGAGGTCCCTTCCAGTCCCTGAAGTTCTGGGATTCTGTGCAATGGAGAGTTCTAGAGCAGGGATGTTTACCTGCAGCACCGGGTGCAAGGGGATCTCTCCCCAAAGTTTGCACACCACCCAGTGCTAGTAAGGGATTTCCATGCTGTCAAATCACACAGATTCACTACAAACCCAGGAAAATGCTTGGGTTGAGATAAATAGTTCTAAGAAACCATTTGCATAGTCCAGCCCACAAAATTCCTTCCCTCTGTGCTTGTGGGAAGCCATCTGGTGGTCATGAGTGGGGGTCTTAGGATGAATCAGAGTCTCAGAGTAGATCAGAGGCTGGAAGGGACCTCCAGAGATCATCAGGTCCAACCCCCCTGCCAGAGCAGGGTCACCCAGGGTAGTCTGCACAGGAATGCATCCAGGTGGGGTTGGAAAGGCTCCAGAGAAGGAGACTCCACAACCTCTCTGGGCAGCCTGCTCCAGGGCTCTGTCACCCTCACTGTAAAGAGTTTCTCCTCATGTTGAGCTGAAATCTTCTATGTTCAAGCTTGTCCCTGTTGTTCCTTGGCTTATTACTGTGCACCCCCCAACAGAGCCTGGCCCCCTCCACTTGACCCCCAGCCCTCAGCTATTGACAGACATTGATCAGATCCCTCTCAGCCTTCTCCTCTCCACACTAAACAGCCCCAGGGCTCTCAGTCTCTCTTCACAGGGGAGATGCTCAAGTCCCCAAATCATCCTCCTGGCTCTCCCTTGGACTCTCTCCAACAGGTCTCTGTCTCTCTTGACCTGGGGAGCCCAGAACTGGACACAGCATTCCAGGGGTGGTCTCAGCAGGGCAGAGCAGAGGGGCAGCAGAACCTCCCCAGCCCTGCTGAACACACTTTTCTTGCTGCCCCCCAGGATCCCATTGGCTCTCTTGGCCACAAGGGCACATTGCTGTCCCATGCAGAACTTGCTGCCCACCAGCACTCCAAGGTCTTCCTCCATGGAGCTGCTCTCCAGCAGTAAGTAGTCTTCCTCATGAAGTAAATAGTCTTCCTCACAACTGTGCTTTTCACCCTGTACCTCTGAACTGGTTTGGCTGTTTGTCCTTCCCTTGTCATCTTGCCAGGTGCCATAGCTCCCTATCCTTCAACAGACACTTTCCTTTACATGGCAGTCGATAAGGAGCTACTTTATCCAGCCTACATCCTGATCATGAGCTACCTTTTCAGGCCTACTGGTTCTCATTAGAAAATAGTTAAAATAGTTTAGCAAACAGCTGCAAGGTCAGATCCTAAAATGATTTTGCTATTCTGCTATACATATCGATCTAGTAATACTTAGTCTAATACATATACCTAATACCTATCTTCCTGCTAATACCTAGTCTAATGCATACCTTTATCTACCTAATCTAATGCCTGTTATCAGAGCGGCCGTTCCTGCCCGCTTTGGGTTGGAGCGGAGCCCAGCATCGGTCCCATGGCAGGCGGCTGCACCCACAGCTGCCCGCAGCACGGCTGGCTGCCAGGGCGGGAAGCGCAGGGGGACAAGCGGGCGGATATTTACTTCAACTGCTTCACACCGAGCACCGCCGCTCCGCCCGAGCCTGACCGGGTACCGAGGCCGGCGCCCGCCGCCCCCTGGGGCCGCCCCTGAGTTTGGGTCCTGCTCGGGGGCCTCTGATGCGGGGCTGTCCGGCGCCAGCCTGTCGACTCGTTAACGCAGCAGCTAGGCTCGGGAAGGGGCCGAGGTGGCAGAAGCGCTCCGGTAAGACTTCAGGTACGCTTCGGCCGTCGGTTTTGGCCGCTCCGCTCTGGCGCTCCCCCGAGCCGGCATCGCCCTGTGTTGGCTTTCTCATCAGGCAGTGCGTTGGGCAGCTAAGCGAGGGGGCGGGTGCCGGCGTGGGGAAGGGGCCGGCATGGCGGCGGCGGTGGTGGCGGCTGTCGGCCGGGCGTGCACCTCTGGGGCCTTCCGAGCGGCGTGGAGAGGTAATGGGGGTGGGGTGGGGTGCAGGCGGTCCCGGGGGAGCTTTCTCCAGGCGGGGAGGCGGTACTCACCCACGGGCTTGTCTCCCGTGGCAAGGGCAGGCAGAGCGCCGAGCGGATGCCCGCCGGGCGAGGGCGGTGTGCGCTTGTGCGGGTGTGCTCCTGAGAGCGGGAAGGAGGTTTGCTCTGTCTCTGCTGTCATCGCACGATTCTGGGGAATGACCTGACAAGAGCTGTTCGTGGTACGAGAACCAGTTGCCCTTGAGGTGGGATGAGAGGAGCTGCTCTGGAGGTGCCTGGGTCAGAACACGGCACAGCTGCAGGCAGTAATGACTCCATCAATGGACTGGACAAGGAGGTGGAGGCAGCCTCAGTCAGCTTGCAGGTGGCACTGAGCTGGGAGGCAGCGTGGAGCTGCTGGAGGGCAGGAAGGCTCTGCAGAGGGACCTGCACAGGCTGCAGCCATGGGATGAGGCCAATGGGATGAGAGCCAACAAGGCCAAGGGCTGGGTCCTGCACTTGGGGCACAACAACCCCAGGAAGGCTGCAGGCTTGGGGCAGAGGAAACTGGGAGGCTGTGCTGCCATTCAGCCTGACCTGGACAGGCTGCAGAGTGGGGCAGGGAGGGTGCTAAGGAAATTCAACAAGGGCAAGTGTAGGATCCTGCACCAGGGCAAGAAGAATCCCTTGCAGTGCTACAGGTGAGGGGACCTGCTGGAAAACAGCTCTGCAGAGAAGGACCTGGGAGTGCTGGTGGGCAGTAAGTTGGGCAAGAGAGAGCAATGTGCCCTAGTGGCCAAGAAGACCAATGGTCTCCTGGGGTTCATGGAGTGTGGCCAGCAGGGCTGGGGAGGCTCTACTCTGCCCTGCTGAGAGCACACCTGGAATGCTGTGTCCAGTTTGGGGCTCCCCAGTTCAAGAGAGACAGAGACCTGCTGGAGAGAGTCCAGTGGAGAGCTATGAGGATGATGAAGGGAACAGAGCACCTCTTTGGTGAGCAGAGGCTGGGTGAGCTGGAGCTGTTCAGCATGACAAGAGAAGGCTGAGAAACATCTGATCAATGGTTACAAATACCTTAAGGATGGGTGTCAAGAAGATGGGGCCAGTCTTTTTCCACTGGTGCCCAGTAACAGGACAAGAGGCAGTGGACACAAACTAGAACACAGGAGGTGCTGCCTCAACATGAGGAGAAACTTCTTTGGCGGCAGAGCCCTGGAGCAGGCTGCCCAGTGGGGTTGTGGAGTCTCCCTCTCTGGAGCCTTTCCAACCCCTCCTGGCTGTGTTCCTGTGTGCCCTGCCCTGGGTGCCCCTGCTCTGGCAGGGGGGTTGGCCTGGATGATCTCTGGAGGTCCCTTCCATCCCCATTCTGATTGTGTGATTCCCTCCCAACCCCTCCTGCAACCTGTCCTTCAAGACAAAAGCTTCAAGCCTTGATTCCCTTTGGAAACTGAGCTGGGGGCTGTGTGCTTGCAGGGAATGCTGCTTTAAAGAAGAAAAGGAGCTGGCCATAAACACCTTTCCTGTTTTCCTTCTCAGGGTTTGCTTCTGTGCCACTGGGAGGGAGTTGCCCTTCCTATTCCAGTCTGGCCTGGGCTTTCCAAGCACGGTGTTCCAGCTCTGGCCCCTGGACTGGCACAGTTGAGCAACGCAGAAGCAGCAGCTTCTTCAACACATGTAAGTCTCAGACTGGATTGAAGTTGTTCTCTGCAATAAACACAAGAGGAAAACAAATTTGCTTTGGAGAGATGCAGTAATGAAATGGTCAACTGTGTGCTGAGCTGCATCCAGAGCAGGGAGAGCAGCAGCACAGGGAGGGGATTCTGACCTCTGCTCTGCTCTGCTCACACCACACCTGCAGCACTGCCTCCAGCTCTGGGCCCCCAGCATGAGAGGGACCTGGAGCTGCTGGATTGGGTCCAGAGGAGGTCACAAAGATGATCAGAAAGGGATGGAGAACCTCCCCTGTGGGGAGAGGCTGGGAGAGTTGGGACTCCAGGGAGGCTCCAGGGAGACCTTAGAGCAGCCTTCCAGGACCTGAAGGGGCTCCAGGAGAGCTGGGGAGGGACTTTGGACAAGGGCTGGGAGTGCCAGGAGGAGAGGGAATGGATTGAAGCTTGAGGAGGGCAGATTGAGACTGGAGATGAGGAAGAAATTGTTGCCAGTGAGGGTGGGGAGACACTGGCACAGGTTGCCCAGGGAGGCTGTGGCTGCCTCCTCCCTGGAGGTGTTCAGGGCCAGGCTGGATGAGGCCTTGAGCAAGCTGTGCTGGGCGGAGGTGTCCCTGCCCATGGCAGGGGGTTGGAACTGGATGAGCTCTGAGGTCCCTTCCAAGCCAACCCAGGGGATGCATCTGTGAAATTTGAGATAGCTCTGCCTGGGCCTGGGGATGGAGTCAGTGCTATGCTGTGGTTCCTTCCAACCTAAATGATGTTGTGTTGCTAAAGAAGACAGAGACACAATTCTGAGGTGCCCAGACCCACAATAAAGGACAGGCAAGAGGAGTTAGATCAAGAACAGGTCTGGTTACACAGTAGGAAAAGGTTCTTCTTCTTGAGGGTGGTCCAGCACTGGACGAGGGTGGGGGAATGCAGAGAGGTTGTGGAATTTCTGTTACTGGAGATAGCAAAATATGGTGAGCAATTCTCTGTCCATTCTTGAAGCTGAGTTTAGCTTTGAAGTTGGCTTTGATTGGAGTGTGGGGTTAGATCAAGGACCTCTTGAAGTCCTTTATCATGTAAATTTGCCTGTGAATCTGTGGTTCCAGTGTATTCCTTCTAGCAGTATCAGAGGTGGTGAGTTGAATTGCACTCAAAGGTACAAGGTGGTTCTAGAGGAGCAGCAGCAAAATATTTTCAGAACATCAAATTTCATGATTTAGTAATTTAGCTCAGTGAGGTGTGGGGGTTGAGTGTTTTGGGCAGTCCTGGGGACAAGGATTTGGGGGTGCTGGTGGGGGAGAAGCTGGAGAGGAGCCAGCAATGGGCACTGGCAGCACAGAAGGCCAAGGGCAGCCTGGGCTGCAGCCAAAGCAGTGTGGGCAGAGCTGGAGAGAGAGGATCCTGCCCCTCTGCTCTGCTCTGGGGAGACCTCACCTGCAGGGCTGTGTCCAGCTCTGGGGCCCCCAACACAAGAGAGACCTGGAGCTGCTGGAGAGGGTCCAGAGGAGGCCAGAGAGATGCTGAGAGGGCTGGAGAAGCTCTGCTGTGGGGACAGGCTGGGAGAGTTGGGGCTGTTGAGCCTGCAGAGGAGAAGGCTGCAGGGAGAGCTCAGAGCTGCATTTCAATGTCTGCAGGGGAGCTGCAGGCAGGCTGGGGAGGGACTGTTGAGAAGGGCTTGGAGTGCTAGGCCCAGGGGCAATGGTTTGAAAGTGGAGCAGGGCAGCTTGAGGTTGGAGCTGAGGAGGAAGTTGTGCCCAAGGAGAGTGGTGAGACACTGGCACAGGCTGCCCAGGGCTGTGCTTGAGGCCCCAGCCCTGGAGATGTTCAGGGTGAGGCTGGACAGGGCTGTGGGCAACCTGCCCTAGTGGAGGATGTCCCTGCTGACCACAGCAGGCTTGGACTAGTGAGCTTTGGAGGTCCCTTCCAACCCAAACCATTCTATGATTTTATGTTTGATTCCACCCCCTCCCCCCTTATTCTCAGGTAATTCTTGGCCTAATGTTAAGCACAGTCTGAGTGCTCTGAGGGCAGTGAGGCTGGGGAGAGGTCTGGAGCACAGCCCTGTGAGGAGAGGCTGTGAGGAGCTGGGGGTGTTTAGCCTGGAGAAGAGGAGGCTCAGGGCAGACCTCATTGCTCTCTACAACTGCCTGAAGGGAGGTTGTAGCCAGGTGGGGGTTGGGCTCTGCTCCCAGGCACCCAGCACCAGAACAAGAGGACACAGTCTCAAGCTGTGCAGGGGGAAGGTTAGGCTGGAGGTGAGGAGAAAGTTCTTCCCAGAAAGAGTAATTGGCCATGGGATGTGCTGCCCAGGGAGGTGGTGGAGTCAGCACCCCTGGAGGTGTTCAGAAAAGGATTGGATGTGTCCCTTGGAGCCAGGGTTTGGTTGTCAGGAGGTGTTAGGCATTAGGTCATAGGTTGGACTTGGGGATCTCTGAGGTCTTTTCCAACCTGGTTGGTTCTGTGATTCTATGACTGTTTGATGCTTCTGCTTGTGGTGAGGCCATAAGGAACTTGCAAATTTAGGGAAAAAACCCCTCACAGCCTTCAGTGGTTTGTGAGATGAAATTGTTTCAATTTCTAGCTCTCCTGTCCATTTGGTTGGTGGCTACTGGACCCATGTTGATGATCTGAGCAGAGGGCATTCTTTTTCTGCAGATGGGCCAGCATGTGTTCATCAGAGAATCCTGCAATGGATTCTGACCTTGCTTAGGTCAGAAAGGACCTCAAAGATCACCTACTCAAATCCCTTGCCATGGGCAGGGAGCCTCTCAACTCTTGGTTGCTCAAGGCCTCATCCAGCCTGGCCTTAAACACCTCCAGGCAGGAGGCAGCCACAGCCTCCCTGGGCAACCTGTGCCAGTCTCTCACCACCCTTACTCTCAAGAATTTCTTCCTCATCTCCAGTCCAAATCTGCCCTCCTCAAGCTTCAATTCCTCTCCTCCTGTCACTCCCAGCCCTTGTCCAAAGTCCCTCCCCAGCTCTCCTGGAGCCCCTTCAGGTCCTGGAAGGCTGCTCTGAGGTCTCCCTGGAGAGACCTCCCTTCTTTTCAACCCCAACTCCCAGCCTGTCCCCACAGCAGAGCTTCTCCAGCCCTCTGATCATCTTTGTGACCTCCCCTGGACCCTCTCCATCAGCTCCAGGTCCCTCTCATTCTGGGGACCCCAGAGCTGGAGGCAGTGCTGCAGGTGTGGTGTGAGCAGAGCAGAGCAGAGGTCAGAATCCCCTCCCTGTGCTGCTGCTCTCCCTGCTCTGGATGCAGCTCAGCACACAGCTGCCTGCTGGGCTGCCAGGGACCATTGCTGGCTCCTGGGGACTCTGTCACCACCTGACACCCCCAAGGCCTTCTCCTGCAGGCTGCTCTCCAGCCACTGCTCACCCAGCCTACATTTCTCCTGCCCCTGCCTGTGCTCTTCAGTCAGCTTGGTGCTTTGCTGCCCAGCCAGATTGACCTTTTCTGTGGTCAGATATCTTTTATTCCTCCACTGCTGTGTTGTCTGTCCCCTGTGAGCAGTGTCCCTGCCCCTGTAATCTTCTTGACTGCAGCACATTCCTTCCATGTTCCATTCTTGTCACTTTGTCTTACAGTCAGGGTGATATCTGCCATCTTCCAAAGGGCTCTCAGCTCTGTAGCCTGCAGGCTTCCCATGTGCTCCATGAAATTCACTGCTTTCCAAACACAGGATGAGATTATTGCAGACTGATTAGCTGCACTTGGGTACCAAATGTGACATTGTCATCTGCTTCTCCTTTTGGCAGAGCTTGTCTGGTGCTTGAGGTCAAAACCTGACTCACTCAAGTGGTAGGAAAGGGGCAAAGGTTTGAAAGTGGAGCAGGGATTAGGTTGGACATTCAGAGGGAGCTCTGCACAAGGAGACTGGTGAAATACTGGCACAGGCTGCCCAGAGATGGGGGCACCAGGACAGCCCAGGGGTGATCCTGCTGGAGAGCAGCTCCATGGAAAAGGACCTTGGAGTGCTGGTGGGCAGCAAGTTCTGCATGGGACAGCAATGTGCCCTTGTGGCCAAGAGAGCCAATGGGATCCTGGGGGGCAGCAAGAAAAGTGTGGGCAGCAGGGCTGGGGAGGTTCTGCTGCCCCTCTGCTCTGCCCTGCTGAGACCACCCCTGGAATGCTGTGTCCAGTTCTGGGCTCCCCAGGTCAGGAGAGACAGAGACCTGCTGGAGAAAGTCCAACAGAGAGCCAGGAGGATGATTTGGGGACTTGAGCATCTCCCCTGTGAAGAGAGACTGAGAGCCCTGGGGCTGTTTAGTGTGGAGAGGAGAAGGCTGAGAGGGATCTGATCAATGTCTGTCAATAGCTGAGGGCTGGGGGTCAGGAGGAAGGTGCCAGGCTCTGCTTGGTGGTGCCCAGGGACAGGACAAGGCACAAGAGGTGCAAGCTGGAAGCCAGGAGGTTCCTCTTTTTCCATGAGGAGAAACTTCTTTGGTGTGAGGCTGCTGGAGGCTGCCCAGGGGGGTTGTGGAGTCTCCTTCTCTGGAGCCTTTTCCAAGCCCACCTGGCTGTGTTCCTGGGTGCCCTGCTCTGGCAGGGGGGCTGGGCTGGATGCTCTCTGGAGCTCCCTTCCAGCCCCTCCCATTCTGTGCTTCTGTGCTTGAGGCCCCATCCCTGGAGCCATCCAAGCTCAGCCTGGCTGTGTCCCTGTGCAGCCTGCTCTAGCTGGAGGTGTCCCTGCTGAGGGCAGACCCTTGGAGGGTCCCTTCCAACCCAATGCAGTCTGTGAGTGTCACCTCAGCTGGCTGCTCTGTTGGGACCAGCTGCTCTCCTTTGGTTCAGGCTCCTTGCTCTGTGACCTCTGTTCCTTTCCTCTGTTTTGGCTTCAGGGATCTCATTGTACAGACAATGAGAATGCAGCTCAGGGTGCTGGGAGGTTTTTGAGTGTGCTCCCAGCTGCAGAGCTCCCTGCTCTCACCTGCTTCTTGCTGCCCCTCTCAGCAGCCTCCTTTGCAGCTGTTCCTGACCCTTTGTGAGGCCACACAACCTGCAGCAGTTTGGGGAACTCTTCCACCTTTTCAAAAGCAGCTTGCAAGGAAGAATGGGAATGGGTTCCTTGTCCCTGCATGTTTCCAGGCTGGCAGGATTAGCAGTGCCAACAAGAAATTGCTGCTTACACAGCAGTGTTCTGAGTCTGCTAAGAAGCTTAAGGTGATTGACCATCCACATTCCAACTCATGCAGCAGGCCTCTAGGGCCACTTTAGAACCTGCAAAGCTGCATCGTGCAAGAGCTGCTGGCCTGCAGTCTCCTTCTGGGCTGGACTTTGCTGCAGTGGTGCATTCCCTGCTTGCTGGTCCCAAGCACAGTTGGGCTTTTGGTTGGAAGTGAGATGCTCAGGTCAGCAATGAAGCTTTTCTCCTTGGTGAAGTTAGAGAATCACAGAGTTGCTTGGGTTGGAAATGGCCTTCAAAGATCATTGAGTCGACCACTCTCCAACTCTGCCAAGGCTGGGGCTGAGCCCTGGCCCTCAGCACCACAGCTCTGCCTCTTGCACACAATCACAGCAACGTTCAGGTTGGAAGAGCCCCTCAGGAGCACCAAGTCCAACCACTGCCCCTACTCTGCAAGGGTCAGCCCTAAACCAGAGCCCCAAGCACCACATCCAAACCACCTTGAAACACCTCCAGGCTTGGGGACTCCACCACCTCCCTGTGCAGCTCATCCCAGTGCCTGACCACACTTGATGGGGAAAAATATTTTCCTAATGTGCAGTCTGACCCTGCCCTGCTGCAGCTTGAGAAGAGACTGGTACCTGGGGGAAGAGACCAGCACCAGGCCCTCTCCAGCAGCTCCATGTCCCTCCCAGGACTGGAGGCAGTGCTGCAGGTGTGGTGTGAGCAGAGCAGAGCAGAGGTCAGAATCCCCTCCCTGTGCTGCTGCTCTCCCTGCTCTGGATGCAGCTCAGCACACAGCTGCCTGCTGGGCTGCCAGGGACCATTGCTGGCTCCTGGGGACTCTGTCACCACCTGACAGTGGTCAGTTAAGCCAACAATGAATTCCTGACTCTTGATATGAGGTGTAATTCTTTGGCCCACGTAGATGGCACAGGCTCATCCAGTTAGTGGAAGGAGCATCCAAGGCGTTCTGGGGGACTTCATGGCATGACCAGATGTGTGCTTGTGGACCTGATAAGTATTTTGCTTTAAACACATTCACTCATTTTTTAACATCTTGGATGATAAAGGATCACATGGAAAACAGAGGAGGGAGAAGATGATCTTTGCATGCTTGTCTTAATGTCTGGAACTCAGCTTGAGAGCGTGCTCTCAGCAACGTTACTGATGATGATGAGTGGAGTGGCTGACACACCAGAAGGCTGTGCTGGCACTCAGTGAGGCCTGGACAGGCAGAAGAGCAGAGAGGAGCTTCATAATAAGGGCAAGTGTAGAGTCCTGCACCTGAGGATGAATAACCCTGTGCACCACTGCAGGTTAGAGACTGACCTGCTGGAAAGCAGCTCTGTGCAGAAGGACCTGGGAGTGCTGGTGGTCAAGTTCACAATAAGCCAGCAATGTGCCCCCATGGCTAGGAAGGCAAATAGTATTCTGGGATGCAATAAGAGCACAGCCAGCAGGATGAGGGAGGTTTTCCTCCCCTTCTGCTTTGCCCTGCAGAGGCCACACCTGGAGTATTGTGTCCAATTCTGGGCTCCCCAGTTCAGGAAGGATAGAGAACTACTGGAGAGAGTCCAACGAAGGACCTCAAGGATGATCAGGGGACTGGAGCATCTCTTACAAGGAGAGGCTGAGAGACCTGGAGCTCTTTAGCCTGAGAAACAATATACAAAATGCATATAAATGTCTGGAGGATGGAGGCCATGAGGATGGATCCAGGCTCTTTTCCATGGTGACCAGTGATAGGACATGAGGTAATGGGTACAAATTAGAACACATGAGGTTTCTTTTAGAACTTAAGGAGAAACTTACTGACTTTGAGGCCAATGGAACACTGTAACAGGCTGCCCAGAGAGGTTGTGGAGTCTCCTTTTCTGGAGGCTTTCCAAATTCATCTGAACACATCCTTGTGAAACCTGATCTAGATGTACCTTCATTAGCAGGGGGTTGGACTAGAAGATCCCCAGAGATCCCTTCCAACCCCTACCACTCTGTGATTCTGTGACACCCCCAAGGCCTTCTCCTGCAGGCTGCTCTCCAGCCACTCCTCTCCCAGCCTGGATTTGTGCCTGGGGTTGCCCTGACCCAGCTGCAGGACCTTGCCCTTGGCCTGGCTGAGCCCCATGAGGATTGCCAAGACTTTAGGAATGTGATTCTTGAGAGCCACATGGATCTGGGCTTTCAGTAGTTCTCTCCCAGTGTAAGCAGTGGTGAGTTGGGGATGGAAAACAAGGGGTTGGAGCAGAGTTATTTTAATTCCCCTGGCTGGAAGTCTGTGCTGCCTTCAGAGAAACAAATTCATTTTCTAATGAGAGAAGAGGAGAGATTGAAGCTGCCATAGTAACACAGCCTCTGGGTGAGACCCAGAAGAGCATCACTCTGCCAACACAGCAGTGGTGCTGTGTGTGCTTTGTGGTGCTGGCCTCCTGCTCTGCAGCAGCAGGAGGGAATATGCTGCCTGCTCCACATCCTCAGGTCCATCCTGGTGTAGTTTGGTTTTGCCTGGGTTAAGAGGACCTTCTGTGATTCCATTCACTGGGCAGGTGGTCTCCTTCTCTAGACATCTTCCAAACCCCCCTGGGTGTGTTCCTGTGTGATCTGCCCCAGGTGGCCCTGCTCTGGCATTGGACCATTGGACTTGATGGTCCCTGGAGGGCCCTCCCAACCCCTGGCATTCTGTGATGCTGTGGCAGAGGCACACCTCTGCACACCTAGAGGGAAACTCCTTCCTTAGCCAGGCAGTAAGCACAGAGTGTCAGGAGCTGGAAGGGACCCCCAGAGCTCATCCAGTCCAACCCCCCTGCCAGAGCAGGGGCACCCAGGGCAGGGCACACAGGAGCACAGCCAGGCAGGTCTTCAATATCTCCACAGAGGGAGACTCCACAACCCCCCTGGGCAGCCTGCTCCAGGGCTCTGCCACCCTCACAGGGACAAAATCTCTCCTCCTGTTCCCATGGCACTTCCTATGCCTCAACTCCCACCACTGCCCCTTGTGCTGGCATTGGGCATCCCCCAGCAGAGCCTGGCTCCAGCCTCTGGGCACTCCCCCTGCACATCTTTAGCACCAGCAATGAGCTCACCCTCAGGCTCCTCCTCTCCAAGCTCCCGAGCCCTCAGCTCCCTCAGGCTCTCCCCATGAGGAAGATGTTCCACTGCCTGCAGCATCTTTGTGGCTCTGTGCTGGACTCTCTCAAGCACTTCCCTGAGGTCCTTCTTGAGCTGAGGGGCCCAGACCTGGACACAATATTCCAGATGTGGCCTCAGCAGGGCAGAGCAGAGGGGCAGGAGAACCTCTCTGACCTACTGACCACAGCCCTTCTGATCCCCCCCAGGCTGCCCTTGGCCTTCTTGGCCACCAGAGCACATTGCTGGCTCATGGCCAACCTCCCATCCACCAGCACCCCCAGGGCCTTTTCCCCTTCCCTGCTCTCCAGCAGCTCAGTCCCCAACCTCTCCTGCTCCCTGGGGTTGTTCTTTCCCAGGTGCAGGAATCTCCCCTTGCCCTTGTTGGATGTCATTCCATGTCTCCCTGCCCAGCTCTCAGCCTGTCTTAAGTCTCACTGAGTCCTACAGTTCAGATCCCAGCCAAGATGAAGCAGGAGGCTCAGGTGTCAAGGTTTGCCTCTGGTTGTTCAGCTTTGGTTTGCAGGAGGAGCTGTGCTTGTGTCTTACTTAGGAAAGCTTTTTTATTTCAGTGACAGCTGATGAGCTATGGAAAGGAGCTTTGGCAGAGACTGGCGCAGGAGTGAAGAAAGGAAGAGGAAAGAGAAGGAAGAAAAAGCTCAGGAAGAATCTCAACAGAGGCCAGGAGATTGGTGAAGGTAAATTGACAGAGGAAGGGCTGAAGGCATCTCCTGACCTTTCCATGTCTGCTGTTTCTGCAGTTGCTAAGTGGACAAATTGCTGGTGATGGCTGTGGTGCCAGAGGTATTTTTACCCTTTACAAAAAAAAAAAGAAATCCTGCTCTGGTTGTTTCATGTTGCCCTTGGAGGGGCTGGAGGGGGGTTGAATATCAATTTGGTATCATGCAATCAGTCAAAGTTAGAAGGGACCACAAGGCTCAGCCAGTTCCAACCCCCCTGCCATGGGCAGGGACACCTCACACAGGATCAGGCTGGCCAGAGCCTCATCCAGCCTGGCCTTAAACACCTCCAGGGATGGGGCCTCAACCACCTCCCTGGACAACCCATTCCAGGCTCTCAGCACTCTCATGGGGAAGAACTTCTTCCTAACATCCAGCCTGAATCTCCCCACTTCCAGCTTTATTCCATTCCCCCCACTCCTATCACTCCCTCACACCCTCAAAAGTCCCTCCCCAGCTTTCTTGGAGCCCCCTTCAGATCCTGGAAGGCCACCAGAAGGTCTCCTGGGAGCCTTCTCCTCTCCAGCCTGCACAACCCCAACTCTCTCAGGCTGTCTCCAGAGCAGAGCAGCTCCAGCCCTCTGCTCATCCTCATGGCCCTTCCCTGGACACCTTCCAGCCCCTCCAGATCCTTCCTGGAACAGAGGCTCCAGAACTGGACACAGAGCTCCAGGTGTGGTCTGAGCAGAGTGGAGCAGAGGGGGAGAATCCCCTCCCTGCCCTGCTGGCCACACTTCTCTTGCTGCAGCCCAGGCTCTGCTTGGCTCTCTGGGCTGCAGGTGCTCACTGCTGGCTCCTGCTGAGCTTCTCCTCCCCCAGCACCCCCAAGGCCTTTTCTTCAGGGCTGCTCTCCAGCCAGTCCCTGCCCAGCCTGGATCAGTGCTTGGCATTGCCCTGACCCAGCTGCAGGACCTTGCCCTTGGCCTTGTTGAACCTCAGAAGGCTGTCTTGGGCCCAGCTCTGCAGCCTGCCCAGGTCCCTCTGGAGGGATCCCTTCCCTCCAGCCTGTCCAGGTCCCTCTGGATGGATCCCTTCCCTCCAGCCTGCCCAGGTCCCTCTGGATGGATCCCTTCCCTCCAGCCTGCCCAGGTCCCTCTGGATGGATCCCTTCCCTCCAGCCTGTTCAGGTCCCTCTGGATGGATCCCTTCCCTCCAGCCTGCCCAGGTCCCTCTGGATGGATCCCTTCCCTCCAGCCTGTCCAGGTCCCTCTGGATGGATCCCTTCCCTCCAGCCTGCCCAGGTCCCTCTGGATGCATCCCTTCCCTCCAGCCTGCCCAGGTCCCTCTGGATGGATCCCTTCCCTCCAGCCTGTCAGCAGCACCACACAGCTTGGTGTCATCAGCAAACCTGCTGAGGGTGCCTCAATGCCACTGCCCATGGCACCAACAGAAATGTTGAACCAGACTCTCCTCAAACATCCATGAAATGTGGGAGAACCTTCCAGTTCTCTTGCCTTTCAGTTGCATGCTACAGAGTCTGGAATCCTCATTTGGAATAAACCATAATTCTGTTATTGCTTTTTGGTTTCCTCTGCTATTTTTGTGGGTTTTGGGGTTTGTTTTTTTTTTTGATGTTTTGGGGTGTTTTTTTTTGTTTCTTTAGGACGTTCTGGTTTCCTCTGGCCTGGTCTTAATGCCCCTGTGGTGCAGGATGGGAAAATGCAGGCAGTTACCCAGAGGAAAAAAGAAGAGCGGGAGAGGATCCAGTCTGAAATCCTTCAGCAGAGAGACACCTGGGAGAAGAAAAGGAAAGTCAAAATCAAGAGAGAGGGAGGCTGGAGTGGGAAGTGTTGGGGAGGTGTCCTTCTGGATCCTCCTGACCCAGGTCCTAATGGAGGTAAGAAAAGCTGATTGTTTGTCTTAGGCTTTCTTAGCCTTTCTGATGAGGGGCTCAGAGAAAGGCAGAGCCAAGCTTCTCCCTCCCTCCCCCACCACCTCCTGAGGCCCCACCTGGAGTGTTGCATCCAGCTCTGGGCTCCTCAGTTCAGGAGGGACAGAGATCTGCTGGAGAGAGTCCAAGGGAGGGCTGCAAGGACTGGAGCACTGCCCTATGAGGAGAGCCCTGGGGCTGTTCAGTCTGGAGAGGAGAAGGCTGAGAGGGATCTGATCAATGTCTATCAATAGCTGAGGGCTGGGGGTCAGGAGGCAGGGGACAGGGACAGGCTCTGCTCAGTTGTGCCCTGGGATAGGCCAAGGGGCAATGGATGGAAACTGCAGCACAGGAGGTTCCACCTCAACAGGAGGAGGAACTTCTTCCCTGGGAGGGTCCCAGAGGCCTGGAGCAGGCTGCCCAGAGAGGTTGTGGAGTCTCCTTCTCTGGAGCCTTTCCAGCCCTGCCTGGAAATCAACTAGACTGGGTGCCATGGTCTGGTTGATTGGGTAGGACTGGGTGATAGGTTGGACTGGATGATCTTGGAGGTCTCTCCTAACCTGGTTGATTCTTAGATGATTCTATGATGATGTGTTCCTGTGTGCCCTATGCTGGATTCTCTGATCCTGCTCTGGCAGGGGGCTTGGACTGGAAGATCTCCAGAGGTCCCTTCCAACCCCTACCATCCTGTGAGCTGTGAAAAGGGCAGCTCCAGTTTGCAGAGAAGTATCAAGGTCATAGAGAGAGTCCATTTGTGAGCTGGAAAATAGAACCAGGATCTGGGTGTCTGCTCTGCTTTTTATGTGAGAAGTTTTGTACTGCTTGGGGGTTGGCCTAGATGACCTTTGGAGGTCCCTTCCAACCCACAAACATTCCATGCTCCTTTTTTTGCATACCCATACATGAATCCAGGCAGCTGAATCAGAGCAGAAGTGAGATTTGTTATATCACTGCTGAGTTAGAATCACAGAACTGGCAGGGTTGGAAGGGACCTCAAGGCTCAGCCAGTTCCAACCCCCCTGCCATGGCCAGGGACACCTCACACTACAGCAGGTTGCTCACAGCCACATCCAGCCTGGCTGCAAAAACCTCCAGGGATGAGGCTTCCACCACCTCCCTGGGCAACCTCTGCCAGGCTCTCACCACCCTCAGGGGGAACAACTTCTTCCTAACATCCAATCTGAATCTCCCCACTTCTACTTTTGCTCCATAGGCTCAGATAGTTCAGGGAGTTCATGATGGCTTTTAGCCTCTTGGATTACCTGCCAGATGTGCAGTGCTGTTCTGTTGTGTTAGAGTCCTAGAATGCCAGCTTGGAAGGGACCAAAGCCAGGCTGGATGAGGCCTTGAGCAAGCTGGGCTGGAGGAAGGTGTCCCTGCTCATGGTGGGGGGGTTGGAACTGGATGAGCTTTATGGACCCTTCCAAGCCAACCTGTTCTATCAATCTGTGAAATGCTAAAGCAATGTTTGGTGAAGGAATGAGTCCCCAGTCTTCACCATTATGCTGTTTTCAGTCCTTCTGCAGAATCCCTCTGTAGCTACACCCAATGGAATGAGTTGGAAGATTCCATTGAGGGCAGGAAGGCTCTGCAGAGGGACCTGCACAGGCTGCAGCCATGGGCCAGTTCACAGCAACCCAGCATGGCTGGGGGCTGGAAGGGAACTCCAGAGATCATCCAGTCCAGACCTCCTGGCAGGGCAGGTTCACCCAGGGCAGGTCTCAAAGGAACACAGCCAGGCAGGTTTTCAGTGTCTCCAGAGAAGGAGACTCCACAACCTCTCTGGGCAGCCTGCTCCAGGCCTCCAGCAGCCTCACACCAAAGAAGTTTTCCCTTAAGTTCAAGTGAAGCTTCTCATGGTCCAGTTTGTGTCCACTGCCCCTTCTCCTGTCACTGGGCATGCTGGGAACAGCTCAGCCTCATCCTCTGGACCTCCATCCTTTATCAGATGATCAGAGAAGATCCCCTCTGGGGCTGCTCTTCTCCAGGCTCAACAGTCCCTGGGCTCTCAGCCTTCCCTCCTGACAGGGATGCTCCAGGCACCTCAGCAGCCTTGCAGCATCAGCTGGACTCTCTTCCTTTGTCTTTCTTGACCTGGGGAGCCCAGAACTGGACACAAAGCTCCAGCTGTGGCCTCAGCAGGGCAGAGCAGAGGGAGAGGAGAACCTCCCTCAACCTGCTGGCCACACTCTCAGTGCACCCCAGAGTGCCATTGGCCTTGCTGCCTGCCCTTGAGGACACATTGCTGGCTCACAGTGAGCTTCTCCACCAGGTCCTCCTCTGCAGGGCAGCCCTCACCTGGGGAATTGTTCCTCCCCAGGGTCCAGGACCCTACACTTGCCCTGGTTAGGTTTCATGAGATCTCCTCTGCCCAGCCTGCCCAGGAGCTTCAGTCTACTTCTAACTTCCCTCTTGTGGGAAGCTGACATTTGAATTGCTTTGGGGTCTTTTTGGTTGGTTTTTTTTTTTTTTTTTCTCCTTGAACCTAATTTTCTTCACAGGAATTGATTTTACTGAAGAAATGGGGAAGGGGAAAAAAAAAAAAACCAAAAAGCACAAACTTTTATGCTGGTTTTGATTTTCCACTAATCCTATTGTAAAAGAAATTGAATGAATGGAGCCAAGCTAAAAAAAAAAAACAACCCAACAACATATGTGAGGTGTTTTTAAAAGTGTTTTAAAAATCTCACTCTTAGATAAATTTGTCCCAATATTCTTTTTCTTTTTTTTTTTCCCCTTACTTTTTCTGCTTGTTGCTGAGATTGGTTCCTAGATTCAGTTACCTGAAAATGGGAGCCTTTGAGAATTCTCCCAACCTCCAGGGAGCTGTGCTGCTGGGGGAGGGCTTAGAAGGAAATGTAATTCCTCACTTTTCTCCCCACAGAAACCTATGAGGATTTTGAAACCAGAGTCATTGAGGTAAGCATTGCAAATCTTTACAAGGGCTTGAAACCAGAGAACCACAGAACTGGCAGGGCTGGAAGGGACCTCCAGGCTCAGCCAGTTCCAACCCCCCTGCCATGGGCAGGGACACCTCACACTACAGCAGGTTGCTCACAGCCACATCCAGCCTGGCTGCAAAAACCTCCAGGGATGAGGCTTCCACCACCTCCCTGGGCAACCTCTGCCAGGCTCTCCCCACCCTCATGGGGAACAACTTCTTCCTCACAGTCCAATCTCAATCTCCCCACTTCTAGTTTTGCTCCATTCCCCCCACTCCTATCACTCCCTGACACCCTCAAAAGTCCCTCCCCAGCTTTCTTGGAGCCCTCTTCAGATCCTGGAAGGCCACCAGAAGGTCTCCTGGGAGCCTTCTCCTCTCCAGCCTGCACAACCCCAACTCTCTCAGGCTGTCTCCAGAGCAGAGCAGCTCCAGCCCTCTGCTCATCCTCATGGCCCTTCTCTGGACACCTTCCAGCCCCTCCAGAGCCTTCCTGGAACAGAGGCTCCAGAACTGGACCCAGAGCTCCAGGTGTGGTCTGAGCAGAGTGGAGCAGAGGGGGAGAATCCCCTCCCTGGCCCTGCTGGCCACACTTCTCTTGCTGCAGCCCAGGCTCTGCTTGGCTCTCTGGGCTGCAAGTGCTCACTGCTGGCTCCTGCTGAGCTTCTCCTCCCCCAGCACCCCCAAGGCCTTTCCTTCAGGGCTGCTCTCATGCCCACTGGTTTATGCTGGTCTTGGAACAGATCCATAATATCACAGAATGGGCTGGGTTAGAAGGGACCTCAAAGCTCATCCAGTCCCAACCCCCTGCCATGGGCAGGGACACCTCCCCCCAGCCCAGCTTGCTCAAGGCCTCATCCAGCCTGGCTCTGAACACCTCCAGGGAGGAGGCAGCCACAGCCTCCCTGGGCAACCTGTGCCAGTGTCTCACCAGCCTCACTGGCAACAATTTCTTCCTCATCTCCAGTCTCAATCTGCCCTCCTCAAGCTTCAATCCATTCTTTCTCATCCTATCACTCCAAACCTTTGTAAAAAGTCCCTCCCCAGCTCTCCTCTAGCCCCCTTCAGGTCCTGGGAGGCTGCTCTGAGGTCTCCTGGAGCCTTCTCCAGGCTGAGCAGCCCAGCTCTCTCAGTATGTGCTCCCATGTGCTTCAGTCCTCTGATCATCTTCATGGCCCTCCTCTGCACTCAGGCCAACAGGTCTACATCCCTGGAGTTGTTCAAGGCCAGGTTGGCTGAGGCCTTGAGACACCAAGTCTAGCTGAGAGGCAGCCCTGCCCGTGGCAGGGGGCTGGAGATCTCTCTGATCTCCTTCCCAAGCTAAGCCATTCTCTGAGGATTCTTTGCTGGGGTCCCCTGAGCTGAATGTACTCCCCAGGTAGGGGTCTGAACAGAGCTGAGCTGAGGTGGGGGCTGGGGGGGGGAGAATGACCTCTCTCAACCTGCTGCTCGTGATTTGGTTACTTCTCTCTGGCAAAGGCACTCCTGAAGAAGGCAGCTTGTGTCTCATCCCAAAGCAGGCCATTAAGTGTCAGTGCTGCACACCTCCAGACTGCATCACAGGGTGCTTGGTGCTTCCCATCTCTCCTCTTATTTCCCTTTCATTTCTGATACAGTAGTTACTATGGAAACCACAGAAGGGGCACAGAAGAAGCATTGTTGGGGGGAGAGGTGGGGGGAAATCATGGCTTCAGATAAACACTGATGTCTTCTGACTCATTTCCTCCCAGCCCAGAATCAGATTACCCACAGCCAGGGAGAAGCTCTGGAAGCAAGAGCATTTATTGTCACATTTCAGAGAGTCACAGATTGCAGCCACTTGGAAAGGAGCCTCCAAGGGCATCTTGTGCAGCCCCCCTGCACTCAGCAGGGACCCCTCCAGCTAGAGCAGGCTGCAGAGGGACACAGCCAGGCTGAGCTTGGATGGCTCCAGGGCTGGGGCCTCAAGCACAGCCCTGGGCAGCCTGTGCCAGTGTCTCACCACTCTCCTTGGGCACAACTTCCTCCTCAGCTCCTGCTTGCAGTGCCCAGGGGCAGGGGTTTGAACCTGGAGCAGGGCAGCTTGAGGTTGGAGCTGAGGAGGAAGTTGTGCCCAAGGAGAGTGGTGAGACACTGGCACAGGCTGCCCAGGGATGCCTCCTGCCTGGGGCTGTTGAAGGCCAGGCTGGATGAGGCCTTGGGGAGCTGAGTCTAGCTGAGAGGTGTCCCTGCCCATGGCAAGGGGGTTGCAGTAGATGATCTCTGAGGTCCAGAGGAGGCCACAAAGATGCTCACAGGGCTGGAGAAGCTCTGCTGTGGGGACAGGCTGGGAGAGTTGGGGTTGAAAAGAAGGCTGCAGGGAGACCTTAGAGCAGCCTTCCAGTACCTGAAGGGGCTCCTGGAGACTTTTGCCAAGGGCTGGGAGTGCCAGGAGGAGAGGGAATGGATTGAAGCTTGAGGAGGGCAGATTGAGCCTGGAGATGAGGAAGAAATTCTTGAGAGTAAGGGTGGGAAACACTGGCACAGGTTGCCCAGGGAGGCTGTGGCTGCCTCCTGCCTGGAAGTGTTTAAGGCCAGGCTGGATGAGGCCTTGAGCAACCAAGAGTTGAGAGGCTCCCTGCCCATGGCAAGGGATTTGAGTAGGTGACCTGTGAGGTCCCTTCCAACCTGAGCCATTGCAGGATTCTATGAGTAGGAAGAATTTCTTTGCTGCAAGAGTGGTCAGGGATTGGCACAGGCTGCCCAGGGGGGAGGTGGTGCAGTCCCCATCCCTGGAGGTGTTCCAGAAACCTGTGGCCATAGCTCTTGGGGCTGTGGTTTGATGGCCAGGCTGGTGTGGGGTTGCTGGTTGGCCTTGACTGCAATCTGCAGCTCCTCTGGTTGGTGATTGCCCAGCTCTCTCATCTCTCCAGGTCTCCCTCTAAGGTCTCTCTCCCCTTGAGGAGGTCCACAGCTCCTCCTCATGTAGTGTCCTTGGCAAATGTGCTTAAGGAACCTTTAGCTTCTGCAGCCAGAGCCTTTGTGAAAGCATTTGTGAGCTCTGGCCCCAAAACTGAGCCCTCTAGTGCTTGCTCACCAACCTTGTGTAGCCTCATTTACTATCAAGCTTCCACACTCTTCCTCCCCTCAGTTTCTAGAGATCTCATTTCATGTCAAGGCAGAGGAAGTGCCATGGGAACAGGAGGAAAAGTTGTTTCCCTGTGAGGGTGACAGAGCCCTGGAACAGGCTGCCCAGGGGGGCTGTGGAGTCTCCCTCTCTGGAGATATTCCAACCCTACCTGTGTGCCCTGCTCTGGCAGGGGGGTTGGGCTGGATACTCTCTGGAGGTCCCTTCCAGCCCCTAATATTCTGTGGTTGTGTAAACATTTCCCATGCTGGCAATGTGAGGAGCCTGCAGTGCTTTGGATCTCCAGATTCCAGCTGAGCACCTGGGTAAGGGGGTCTGAACAGGCAGCTTCCCCCTCCAGGGCCCCTGCAGCCCTCCCAGGGGCTGATGCAGACCACTCTTCAAACCATCAGAGGGCATTCATCACAGAATCACAGACTGGCAGGGGTTGGAAGGGACCTCTGCAGCTCCTCCAGTCCCACCCCCCTGCCAGAGCAGGGCACCCAGAGTCAGCCACAGAGGAACAGCTCCAGGTGGCTCTGGAATGCCTCCGGAGATGGAGGCTCCACAGCCTCTCTGGGCAGCCTGTCCCAGTGCTCTGCCACCCTCACAGGGAAGAATTTGTTCCTCCTGCTCCTGTGGCACCTGCTGGGTTCCAGTCTGTGCCCACTGCCCCTGGTCCTGTCTCTGGGCACCACTGGGCAGAGTCTGGCTGCAGCCTCCTGCCACTCACCCTTCAGCTATGGATCAGCACTGCTGAGCTCCCCCTCAGGCTGCTCTTCTCCAGGGCTCTCAGCCTCTCCTCACAAGGGGATGCTCCAGGTGCCCTCAGCAGCTCTGCTGGACTCTCCCCATAGTTCCTTGGCCTTCTGGAACTGGGCAGCTCAGAACAGGACACAGCATTCCAGGTTGAGCCCAGTCCATCACCCAACAAATGATGGATGATTTGTCCAGGAGGGTGTTGTGAGAGACATCAAAAGCTTTGCTAAACCCCAGAACACCCTCCACATTTACTGGTTGGCCTTGGTCACCTGGGAGGGTGGCATGGTCATGAAAGGACATTAAGTTGAAGTGGACTTGCCACTGGGGAACCTCTGCTGGCTGTAGAGTCACAGAAGCCTTTAGGCTGCTGTAAAGCTCTTGCTTTAGATCATTCTCCAGCTGTTTGCTTTCCAACAGATGAAATTGTTCAGGAGGCTGAGTTCAGTCAGGACTCTGGAGTGGCAGCCCTCAGGGCTGGGTGCTGGGACCAGTGGTGTTTAACTTCTTCTCCAGCCCTCTGAGCATCTCTGTGGCCTCCTCTGGAGCCTCTCCAGCAGCTCCAGGTCTCTCTTGTGTTCTGGTAGCCCCAGAGCTGGACACAGCCCTGCAGGTGAGGTCTCCCCAGAGCAGAGCAGAGGAGCAGGATCCCTTCTCTCCAGTGCTTTGGAACAAGTAATCAAAGGTCAGTCATGCAAAGCAAGCATGGAAGGAAGGACAGACAAAACTACAGCTCCAGGAGGCTACAACATAGCAGGGTCTCAAGAAGGCCAAGAGCAGAATAGCACAGGAGGTCCCTACATACCCAAAGAACCTTTGTGTGAGCAGTAAACCAAGGCAAAATGTGGAACCCAGACAGGTTAGAGAATTGGTACCAGAGGCAAGTAGAAACTGGCAGTGCCATGGGCAGAGGCATGGAGACACCCTCAGCCAGTCTGAGGTGGCACCAAGCTGTGAGGTGCTGCTGACAGGCTGGAGGGAAGGGATCCATCCAGAGGGACCTGGGCAGGCTGGAGGGAAGGGATCCATCCAGAGGGACCTGGGCAGGCTGGAGGGAAGGGATCCATCCAGAGGGACCTGGGCAGGCTGGAGGGAAGGGATCCATCCAGAGGGACCTGGGCAGGCTGGAGGGAAGGGATCCATCCAGAGGGACCTGGGCAGGCTGGAGGGAAGGGATCCATCCAGAGGGACCTGGACAGGCTGGAAGGAAGGGATCCATCCAGAGGGACCTGGACAGGCTGGAGGGAAGGGATCCATCCAGAGGGACCTGGGCAGGCTGGAGGGAAGGGATCCATCCAGAGGCACTTGGACAGGCTGCAGAGCTGGGCACAAGCCAACCTCATGAGGCTCAACCAAGCCAAGGGCAAGGTCCTGCAGCTGGGTCAGGGCAATGCCAAGAACTGGAGAGCAGCCTGCAGGAGAAGGCCTTGGGGGTGTCAGGTGGTGACAGAGTCCCCAGGAGCCAGCAATGGTCCCTGGCAGCCCAGCAGGCAGCTGTGTGCTGAGCTGCATCCAGAGCAGGGAGAGCAGCAGCACAGGGAGGGGATTCTGACCTCTGCTCTGCTCTGCTCACACCACACCTGCAGCACTGCCTCCAGTCCTGGGGCCACCAGAATGAGAGGGACCTGGAGCTGCTGGAGAGGGTCCAGAAGAGGCTATAAAGATGCTGAGAGGGCTGGAGAAGCTCTGCTGTGGGGACAGGCTGGGAGAGTTGGGGTTGAAAAGAAGGCTCCAGGTAGACCTTAGAGCAGCCTTCCAGGACCTGAAGGGGCTCCAGGAGAGCTGGGGAGGGACTTTTGGACAAGGGCTGGGAGTGCCAGGAGGAGAGGGAATGGATTGAAGCTTGAGGAGGGCAGATTGAGACTGGAGATGAGGAAGAAATTGTTGGCAGTGAGGGTGGGGAGACACTGGCACAGGTTGCCCAGGGAGGCTGTGGCTGCCTCCTCCCTGGAGGTGTTCAGGGCCAGGCTGGATGAGGCCTTGAGCAAGCTGGGCTGGGGGGAGGTGTCCCTGCCCATGGCAGGGGGTTGGAACTGGATGAGCTTGAAGGTTTCTTCCAACCTGAACCATTCTACCAATCCATGAATTCTGTCAGTTCTGTTCTGCCTCAAGCTTTTGCATTGTGGTCAGGGTAAAATCTCATCTCCAGGTTGTCTTCCCTCTGAGACAGTCACTTTCTTCTGCACTGCACATCTCCAGGCAAGGTATAAATGCCAACCCTGGATTTCCTTGCCTAGACCTTGTGTCTGATTGCAGTTTTCTTGGAAGGTGGCCAAAGATCTCTGCTTTTGAGGCAGGAGAGAGAAAAAGTGATCCAGTCCCTTGAGAGTAAAGTCAGAGCTGCTGCCTAAAGAGCTGTGAAATCAAATGCTTATTTGCTTTGGAAAGGAAGGCTTTGGAGAGCCTGTGGTGCAAGGAGCTGCTGAAGGAGCTGGGGTTGTGTAATGTGGAGAAAAGGAGGCTGAGGGGGGATCTTGTTGCTCCCTACAACCAGCTGCAAAGAGGCTGGAGTGTGGCTGGCCTTCATCTCCTCTCCCAGGGAAGCAGCGATGGGATGGGAGGGAATGGGCTGAAGCTGTGCCAGGGGAGGCTTAGGTTGGATTTGTCCTCTTCTAATCAGCACTGGGGAGGCCACACCTGGAGTGCTGGGGGCAGGTTTGGAACCCTGACTGCAAGAAGGACATTGAGGGACTGGAGAGGGTCCAGAGAAGGGCAAGGAAGCTGGGGAAGGGTCTGGAGAAGAGGGCTGGGGAGGAGCAGCTGAGGGAGCTGGGGGTGTGCAGTGTGGAGAAGAGGAGGCTGAGGGGAGACCTCATTGCTCTCTGCAGCTCCCTGAGAGGAGGCTGCAGCCAGCTGGGCTTGGGCTCTTCCCACATGCAACAAGGGACAGGTCAGGAGGGAAGAGCCTCAGGCTGTGCCAGGGGAGGTCCAGGTTGGATGTCAGGAACAATCTCTTCCCAGCAAGGGCTCTCAGGCACAGCCCCAGGCTGCCCAGGGAGGTGGTGGAGTCCCCATCCCTGGAGGGGTTCATGGTGTGTGTGGATGTGGCAGTTCAGGGCAGGGTTTACTGGTCGTGGTAGTTGGGTTGCACTTGGACTCAGTGATCTTTAAGGCCTTTTCCTGTCTGTGAAGGGAAAAGCTTGGCCTTGAAGTTGGGTTGTAGTCAAAGAATCACACAGCATCACAGAATGATAGGGGTTGGAAGGGACCTCCAGGGATTCAGCCCAAGCTCCCTGGCAGAGCAGGGGCACCCAGGGCAGGGCACACAGGAACACAGCCAGGTGGGTTGGAAAGGCTCCACAGAAGGAGACTCCACAACCTCTCTGGGCAGCCTGCTCCAGGCCTCCAGCAGCCTCACACCAAAGAAGTTTCTCCGCATGTTGAGGTGGAACCTCCTGGGTTCCAGCTTGGACCTGTTGTGCCTTGTCCTGTCCCTGGGCACCACCAACCAGAGCCTGGAGCCTTCCTCCTGACCCCCAGCCCTCAGCTATTGATAGACATTGATCAGATCCCTCTCAGCCTTCTCCTCTCCAGACTGAAGAGGCTCCCAGGGCTCTCAAGGAGTGAGATGGGCAGGTCCCACTCCAGAACAGGGCCAGATACAGAAACCAGAGGTGTCTGTAAGAGAGATGCTCCAGAGCCCTCAGCATCTTTGTCTCTCCACTGGACTCTCTCCAGCAGTTCTCTGCCTCTCTTGAACTGGGGAGGCCAGAACTGGGCACCATATTCCAGATGTGGCCTCAGCAGGGCAGAGCAGAGGGGGAAGAGAAGCTCCTTGACCTGTTGGCCACACTCTTCATGCACCCCAGAGTACTGCTGGCCTTGGCCACAGCACAGGACCTGGTTTGCCACCAAGCACTCTGCTGGCTCCGGGGCGGATTTGCTATCCACCAGGGCTCCCAGATCTTCCTCAAAGCTGCTTTCCAGAGTTGCTTGCAGTCTGTTCAGGTGGGAGAGAGGGATTGTGAGGACCCTGTCCCTAAAGAGAACAGGAGCCTTGTTTCTCAGCAGCTCCTTCTCTGAAAGCTGAAAGGCTCATCAGGAGAGTCAGACGTTGAGTCGATTGACAGCTCTGCTTCAGAAAAGCCTCTGAGGGTTCTCTCCTATCCTGAGAGCTGAGCAAACAGAGCTTGTTTTGCCCTTGATTATCTCACTGTGTGCTGCTGAGACAACCATCAGCTAGGAATCCATCCAGCACCTTGCTTGAACTCCAGATGAATCCTGCCTGTCCAAGTCCTTGCTCCTCATGGCACCTTCAAAGGGCTTCTAAGGCAGGGACCACAGGGTGTCCTCCTGTGGTGTGAGATTGAGCAATTAGAAGTTAGGAGCTGGTGTCTCTGTGGGTAAAACAGTAATAGAGAAGCTGTGTCTGCCCTGGTAAGCACAAGAAGCAATGGATTTCAGCAGTGAGCCAGGGAGAGGCAGGGGTAAAGTATGAGCTGCCAATGGGAGCTGAATACTGGAGTGGAATGGAAGGGCTGAGGGTCAGTGGAGGTTTGTAACAGTAAGAGAGATCAACCTGTCTGGAGGGGGTGGGGAGACAAACTCCTGGATGGATGGAATGGGCTGGGTTGGGGTTGGAAGGGACCTTCAAGATCTTCCAGGTCCAACCCTGTGCCATGGGCAGGGACACCTCACACCAGCCCAGGCTGCTCAAGGCTGGAGGCAGCCACAGCCTCCCTGGGCAACCTGTGCCAGTGTCTCACCTTGCCACCCTCACTGGCAAGAATTTCTTTCTCATCTCCAACCTCAAGCTGCCCTGCTCCACTTTCAAAGCCCTGCCCCTGGGCCTAGCACTCCAAGCCCTTCTCAACAGTCCCTCCCCAGCCTGCCTGCAGCTCCCCTGCAGACATTGAAATGCAGCTCTGAGCTCTCCCTGCAGCCTTCTCCTCTGCAGGCTCAACAGCCCCAACC
The DNA here is from genome assembly GCF_027791375.1 of Indicator indicator. Lineage (NCBI taxonomy): Eukaryota > Metazoa > Chordata > Aves > Piciformes > Indicatoridae > Indicator > Indicator indicator. Next base: position 1,620,775 of record NC_072018.1, read on the forward strand.
CTCCCAGCCTGTCCCCACAGCAGAGCTTCTCCAGCCCTCTCAGCATCTCTCTGGCCTCCTCTGGACCCTCTCCAGCAGCTCCAGGTCTCTCTTGTGTTGGGGGCCCCAGAGCTGGACACAGCCCTGCAGGTGAGGTCTCCCCAGAGCAGAGCAGAGCAGAGGGGCAGGATCCTCTCTCTCCAGCTCTGCCCACACTGCTTTGGCTGCAGCCCAGGCTGCCCTTGGCCTTCTGTGCTGCCAGTGCCCATTGCTGGCTCCTCTCCAGCTTCTCCCGCACCAGCACCCCCAAGTCCTTCTCTGCAGGGCTGCTCTCAGTTTTCTTCCTTCCTCTCACCTCTATAACATCCCCTCTCCCCCTCACTGTAATGAATCCCTCCACCTCTCTGCTCAGGTTTCCTCCTCATATTCATTTCTTCCTCATATTCTGCTTGCCCTGAAAGAACATTTATGCAGACCTTGTCTCAAATGTCTCCACCACTGGCAGTCCTCTTTTATGCTGACAATAAAGATGTTAAGCAGAATCAGTTTCCATTATCACAGTGATGATGACATCCTTGCAAATGGAAAATAGCTTCTTTTTTAGTTTGGTTTTTTTTGTCACCTGGCTTTGAAGGTTCTTTAGAGACCTTCCTTTGCCTCTTTGCCCAAGGAATGGTTGTTTTTTGGGTTGGTTTTTTTTTTTCTGTCTTAAGTCCTCATTTATTTTTTTTCTTTCATTTTTAGTATTTCAGAGTTCCAGCACTTAGAGTAAAATGAGTGTCCCTTGTGTCAGCTTGCCAGAGCCCTTAGATTCTTTGGCTGTGGTCATTATTTATTGTAAAAATTCAATTCCTGTTTGAGTTTTCAACAGGATCTGTAATTGGTGCTGGTGGGCACCAGAACAATGCCATTAAAGGTAATTGAATGAGGAAGGTTTTCTTCACTAATGAGTGCATTCAGACTAAATAATAAGAGAATATTTGTCAAAGGATCTGACTTCCACTGAGAGTTCCTAGAACCCTAGAATGGCTCAGGTTGGAAGGGATCTCAGAGCTCATCTATACCAACCCCCTTGCCATGGGCAGGGACACCTCTCAGCTGGACTCAGCTGCTCAAGGTCTCATCCAGCCTGGCCTTGAACACCCCCAGGCAGGAGGCAGCCACAGCCTCCCTGGGCAGCCTGTGCCAGAGTCTCACCACCCTCACCCTGAAGAACTTCTCCCTCAGCTCCAGTCTGACCCTGCTCTGCCTCAGCTTCAAACCATTCCCCCTTGGCCTGGCTCTAGACACCCTCAGCAAAAGTCTCTCTGCAGCCTTCCTGCAGGATCCCTTCAGCTATTGCAAGGCAGCTCTGAGGTCCCCCTGGAGCCTTCTCCTCTCCAGGCTGCACACCCCCAGCTCCCTCAGCCTGGCCTCACAGCAGAGCTGCTCCAGCCCTTGGAGCATCTTTGTGGCCTCCTCTGGCCTCACTCCAGCAGCTCTGTGTCCTTCTTCTGCTGGGGACAGCAGAGCTGGAGGCAGGATTGGAGGTGAGGTGTGAGCAGAGCAGAGCCAAGGGGCAGAATCCCCTCTGCTGCCCTGCTGCCCACACTCCTCTGGCTGCAGCCCAGCACACAGCTGCCTGCTGGGCTGACAAGGTGCAGGGCACAGCAGTGTTCTGAGCAGCAAACTGTTGTCCAGAGCCTTCCCCTTCCATCCCCTTACTTCTCTGGCCCCTCTCCAGCACCTCCATCTCTTGAGTCCAACCCCAGGCCTCAAGGGGTGCTCTTTGTGCCATCCATACCTGAGCAGACATGAATATGAAGCCATACAAAAGAGCTTTCTGGTTCCTCAGGTATCTCTAACTGCAGGTTTGTCACTGGTGCCTGGAAGTGACAGGAAAGGGGATGAGCAGCAAACCTGGATTTGATGTCACCAGGGCTTTGTCACAATAGGAAGTGGGTTGCTTGCTTCTGTTGCATCTGCTGGTGGCCTGTCTGGACCTCTGCAGATCAGCCTTGGAAGGATGCTATTGTTGGAGAAAGGCCTGGTGAACATCTAACCATACTGAAGTGAATCATCTGCTCCATTGACATACCACATTCCCTTTCAATAAAGTCAGAGCATCATTTGCCTTGCAGAAGCCCTTCAGGATCCTCCAGCCCAACCATTCCCTAGCTCTGCCAAGGCTGGGGCTAAGCCACAGCCCTCAGCACCACATCTCTGCCTCTCTGAAACATCTCCAGGGATGGGCATTCAACCACCTCCCTGGGCAGCCTGTGCCAGGCTTTGAGAGCCCTTTCAGCCAAGAAGTTTTTTCTCATCTGCAGCCTAAACCTGGGGCATCTTGAGGCCTTTTCCTCTCATCCTATCACTTGGTACTTGGGTGAAGAGTCCAACCCTCCACCTGATTCCAGCCTCCTGTCAGTGAGTTGGAGATTAGTGCAGGACTGCAGGTGTGGTGTGAGCAGAGCAGAGCAGAGGTCAGAATCCCCTCCCTGTGCTGCTGCTCTCCCTGCTCTGGATGCAGCTCAGCACACAGCTGCCTGCTGGGCTGCCAGGGACCATTGCTGGCTCCTGGGGACTCTGTCACCACCTGACACCCCCAAGGCCTTCTCCTGCAGGCTGCTCTCCAGCCACTCCTCACCCAGCCTGGATTTGAGCTGGAGATTGCCCTGACCCAGCTGCAGGACCTTGCCCTTGGCCTTGTTGAACCTCATGAGGTTCCCTCCAGCCTGTCAGCAGCACCTCACAGCTTGGTGCCACCTCAGACTTGCTGAGGGTGCCTCCATGCCTCTGCCCATGCCACTGCCAGTTTCTGCTTGTCTCTGGTACCCATTTTCTAACCTTTCCTGTCTGTGTCCCACATTTTGCCACAGCCTGGATTTGTTCTGGGGGTTGCCCCAGCCCAGGTGCAGCATCACAGGTCACAGCAGGCTGCCCTGCAGTGCTTCCACATGCTCTAGAATTTGTTCCCATGCTTTGTTAGAGCAGAAAAAGCTTTTAGAGGCTCTGCCCTTCTATGAGGTTGCCACAGACCTGAAAGGAGAAGGAGTTCTGAGTTTTGCAGAGGAAGAGAAGCAGCAGCAGCTGCTCAAACTTCTGCCTTCAAAGCAAGCATTCAGCCCAAGATAATCAAGGGCTGTAATTGTCTGCTCACAAGCAGAGGTTTGGAGCTGCACAGCTCTCTTTCAGCATTCTTCTCTTACAGAGATGGCAGAGAGGATGCTATTTCTGGATGGCTTTGCCATTCTTTTGGGTTTTGGGTTTTTTTTTTTCCCTCTTTCTGCCAGGACAGGAGATTAAAATGATGTTTGCTGGGCACTCACACTTTGCAGAGGAAGGAATGGAAAGGCATTTTTAAGGGACTGCCTGATGAGCACAGGCAGCAAAGGCCCTGCCTGCTGTGATTAGACTCCTAACACAGCTGAGCTCCCTTGCTGAAGGGAGAAATTGCTGCTTCAGTTGTTTTCTTCTCATGTAGAAACAGAAAAGCTAACCTGATTCTGATTTTGGGGTTTGTTTTGGTTTTTTTTTTTACACCCTGCTTGCAGAATAGAGGGCAAAGAAGGTGAGATGTTGATCTAAAGTGGAGCTGAAGTTGTCAGAGATGAACAGCTGGCTTCAGTGAGTGTTGAGGGCCAGCAGCAGCAGCTGCATATTGGGCTTGGTTTCTGGTGTTATGCAGAGGAGGTGACCTGGGCTGCCTGTTTCTTCAGTTCCCTGCCAACCTGCAGGCACATTTCCTCCTTTAGAATCACAGAATGTTTGGGTTGGAAAAGCCCTTCAAGATCCTCCAGCCCAACCATTCTCTGCCTCTGCCAAGGCTGGGGCTACACCATGACCCTCAGCACCACAGCTCTGCAGCTCTGAGACACCTCCAGGGATGGGGACTCCACCACCTCCCTGGGCAGCCTGTGCCAATCCCTCACCACTCTTGAGCACAGAAATTCTTCCTCATCTCCAAACTAAACCTTCCCTGGCACAGATTCAGGCCATTTCCTCTCCTTCTATCACCTGATCCAAGGGAGCAGAGCCCAAGCCCAGCTGGCTGCAGCCTCCTCTCAGGGAGCTGCAGAGAGCAATGAGGTCTCCCCTCAGCCTCCTCTTCTCCACACTGCACACCCCCAGCTCCCTCAGCTGCTCTTAACCATTCCCACTCATCCTGTGACTGGCTAGCAGGGAGAAGATACCTACAGCTCCCTCTCCACTTCTCCCCTCCTCAGGAAGCTGTAGAGAGCAATGAGGTCACCTCTCAGCCTCCTCCAAGCCAGACAAGCTCAGAGTCTTTAGCTGGTCCCCAGGGGCCATTACTTCCAGCCCAGATGAGAACACAATGTTGCAGCAGGGAACTGGAAGCTTGCCCTGCTGGACCCCTCTGCTGCCTGTCTACAAGAGTGGTTTGCAATCAGAGCAGAAGACTGAATGCCAAGGAGCCAGCCCAGGCTCACTGCTCTCCTACCACCTTCTCATTGATGTTCAGGACAGGCACTGGGATTGGGCTGGCTAAGGAGGGGAAGCCTGCACTTCATATCACAGCTGAGAATGGCTTTGGTTGGAAAAGACTTTTGAGATCCTCCAGCTCAACCATTCCCTAGCTCTGCCAAGGCTGGGGCTGAGCCATGGCCCTCAGCACCACAGCTCTGCCTCTTTCAAACACCTCCAGGGATGGGCATTCAACCACCTCCCTGGGCAGCCTCTGCCAGGCTTTGAGAACCCTTTCAGGGGAGAATTTTCTTCTAACATCCAACCTAAACCTCACCAAGGCTAACTTGAGGCCATTTTCCTCTTGTCCCTTAAGTTGTTGCTAGGGAGCAGAGCCCAAGCCCCACCTGGCTGCAGCCTCCTCTCAGGGAGCTGTAGAGAGCAATGAGGTCTCCCCTCAGCCTCCTCTTCTCCACACTGCACACCCCCAGCTCCCTCAGCTGCTCCTCCCCAGCCCCTTCCCCAGCTTCCTTGCTCCAGCAGAAGCTTTGGTGGTCCCTGCCCAGCCTCTGCAGCCTGTGACTGGGCTCCAGAGGCAGCTGGGCAGCGTTGCTGAGCCTGCTGGGGAAGGGCACTGCTGACTTTAGGTGGAGGCAGGAGGATGTGAGGACACTGCTGTTGTTGCTCCAGCAGCCCTGGCAGCCTTTTGAAAGGCCTTCACAGCATTCCAGGAGGGTTGACTGAACACCTTTCCCTTCAGAGCCACTCACAAACAGCTGACAGCAGCACACTGAGGAAGGCTTCTGGAGCAGCTCAGTGCCTGTGGCTTGATTGCCACCTTCTGGGAAGGGAGAAGAAGAGTTCTGGAGCAGCTTTCTGCAAGCATACCCTCACAGAGTCTTCAGTGCAGTGTGTTGGAAGGGACCTTCAAAGGTCATCTTGTTCAAGCCCCCCCTCCCCTGCAGGAAGCAGAGACATCCCCAGCTAGAGAGGTTGCTCACAGCCCCATCAAGCCTGACCTTGAAGGTCACCAGGGATGGGGCCTCCAGCATCTCCCTAGGCAACCTCTGCCAGTGTTCCACCACCCTCAGAGGAAAGTTACTTTTTCATGTCCAGCCCAAAGCTGCCCTGCTGCAGTTTCAGATCACTGACCTCCATCCTGTCACTACAAGCCCTGGGGACAAGTCCCTCCTCAGCTTTCTGGTAGGCTCCCTTCAGAGGTCCTTCTGCTTGGTGAAGTGTTGGTGAGTCCCCTGGGTATAGGGAAGAGAAAAGGCAAGGGAGAAAAGGATTCATGTAATTGTTTGGGTTGGGTTGGGTTGGAAGGGACCTCAAAGCTCATCCAGTTCCAACCCCCTGCCATGGGCAGGGACACCTCCCCCCAGCCCAGCTTGCTCAAGGCCTCATCCAGCCTGGCCCTGAACACCGCCAGGGAGGAGGCAGCCACAACCTCCCTGGGCAACCTGTGCCAGTGTCTCCCCACCCTCACTGTCAAGAATTTCTGCCTCAACTCCAGTCATGAATAGGCTATCTAAAAACAAGGTATTTAGAATCATAGCTTCATAGAATTGTCAGGGCTGGAAGGGACCTCAAGGCTCAGCCAGTTCCAACCCCCCTGCCATGGGCAGGGACACCTCACACTACAGCAGGTTGCTCACAGCCACATCCAGCCTGGCTGCAAAAACCTCCAGGGATGAGGCTTCCACCACCTCCCTGGGCAACCTCTGCCAGGCTCTCACCACCCTCATGGGGAACAACTTCTTCCTCACATCCAATCTGAATCTCTCCACTTCTACTTTTGTTCCATCCCCCCCAGTCCTATCACTCCCTGACACCCTCAAAAGTCCCTCCCCAGCTTTCTTGGAGCCCCCTTCAGATCCTGGAAGGCCACCAGAAGGTCTCCTGGGAGCCTTCTCCTCTCCAGCCTGCACAACCCCAACTCTCTCAGGCTGTCCTCAGGAGAGGAGCTCCAGCCCTCTGCTCATTTTTAAATGATTATTTTTACATAAATGTGTTTCAGTCTTCTAATCTATAAGCAATGTATAAAACATAAATAACCCCTCCCCCCAAATTCTATCAGGATTTTGTAGCCTGGCTCAGCAATGGTGTGGGCAGCAGGAGCAGGGCAGGGATTGTCCTCCTGCACTCAGCACTGGGGAGGCCACAGCTGGAGTGCTGGGGGCAGCTTTGGGACCCTGACTGCAAGAAGGACACTGAGGGGCTGGAGAGGGTGCAGAGAAGGGCAAGGAAGGTGGGGAAGGGTCTGGAGAAGAGGGCTGGGGAGGAGCAGCTGAGGGAGCTGGGGGTGTTTGGTGTGGAGAAGAGGAGGCTGAGGGGAGACCTCATTGCTCTCTGCAGCTCCCTGAGAGGAGGCTGCAGCCAGCTGGGCTTGGGCTCTGCTCCCTTGGATCAGGTGATAGGAGGAGAGGAAGTGGCCTGGAATGGTGCCAGGGGAGGCTTAGGAGATGAGGAAGAATCTCTAGTGTGAGGTGTTCTGCCCATGGCAGGGGGGTTGGAACTGGATGATCCTTGTGGTCCCTTCCAACCCTGACTGATTCCATGATTCTTTGCTGCAAGAGTGGTGAGGGATTGGCAGAGGCTGCCCAGGGAGGTGGTTGAATGCCCATCCCTGGAGGTGTGTCAGAGAGGCAGAGCTGTGGTGCTGAGGGCCATGGCTGAGCCCCAGCCTGGGCAGAGCTAGGGAATGGTTGGACTGGAGGGTCTTGGAGGTCTTTTCCAACTGAAACCATTCATTGCTTCTCTTCTATGATACTTTAAACCCAAGGAACTGAAGACTGGAGCTAGGTGGAGGAAGCATCTCAGGTGATGTATTAGACATCTGAGGTGGGAAGCTAAAGCAGAGGCTTGGCAGTAGTCCCTCAGGGCAGCCTGCTGCAGAGGCAGAAGCATGATCAGACTTGCAGAGTGCAAACCATGAGGCTCCCTGTCTGCCCTGTTGTTGTGTGCCCCCACTCCCAACTGCAGAGCTCTCATTCCTGTGAGGCTGCTGGAGGCCTGGAGCAGGCTGCCCAGGGGGGTTGTGGAGTCTCCTCCTGTGGAGCCTTTCCAACCCCACCTGGCTATGTTCCTGGGTGCCCTCCCCTGGGTGCCCCTGCTCTGGATGATCTCTGGAGGTCCCTTCCACCCCTACCCTTCTGTGCTTCTGTGTGATTCTTGTATCTCTGCTTGAATTCTGGCACTTTTCTGGGCACATTTGTGGTGCCAGCAGTGCAAGACCACTTCCTTCTGCTCTCCCTTCCATTAACTCTTCACTTTAGCCTCTCTCATCTCAGTAATGAGAGTGCCTTCTGCAGTCTGCAAGTGGATTTCAGTTCCAAGTTGGAATCCACATTAAGCAAGAGCAAGATGCCTGGAGCATTTCCTGAGAGTGCTGCTAAAACATGGGAGAATGTGAGGGGGGGCAGTGAGATTGGTGGTGGCCCTTTCCATTTTATTCCTTGTTCCTTCATCATGCTTGAAATCCCACATGAAGCCAGCAGCAGCTGTTCTGCAGCGAAACACTGGAGAGGAAGGATCTTGATGAAGCTCTACTGAGGTGACCTCTGTCCCTGAGGAGAGACTTGGAACAGCCTTTATGGATTTAATGCCTTGCAGCCAGTGTCCCACTGCAGGTCTGCACCACTGCAGAGCTGGGCTGAGGAGAACCTCAGGAGGTTCAAGAAGGCCAAGGGCAAGGTTCTGCACCTAGGTCAGGGCAAGCCTTGATAGGTCCAGGCTGGGGGGATGGGATTGAGGGCAGCCCTGCAGAGAAGGACTTGGGGGTGCTGGGGGTGGGGGAGAAGCTGGAGAGGAGCCAGCAATGGGCACTGGCAGCACAGAAGGCCAAGGGCAGCCTGGGCTGCAGCTAAAGCAGTGTGGGCAGAGCTGGAGAGAGAGGATCCTGCCCCTCTGCTCTGCTCTGGGGAGACCTCACCTGCAGGGCTGTGTCCAGCTCTGGGGTCCCAAACACAAGAGAGACCTGGAGCTGCTGGAGAGGGTCCAGAGGAGGCCAGAGAGATGCTGAGAGGGCTGGAGAAGCTCTGCTGTGGGGACAGGCTGGGAGAGTTGGGGCTGTTGAGCCTGCAGAGGAGAAGGCTGCAGGGAGAGCTCAGAGCTGCATTTCAATGTCTGCAGGGGAGCTGCAGGCAGGCTGGGGAGGGACTGTTGAGAAGGGCTTGGAGTGCTAGGCCCAGGGGCAGGGCTTTGAAAGTGGAGCAGGGCAGCTTGAGGTTGGAGCTGAGGAGGAAGTTGTGCCCAAGGAGAGTGGTGAGACACTGGCACAGGCTGCCCAGGGCTGTGCTTGAGGCCCCAGCCCTGGAGCCATCCAAGCTCAGCCTGGCTGTGTCCCTCTGCAGCCTGCTCTAGCTGGAGGGGTCCCTGCTGAGGGTTGCACAAGATGCCCTTGGAGGCTCCCTCCCAGCCCAGGGCAGGCTGTGACTCTGTGAATATTACAAGGTTTCATCACAGACCCCAGGTCCCTTTTTGGTAAACTGACCTCTCTTAAAAAAAAAAAAAAATAAAACAATCCCAAGGCAGAAGAAACAATTGGACTGTGCCACAAGAAGAATATTTTGGGTTTTTTATTTTTTCTTCTTTTTCTTTTTTATTTCTTCTCAGGTGAAAAATGTGTTCTGCATGAAGGCAAAGGAGGGCAGGAAAAAATCCATCCGTGCCTTGGTGGCTGTTGGGAATGGGAAAGGGGCTGCAGGTATGTCTGAAGGGTTCCACAGGGATCATTGTGACCACAGAAGGAGACTCCACAACCTCCTGGGCAGTGAAGGGGCTGCAGGGCTGTCTGCTTGTTGTGTCTGAAGGGTTCCACAGGGATCATTGTGACCACAGAAGGAGACTCCACAACCTCCTGGGCAGTGAAGGGGCTGCAGGGCTGTCTGCTTGTTGTGTCTGAAGGGTTCCACAGGGATCATTGTGACCACAGAAGGAGACTCCAAAGCCTCTCTGGGCAGCCTGCTCCAGGGCTCCAGCACCCTCACACCAAAGAAGTTTCTCTTTATGTTTGAGTAAAGCCTCCTGGGTCCCAGCTTGTGCCCACTGTGCCAGCCTGGGGAGAGGCTGAGGCCTTTGCAGTAACAGAAGGACTCTTTCTGTCCCTTGCAGGGTTTGCCTTGGGCAAAGCAGGTGACAGGATGAACGCTCTGCGGAAGGTAGGTGGCTGGAGGTGGGACTGCAGGACCAGCTCAAGGAGCTCAGCCCCACACTGCTCCTCTTTTCTTTCCCTTTGGTAGGCTGTCCAAAGGGTGAGGCCATGTGCATGGCTTGTCCATCTGTTCCACACCATCCTGGAGGCTTCAAAAGGCCTTTGTCAGATGGTGGAGTTAAGCCACTAAGGCTACCACTTTCAACATACCTCATGGAATGGTGACTCCAAGGCTTCCCTGGGCAGCCTCTTCCACTGCTTAACAACCCTCTTAGAGAAGAAAGCTTTCCTAATGTCCAACCTCAACCTCCCCTGGGCAGCCTGAGGTCATTTCTTCTGCTCCTCGCACTTGTTACTAGGGAGAAGAGACCAACCCCCACCTGGCTCCAGCCTCCTTTCAGGAGTTGTGGAGAGGCAGGAGGTCTCTCCTCAGCCTCCTTCCACAGAACTGTAGAACTGTTCTGTTGGCAAAGGTCTCTAAGCTCATCCAGTCCAACCAGCAACCCAGCCCCACCATGACCACTAAGCCATGGTCCCAACTGCCATGGCCACAGGGTTCTGGAACACCTCCAGGGATGGGGACTCCACCACCTCCCTGGGCAGCCTGTGCTGATCCCTCACCACTCTTGCAGCACAGAAATTCTTCCTCATCTGCAGCTTAGCCCTCCCCTGGCACCATTCCAGGCCATTTCCTCTCCTTCCATCACCTGACCCAAGGGAGCAGAGCCCAAGCCCCAGCTGGCTGCAGCCTCCTCTCAGGGAGCTGCAGAGAGCAATGAGGTCTCCCCTCAGCCTCCTCTTCTCCACACTGCACACCCCCAGCTCCCTCAGCTGCTCCTCCCCAGCCCTCTTCTCCAGACCCTTCCCTACCTTCCTTGCACTTCTCTGCACCCTCTCCAGCCCCTCAGTGTCCTTCTTGCAGTCAGGGTCCCAAAGCTGCCCCCAGCACTCCAGGTGTGGCCTCCCCAGTGCTGAGTGCAGGAGGACAATCCCTGCCCTGCTCCTGCTGCCCACACCATTGCTGCTCCAGGCCAGGCTGCTGGCTGCATGCTGAGGTTGCCCTGCCATGCAGTTCAGTTGATTTTCTTTCTGCTGCTGTTTCTCTGGTGTGCAGCTCCTCACCCTTGGTCACTTGTTCCCCATGTCTTTCCCCATGCAGTCTCTCACCCATGCAGAGTGAACTTACTAATGCTCCTTTGGACTTCCAAATGTTCCTTGTGCAGGAACATTAATTAGTTTGTGTTGAACTGCTCAGCTGAGCTGTCAAAGGTATTCTTGGCAGTGAGGGTGGTGAGACACTGGCACAGGTTGCCCAGGGAGGCTGTGGCTGCCTCCTCCCTGGAGGTGTTCAAGGCCAGGCTGGATGAGGCCTTGAGCAAGCTGGGCTGGGGGGAGGTGTCCCTGCCCATGGCAGGGGGCTGGAACTGGATGAGCTTTGAGGTCCCTCCCAAGCCAAAGCATTCTGTGCATCTCTGCATAACTCTGCAAGGCAAAAGCAGAGAACTCTTCAGGGAGAACAGTTCCATTCCCACCCAGCCCAAGCTGGCTTCCTCCCCCAAGCCAAGCTGCCCTCCTCAGTTTCCTCTCTTGCCTCTCTTCTGTCTGCTGACCTGGCCAGTGGGGAATCTAACCCCCAAATGTCTTCTGCTGTTCTCCCCTAGGCAAAGAACAAAGCCATACACTGCTTACACTACATAGAGCTGTACCAGAACCACACCAGTGAGTATCCTGAGGGCTTCCTTTGACTCTTTCTTCAGCCTTTTGAATATCCCAGCAAGAGCTGCTTGCCACAGAGCATGAAATGATGGTAACTAAAACCACTGGGAGCTGATGTGTTGTGTTCTTCCTCTTCCTGAGCATGCTGGGGGAAGTCTTTGCTCCAGACTGGTTTAGGGGGACAGTGGTGATGTCAGACTATGGTCAGGCAGGGTCTGTGTCACATAAATCAGCCTTGCCTGGAAGGAGTCTCTGCTTTGCTCTTGGCTTCCACTCAGGTTTGCATCAACAGTTGTAGAAGGTTGGTGAAGAAAAGTGAAGATTACAGAAAAGCTGTTGAAAGGTTGAGAGATTTGGAGTCCAAGCCTCATGGAATCATTTCCTTTGGGAAGGACTTTTAAGGTCACAGACTCATGAATGGGAGGGGCTGGAAGGGACCCCCAGAGATCACCCAGGGCAGGGCACACAGGAACACAGCCAGGTGGGCTTGGAAAGGCTCCAGAGAAGGAAACTCCACAACCTCTCTGGGCAGCCTGCTCCAGGCCTCCAGCAGCCTCACACCCAAGAAGTTTCTCCTCATATCAAGGCAGAACCTCCTGGGTTCCAGCCTGGACCTGTTGTGCCTTGTCCTGTCCCTGGGCACCACCAAGCAGAGCCTGGAGCCTTCCTCCTGACCCCCAGCCCTCAGCTATTGATAGAGATTGATCAGATCCCTCTCAGCCTTCTCCAGACTGATCAGCCCCCAGGGCTCTCAGTTGTCCTCCTAGGAGAGCTCACTGGGTCCAACCTAAGACTGCCAAGTCCACCACTAAACCAAGTTCCTGAGCCCCACTCCTGCTCCTCCTTTAAAGAGCTCTGGAGCTGGTGACTCAAGCATGTCCTGGGGCAGCCTGTGCCAGTGCTTCACAACCTTTCAGTGAAGACTTTTCTCCTAATCTCCAACCTACCCCTTCCCTGGGGCAGCTTGGGGCCATTTCCACTCCTATCACCTGGTACTGGGCAAGAAAGCCCAACCCCCACCTGGCTGCAGCCTCCTTCCAGGGAGCTGTAGAGAGCAAGAGGTCTCCCTTCAGCTTCCTCTTCTCCACACTGAACACCCCTCAGCTGCTCCTCCCCAGCCCTCTTCTCCCCTCCAGGGGGACCTCAGAGCTGCCTTGCAATAGCTGAAGGGATCCTGCAGGAAGGCTGCAGAGAGACTTTTGCTGAGGGTGTCTAGAGCCAGGCCAAGGGGGAATGGTTTGAAGCTGAGGCAGAGCAGGGTCAGACTGGAGCTAAGAAGGTGAAGGGTGGTGAGACACTGGCACAGGCTGCCCAGGGAGGCTGTGGCTGCCTCCTCCCTGGGAGTGTTGAAGGCCAGGCTGGATGAGACCTTGAGCAGCTGAGTCTAGCTGAGAGGTTGGGGTAGATGATCTCTGAGGTCCCTTCCAAGCTGAGCCGTTCTGTGAACCTTATGAATCCTTAACTGTGCTGAGCTAAAGCCTTTCTAGAAGGAAGAATTTCTCTCTAATGCCTTTTTGTTTGCCCCCTGCCCTCCAGTTTACCACGACATCAGGGTGAGGTTTAAGAGCACAATCATCCGGATGAAGAAGCAGAACAGAGGTAATGAAAGCTGCTTGGAAATGCTGCACCCTCATGAATCACTGACTGGGGCTGGAGGAAGGGGAGGTTGTGCCATGGCTCCTTGCTTCAGAGTGTTAGTCTGCCCTCTCTGACCTGCTGAAGGTGATCAGTTGTTGTCCATTGGCAGCTGCTGCTGCTGCTGCCATGGCTTTGGTGTTGGAACTGTGGGAGCTCTGTTGGTGGTGTTCTTCCATGCTTGCTGTAGTGCCTTCAGCTCTGAGTCACTAGGTGTGCACAGGTCTAACCTGACAGCAGAGGTCAGGGAATCACAGAATTGTCAGGGCTGGAAGGAGCATCCAGTCCCAACCCCCCTGCCATGGCCAGGGACACCTCACACCACAGCAGGTTGCTCACAGCCACATCCAGCCTGGCTGCAAAAACCTCCAGGGATGAGGCTTCCACCACCTCCCTGGGCAACCTCTGCCAGGCTCTCACCACCCTCATGGGGAACAACTTCTTCCTAACATCCAATCTCAATCTCCCCACTTCTAGTTTTGCTTCATCCCCCCCAGTCCTATCACTCCCTCACACCCTCAAAAGTCCCTCCCCAGCTTTCTTGGAGCCCCCTTCAGATTCTGGAAGGCCACCAGAAGGTCTCCTGGGAGGCTTCTCTTCTCCAGACTGCACAACCCCAACTCTCTCAGGCTGTCCTCACAGGAGAGGTGCTCCAGCCTTCTCCTCATCCTTTTTATGTTGGAGATGTTGGAAGCAAAGACCTTTAGAAGAGTCCTGCAGCTTTTCCTTCCCACTGTGTGCCTTATGTGTGCTTTGGAGACCCGAGGAGCTCCTTCCATCCTTTCCCAGTGGTTTGTAATCTCTCTTGGCAAGAGAAGATTCAGCCCTGAGGAGCTCCTTCCATCCTTTCCCAGTGGTTTGTAATCTCTCTTGGCAAGAGAAGATTCAGCCCTGAGGAGCTCCTTCCATCCTTTCCCAGTGGTTTGTAATCTCTTGCCAAGAGAGGATTCAGAGGGGCAGTGGGAGTGCTTCAGCTGGAATCAGGGTGCAAAGCCACCCCTGTGTGCCTGTCCCTCCCCATTCCACCTGAGGATAGTGGGCAGGTGGCCTCCCTTGACTGCCTTGGACTGGCTGTGCTCATGACCTGCAGCCAGGACACCACCCAGCCTGCTGCTTCCTCAAGTCCATTCCTGCTTTTATTTCCCCTAAACCCAAGAGCTCCCAGTATGGAAACCAGTGGGATATCTACCTTGGCTTGTGGTGCTGCACCATCCCATCACACAGACCACCTGGCTGCTTAGCTGGCAGCAGTGTTTCCCTTTCTCCAGCTGTGCCAGCTGTTCTTCCCTCAGCTCCAGGCTGGAGTAGGGGCAGCTGCTTCTCCAGGCCGCAGGAGGTTGGCTGTGAGTGGCAGGAGTCCCTGCCAGCTAGCTGCCAGCTCACAGGTCTGCTCTTCACTGCTGTCAGCTCTACAGCACCTCCTCCCAGGAGCCTTCCCAAGGAGACAGGGCCTGCTCCTGGGCTTGTGGCTCTCATTTTGCAGGTTCAGCCAGTAGTGAAGCCACAGCCACAGGCCCTGCTCCTCCTCCTTGCCTGGCAGTGGCAGAAGGTCCCAGAGCAGGCACACACAGCACTCTGCAGGACCACAAGCACACACACTTGTGGAGCCCTCAGTACCAGCATGGCCTCTGCCCAGTCTCTTGGCCCTCTGACCCACTTCCATGTCCCCTGCTGGTTCACCTTGATGTTCACTACCCCACACACCTGCCCTCTCACAGCTGGCCTTCATGCACTCCACATTCCCAGCTCCCTCTGGCTTTGCCTGGCTTTTACCTCCTCTCCACCTGCTGCCCTGGCCCAGACCTGAGGCCCCCTACTCACCACCAATCCATCTTGAAGTTTGCCTGGGAGAACACCTGGGCACCTGGTGCCCACCAGGGCTGGGGGAGATAGAGTCACAGATTGCAGTGGGCTGGGAGGGAGCCTCCAAGGGCATCTTGCCCAACCCCCCTGCACTCAGCAGGGACCCCTCCAGCTAGAGCAGGCTGCAGAGGGACACAGCCAGGCTGAGCTTGGATGGCTCCAGGGCTGGGGCCTCAAGCACAGCCCTGGGCAGCCTGTGCCAGTGTCTCACCACTCTCCTTGGGCACAACTTCCTCCTCAGCTCCAACCTCAAGCTGCCCTGCTCCACTTTCAAAGCCCTGCCCCTGGGCCTAGCACTCCAAGCCCTTCTCAACAGTCCCTCCCCAGCCTGCCTGCAGCTCCCCTGCAGACATTGAAATGCAGCTCTGAGCTCTCCCTGCAGCCTTCTCCTCTGCAGGCTCAACAGCCCCAACTCTCCCAGCCTGTCCCCACAGCAGAGCTTCTCCAGCCCTCTCAGCATCTCTCTGGCCTCCTCTGGACCCTCTCCAGCAGCTCCAGGTCTCTCTTGTGTTGGGGGCCCCAGAGCTGGACACAGCCCTGCAGGGGAGGTCTCCCCAGAGCAGAGCAGAGCAGAGGGGCAGGATCCTCTCTCCAGCTCTGCCCACACTGCTTTGGCTGCAGCCCAGGCTGCCCTTGGCCTTCTGTGCTGCCAGTGCCCATTGCTGGCTCCTCTCCAGCTTCTTCCCCACCCCCCAGCACCCCCAAGTCCTTCTCTGCAGGGCTGCTCTCAATCTCCTCACCCCCAGCCTGGATGGATATCAAGGCTTGCCCTGACCTAGGTGCAGGACCTTGCCCTTTACCTTCTTGAACCTCCTGAGGTTCAACAAGGTCTCAGCAGAGCAGAGGGGCAGGATCCCCTCTCTCCACCTGCTCTGAATGACCTGCTGAAAGCTCAGTCTGCTGGGGAGCAAGCGTGGAAGGCAGGACACACAGCACTGCCAGCTGAGCTCTCACCAGAGCAGCTGCCCTGCTCCCACCCAGCAGCCACCACCAGGCAGCCCTGCTGTGACTCCTGGTCCCACAATGCCAGCTCTGTGCACTGATGTGCTCCAAGCTGCCAGGCCACCAGAGTGAGTGGGAAGAGCTCTGAGGTCTCTCTTCCTCATTAAGCTGAGTGGCCTGCTTACAATTAATCAGGTGATGCTAATTGCCTTTGTCCTCTCCCCCAGGGTATGGGCTTCACTGCCACCGAGCTATCATCACCATCTGCAAACTGATTGGCATTCAGGACATGTATGCCAAGGTGACTGGATCCAAAAACCTGATCAACATCACCAGGGCTCTCTTTAAGGGCCTGACACAACAGGTGGGTTGCACTCCTCCCTGGTTCTTCAGGGTGAGATGAGGGAGTTGACACTGTTCAGGGCTGGGGGTCAAACACAGAATGCTAGGGGCTGGAAGGGAGGTCCAGAGGTCTGTGCCTTGCCTGGAAGGAGTCTCTGCTTTGCTCTTGGCTTCCACTCAGGTTTGCATCAACAGTTGTAGAAGGTTGGTGAAGAAAAGTGAAGATTACAGAAAAGCTGTTGAAAGGTTGAGAGATTTGGAGTCCAAGCCTCATGGAATCATTTCCTTTGGGAAGGACTTTTAAGGTCACAGACTCATGAATGGGAGGGGCTGGAAGGGACCCCCAGAGATCACCCAGGGCAGGGCACACAGGAACACAGCCAGGTGGGCTTGGAAAGGCTCCAGAGAAGGAGACTCCACAATCTCTCTGGGCAGCCTGCTCCAGGCCTCCAGCAGCCTCACACCCAAGAAGTTTCTCCTCATATCAAGGCAGAACCTCCTGGGTTCCAGCCTGGACCTGTTGTGCCTTGTCCTGTCCCTGGGCACCACCAACCAGAGCCTGGAGCCTTCCTCCTGACCCCCAGCCCTCAGCTATTGATAGAGATTGATCAGATCCCTCTCAGCCTTCTCCAGACTGATCAGCCCCCAGGGCTCTCAGTTGTCCTCCTAGGAGAGCTCACTGGATCCAACCTAAGACTGCCAAGTCCACCACTAAACCAAGTTCCTGAGCCCCACTCCTGCTCCTCCTTTAAAGAGCTCTGGAGCTGGTGACTCAAGCATGTCCTGGGGCAGCCTGTGCCAGTGCTTCACAACCTTTCAGTGAAGACTTTTCTCCTAATCTCCAACCTACCCCTTCCCTGGGGCAGCTTGGAGCCATTTCCACTCCTATCACCTGGTACTTCAGCTCCAGGCAGAAGCAGCTGCATGGAACTCTCCAGGTGCCCTCAGGAGACTCTGGAATCTTCCTCTTCTCATATGTTTTTTTGGTGCCATGTGAAAAATCACCAGCCGAGGAAGTCTGAGCCCAGCACTGGCTGCTGCTGCTGCTGCATTCTAAGTGCTCCTTGCCTGAGGGACTGAACATCAGAGCTGCTTCTGCTGCTAGGGTGATGATCATCTCTGGAAGGAGGCAGGGAGGTGGTGTCACTGCCAGCAGGTGCTCACCATGGAGATGTCTCTCTCTGTACCTGATGGAGAGAGCCAGCAGTTGGAGGTGGCTTAGGCTTGGGCTCAATGACCTTAGAGTCTTTTCCAACCTTAGAGATTCTTTGAATCCATCTGAGCCTTTGAGCCATCATTCCTTTGAGTCACTCCTTTGGCAAACTCCTCTCTCATTCAGTCCTAGAGCCTTGGCAGCTGCTAGGATGAAGCTGCTGGCAGTCCCAGTGCAGCCCTGCAAAGCTGTGGTGGGCAGAGCTGTCACCATCTCCTAGCCAGCTTCTCCAAGGGAGCCTCACAGGGGAGGGGGCAAGGGTCCTCTTTGCCTAGTGAGGTAGGGAGAGATGCTCCTCAGTACCTGAGCTTAACCAGACTTCAGGAAGCCTCTCACATATGGTCTCTGAGAAGCCTCCTGGCTAGGCTGGATGGATAGGCTGAGGCCAATGGGATGAGGTTCAACAAGGCCAAGTGCTGGGGCCCCAAGGTGGGTCACAACACCATGTGGAGGTTGCCCTGAAGTAAACCAGCAGCTGGGGGTTGAAGCTGGAGGAGGGCAGATTGAGACTGGAGGTCATAGAATCACAGAACTGTCAGGGTTGGAAGGGACCTCAAGGCTCAGCCAGTTCCAACCCCCCTGCCATGGGCAGGGACACCTCACACTCCAGCAGGTTGCTCACAGCCACATCCAGCCTGGCTGCAAAAACCTCCAGGGATGAGGCTTCCACCACCTCCCTGGGCAACCTCTGCCAGGCTCTCACCACCCTCATGGAGAACAATTTCTTCCTCACATCCAATCTCAATCTCCCCACTTCTAGTTTTGCTCCATCCCCCCAGTCCTATCCCTACCTGACACCCTCAAAAGTCCCTCCCCAGCTTTCTTGGAGCCCCCTTCAGATCCTGGAAGCAAACTGAGAGCAGCCCTGCAGAGAAGGACTTGGGGGTGCTGGGAGTGGGGGAGAAGCTGGAGAGGAGCCAGCAATGGGCACTGGCAGCACAGAAGGCCAAGGGCAGCCTGGGCTGCAGCCAAAGCAGCATGGCCAGAGCTGGAGAGAGAGGATCCTGCCCCTCTGCTCTGCTCTGCTCTGGGGAGACCTCACCTGCAGGGCTGTGTCCAGCTCTGGGGCCCCCAACACAAGAGAGACCTGGAGCTGCTGGAGAGGGTCCAGAGGAGGCCACAGAGATGCTGAGAGGGCTGGAGAAGCTCTGCTGTGGGGACAGGCTGGGAGAGTTGGGGCTGTTGAGCCTGCAGAGGAGAAGGCTGCAGGGAGAGCTCAGAGCTGCATTTCAATGTCTGCAAGGGAGCTGCAGGCAGGCTGGGGAGGGACTCTGCAGAAAGGCTTGTGGGGATAGGATGGGAAGGGGGCAATGGTTTGAAACTGGAGCAGGGCAGATTGAGACTGGAGATGAGGAAGAAATTGTTGGCAGTGAGGGTAGGGAGACACTGGCACAGGTTGCCCAGGGAGGCTGTGGCTGCCTCCTCCCTGGAGGTGTTCAAGTCCAGGCTGGATGAGGCCTTGAGCAAGCTGGGCTGGGGGGAGGTGTCCCTGCCCATGGCAGGGGGGTTGGAACTGCATGAGCTTTGAGATCCCTTCCAAGGCAAGCCATTGGCTGCCCCCAGGCCCCCTTGCTGTGATGTCTCCTCTCTTCCCTTGGCAGGAGACTCACCAGCAGCTGGCCAACCAGAAGAGGCTGTTGGTGGTGGAGTTCCGGGAGGAGCAGGGCCCTCTGCCCATCCTGGTGGCACTGCCTGAGGGCACTCCCAGTCAGGAGCCCCTGCCTGAGGATGAGGTGCCAGACACCAAGCTGGAGTGGAGCGATGTGAAGGAAGCTCAGGGCATGAAGAAGTCTCCCTGGGCCAAGGTCAGACGTTCAGTCTGGTGAGAGCCTCTCTCCCTCTGCTCGGAGAGGCAGCCCCAGCCCACGGGGGGCTGCTTCTGCAGGCTGGCATCTCACAGCAGGGCAGCAGTTGAGCCTCTCCTGACAGCCACAGTGCTGCTCCCAGTGCTCCCCTTCAGCCTCACTGTTTGCCTTCCCACAGCTCTGCTGGCTGCTGTTTGGCTGGGGAGGTCCAGCTGGAGGCAGCTGGTGTGACCTTGTCCTCAAGCATGCATTTACTTGGTTCCTGCAGGTGTTCATTCCACAGGTCCCATGGTTTCCTTTACAAGCTCTGGGAAAACTGCTGGAAAGATTGTGAAAGCAATAAAGAATCCTCAGAATGAGTCAGGGGTGGGGAGGACTGCTGGGGCCTTTCTTGCAACATGCCAAGGTCTGGGAGATGATGAAGTAAGTGCCAGCAAGCTGGGGAAGGGGCTGGAGGACAGGGCTGGTTGAGAGCCAACAAGGCCAAGGGCTGGGTGCTGCACTTGGGGCACAACAACCCCAGGAAGGCTCCAGGCTTGGGGCAGAGGGGCTGGAAAGTGCCCAGCAGAGCAAGCCCTGGGGGTGCTGGGGGGCAGCTGGCTGGAGAGGAGCCAGGGGGTGCCCAGGTGGGCAAGGAGGCCACCAGCAGCCTGGCCTGGAGCAGCAATGGTGTGGGCAGCAGGAGCAGGGCAGGGATTGTCCTCCTGCACTCAGCACTGGGGAGGCCACAGCTGGAGTGCTGGGGGCAGCTTTGGGACCCTGACTGCAAGAAGGACATTGAGGGGTTGGAGAGGGTCCAGAGAAGTGCAACAAATGAATTGAATGACCTTGAAGCACCCAAACTGGAACCACAGAGCAGTTTGGGGTGGAAGGGATCTTTAAAGCTCCTCTAGTCCAACAGCCCTACCACAGGCAGGGACATCTGTCACTAGAGGAGGGTCCTCAAAGCCCTGTGGGGCCTGACCTTGATTGTTTCCAGGGATGGGGCCATCTGCCACCTCTCTCTCTCTGGACAACCTGTGCTGGTGTTCACCACTCCCTTGGGAAAATATTTCTTCCTTCTTTCTAGCCTGAATCCCTTCTCTTTCAGTGTGAAAGCATTATTGGGACAGACCCTCCCAAAGAGTCTGTCCCCAGCTGGTGTTCCAGGCCATGCTGGATGAGGCCATGAGCAAGCTGGGCTGGAGGGAGGTGTCCCTGCCCATGGCAGGGGGTTGGGACTGGATGAGCTTTGAGGTTCCTTCCAACCCCAAACCATTCCATGAGTCTATGAGTCTTTTGTGGCCAAAGCAGGAGGCTAGAAGGGAGATCAATGTAGGAGCAGGGCAGGGATTGTCCCCTTGGAGACAGCACTGGGGAGGCCACAGCTGGAGTGCTGGGGGCAGGTTTGGGGTCCTCACTGCAAGGAGGACATTGAGGAGCTGGAGAGGGTGCAGAGAAGGGCAAGGAAGCTGGGGAAGGGTCTGGAGAAGAGGGCTGGGGAGGAGCAGCTGAGGGAGCTGGGGGTGTGCAGTGTGGAGAAGAGGAGGCTGAGGGGAGACCTCATTGCTCTCTGCAGCTCCCTGAGAGGAGGCTGCAGCCAGCTGGGCTTGGGCTCTGCTCCCAGTTATCAGTGATAGAAGGAGAGGAAATGGCCTGGAATGGTGCCAGGGGAGGGCTAAGCTGCAGCTGAGGAAGAATTTCTTTGGTGCAAGAGTGGTGAGGGATCAGCACAGGCTGCCCAGGGAGGTGGTGGAGTCCCCATCCCTGGAGGTGTTCCAGAACCCTGTGGCCATGGAGCCAGGTGGGGCTTGGGCTCTGCTCCCTGGGAACAAGTGAGAGGAGGAGAGGAAATGGCCTCAAGTTTCCTGCTGGGGAGGTTTAGGCTGAACATTAGGAGAAACTTCTCCTTTTCATCAGTTCATTTAGATGCTCTTGAGCCTCTGGTGGCTCTTCTCCCTGTCCAGGCCTGCCCAGTTTGCACTGGGGCCACACAACCCTGCCTGAGCCCAGTGCCCAGCTGCAGTGGGGCTGAGCAGCACTCCCCTGCCAGCAGCACCTGCCTGGGGTTTTTCCACTGCTTTACAGGAATGTTGCTCTAGTCCTGGGAGGAAACTGCCTCAGCAAACCAGGTGGGGCTAGAAAGGACCAGCATGTGAACTGGTGCAGACTGGTGTAAACTGGTGTGTGGCAGGGGAAGGAGCAGTAAAGGGCAAAGGCAGGAGGAACTGAGCAGGAGGGATGGGAGCCCTGCCAAGAGATAAGCTGCAAGTGTGAGAGCCACAAGGCAGAGGGAGATGGCCACCAGGGGACAGACAGCCAAGGTGCTGGCAGCAGGAGGTGGACAGAGAGGGCAGAGCCCAGGCTGTGACCACAACCTTGGCCACTGGACCTCTGTGTTTTTAGTGCTGAGGTCTGGGGTGTGGAGAGAGGAGCAGGGCACACCTGGGCACCAGCCCTGCCCCACAGCCCACACCTTCCCCTTCTCCTGATGTCAGGCTGCAACCTTCAGACCCAAGTGGCTCAGAGGTCCCCTCCCTCCTCTCCAAAAGGCTTTCTCTTTCCACCTCTCTTACAATCAGTTGGCTGTTGTCACAGTGAAACAGGAAAAAAAAATGTACAAACAAAAAAAACCCCAAATGACAACAACAACAACAAAAAAAGGACAGGTCAGGCTGGTTTGCAGCAAGGAAAACAAAAACAAGAAAAAAAAAATCAGTCAGATGTTTGCCTCACATTGCAGTTAAAAAGCTTAAACACAAAGCCATGGGCACAGCTCAAAGGCTCCCCCTGGATCTGAAGCAACAGAGGTGGCTCCAAAGCAGCTTTTATTTTCCTTCTGCTTTATTAGGCACCTCTGAGGTGAAAGAAAAGTCCTCCTTGGGTCTGGAAATCCTCCCTCTTGGGTTTGAAAATTGACATGAACTCCCTGGCATGGTTTAGCCCCATTTAGAAATTATACCAAGCACAGATCCAGGCTGGGTGAGCAGTGGCTGGAGAGCAGCCTGCAGGAGAAGGCCTTGGGGGTGTCAGGTGGTGACAGAGTCCCCAGGAGCCAGCAATGGTCCCTGGCAGCCCAGCAGGCAGCTGTGTGCTGAGCTGCATCCAGAGCAGGGAGAGCAGCAGCACAGGGAGGGGATTCTGACCTCTGCTCTGCTCTGCTCACACCACACCTGCAGCACTGCCTCCAGTTCTGGGGCCCCCAGAATGAGAGGGACCTGGAGCTGCTGGAGAGGGTCCAGAGGAGGCCACAGAGATGCTGAGAGGGCTGGAGAAGCTCTGCTGTGGGGACAGGCTGGGAGAGTTGGGGTTGAAAAGCAGGCTCCAGGGAGACCTTCTGGTGGCCTTCCAGGACCTGAAGGGGCTCCAGGAGAGCTGGGGAGGGACTTTGGACAAGGGCTGGGAATGCCAGGAGGAGAGGGAATGGATTGAAGCTTGAGGAGGGCAGATTGAGACTGGAGATGAGGAAGAAATTGTTGCCAGTGAGGGTGGTGAGACACTGGCACAGGTTGCCCAGGGAGGCTGTGGCTGCCTCCTCCCTGGAGGTGTTCCAGGCCAGGCTGGATGAGGCCTTGAGCAAGCTGGGCTGGGGGGAGGTGTCCCTGCCCATGGCAGGGGGTTGGGACTGGATGAGCTTTGAGGTCCCTTCCAACCCAATCCAGGGGGTGCCCAGGTGGGCAAGGAGGCCACCAGCAGCCTGGCCTGGCTCAGCAATGGTGTGGGCAGCAGGAGCAGGGCAGGGATTGTCCTCCTGCACTCAGCACTGGGGAGGCCACACCTGGAGTGCTGGGGGCAGGTTTGGGACCCTGACTGCAAGAAGGACATTGAGGGGCTGGAGGAGGGTCCAGAGAAGGGCAAGGAAGCTGGGGAAGGGTCTGGAGAAGAGGGCTGGGGAGGAGCAGCTGAGGGAGCTGGGGGTGTGCAGTGTGGAGAAGAGGAAGCTGAGGGGAGACCTCATTGCTCTCTACAGCTCCCTGAGAGGAGGCTGCAGCCAGCTGGGGCTTGGGCTCTGCTCCCAGTTAATCAGTGATAGAAGGAGAGGAAATGGCCTGGAATGGTGCCAGGGGAGGGCTAAGCTGCAGCTGAGGAAGAATTTCTGTGCTGCAAGAGTGGTGAGGGATCAGCACAGGCTGCCCAGGGAGGTGGTAGAGTCCCCATCCCTGGAGGTGTTCCAGAACCGTGTGGCCATGGCAGTTGGGACCATGGCTTAGTGGTCATGGTGGGGCTGGGTTGCTGGTTGGACTGGATGAGCTTAGAGATCTTTGCCAGCCCAAACCCTTCTGTGATTGATCTGAGCTGCTTTAGCCCCTGGCTGCAGTGCCCCATGGTCTCCCTCCTCCCCTCTTGGTGATGGCCAGAGCTGTGCCTCCTGCTCAGGCAGTGCCCAGGCTGGGCAGGGGCAGGGGCAGGGCAGGGCTGGGTGAGCAGCAAGGGGAAAGCAGCAGAAACACCTTCTCTGCACCTTCCCAACAACAGCACTTTTATTAGCCACAGAAGGGAAGGGTAGCTAAGGGCATCCCTGCACCCAAGACAAGAGCTGATGGCCTCTGGTCAGGCAAGGTCTTGTTCTCATCCTGCACACCATTCTCCAGCACACCTCCCAGGGTGAGGTTTGTTGGGAGGGGGTCAAGGAAGGGGCAATTCCTGGGCGTTGGGGTTGTGCCTGGGAGTTCAGCACCACCCTGCAGGGCTTGCAGGAAGTGCTGCTGCCTCCAGGGCAAGTTAAACATTGTCACTGCTTGTCCTCAGGAGTCAGAGATGGGGTCTCCAGGCAGGGCAGGAAGATGCTCTGCAGGCACAGCAGGTTTAAGGGAGGGGAACAGGCTGACGTGGCTGGTTTCACACCCATGTTCCCCAGGCTCTGCAGAGGGACCTGCACAGGCTGCAGCCATGGGCTGAGGCCAGTGGGATGAAAGCCAACAAGGCCAAGGGCTGGGTCCTGCACTTGGGGCACAACTACCCCAGGAGGGCTGCAGGCTTGGGGCAGAGGGGCTGGAAAGTGCCCAGCAGAGAGAGGCCTGGGGGTGTTGGTGTGCAGCTGGCTGGAGAGGAGCCAGGGGGTGCCCAGGAGGCCACCAGCAGCCTGGCCTGGAGCAGGAGCAGTGTGGGCAGCAGGAGCAGGGCAGTGAGGTAGCTGAGGCCTCGTCCCTGGAGATGTGCAAGGTCAGGCTCCTGCTCTAGTGCAGGATGTCCCTGCTGACTGCAGAGGGGCTTGGACGAGATGACCTTTGGAGGTCCCTTCCAAGCCAACCCATTCTATGAGCCTGTGATGGCTCCCCTGGCAGCAGGCACAACCCGGGGGCATCAAGGTGTGGTTCAAGGGGCCCCCCTGCTGTACCCTTCTTTTTAAAGCTGAATGGCTTTGGCGCCCCAATTACCTTGCCTGAAACCAAACCCAGAAGAAACTTGAAGGGCATCACTTCCCCTGGCAGGCTCTTCATCTTCATTGCCACAGTCCCCACGTGAAAAGTATAGAACAGACACCAAAAAAACACCAAAAAACCCCAAACCCAGCCTGGAAATGGCAGTGGCTGACCAGCTTGGGTGTCCATGAGGGATGTTTTGCAAGGGGAGGCTCTTAGGAAGATTTCCATCTCCAGAGGGACACCGCTTGATGGATCACGTAGATGAGGGTGGCCAGGAATGCAAACACCTGCAGTAGGCAAACACAGCAGGCAGTTAACTTTGGATTGGCTGGCACGAGTCCCTGCACTCAGCAAACACCTCCTGGTGCCTTGGAGGCCTGCTGACCCTGCAGGTCTGGTGACCCTTGCACGCTTGGAGGGACTGAACAGCTGGGGAGAGTCAAGATCTGCTCTGGACGCTGCCAGCGGCTGTGGAGCAGCCTCCAGAGAGGATCTTTGCTTGCCTGGCACTCACCACAGCAGCAATGTTCTCCTGGTAGATGAGCAGGTACCCAGGGATCTGAGCCACCAAGCCAACATTGTAGGTGAAGTAGGCTTCCAGCACAGCAGCACTGAGGTAGAACAGAGCTGCAGTCGCCTGGAGGATGGCATCCTAGGGAGCAAGGATCATAGAGTCACAGAACTGGCAGGATGGAAGGGACCTCAAGGATCATCCAGTTCCAACCCCCTGCCATGGGCAGGGACACCTCACACTACAGCAGGTTGCTCACAGCCACATCCAGCCTGGCTGCAAAAACCTCCAGGGATGAGGCTTCCACCACCTCCCTGGGCAACCTCTGCCAGGCTCTCACCACCCTCAGGGGGAACAACTTCTTCCTCACATCCAATCTCAATCTCCCCACTTCGAGTTTTGCTCCATCCCCCCACTCCTATCACTCCCTCACACCCTCAAAAGTCCCTCCCCAGCTTTCTTGGAGCCCCCTTCAGATCCTGGAAGGCCACAAGAAGGTCTCCTGGGAGCCTTCTCCTCTCCAGCCTGCACAACCCCAACTCTCTCAGGCTGTCTCCAGAGCAGAGCAGCTCCAGCCCTCTGCTCATCCTCATGGCCCTTCTCTGGACACCTTCCAGCCCCTCTAGATCCTTCCGGGAACAGAGGCTCCAGAACTGGACCCAGAGCTCCAGGTGTGGTCTGAGCAGAGTGGAGCAGAGGGGGAGAATCCCCTCCCTGGCCCTGCTGGCCACACTTCTCTTGCTGCAGCCCAGGCTCTGCTTGGCTCTCTGGGCTGCAAGTGCTCACTGCTGGCTCCTGCTGAGCTTCTCCTCCCCCAGCACCCCCAAGTCCCTCTCCTCAGGGCTGCTCTCAAGCCAGTCCCTGCCCAGCCTGGATCAGTGCCTGGGGATGGCCCTGGCCCAGCTGCAGGACCTTGCCCTTGGTGAGGTTGGCTTGGGCTCATGTCTGCAGCCTGCTCAGGTCCCTCTGGATGGATCCCTTCCCTCCAGCATGAGGGAAGGGTCCTCATCACAGCCATGGGCAAGGAGGGAGCACACTGAGTGGGGGGACAGGAACCCACAGAAGTGAGCCCCAGCCTGTGGTCTGCTATGCAGAGGAGACAGCTGTCTGCTGGTGACACCAGAGGGGGCTGAGGGCCTGGGGTTTGTCACAGGCACTTACCAAGGTGACCCAGGAGCTGCTGCCTCCGTGCGCCCCGGCGATGTAGAGGCACAGGAGGGTGCCGGTCATGACGAAGCAGAAGACAGAGACAAACATCACCCAGCCTTGCAGCATGGGTGACTGGACCCTCGAGGAGGCCACCAGGATCCAGACAAGGCCCCCAAAGACCTTGGGAGAGAGGGCAAAGCTGGGGTGAATCGACAGAGCCAGAGCAGAGGCAGAGCCACGCAGGCTCCGGCACTGGCACTGCGCAGAGCCACCCCCCAGGGCTGCTCTCAGCTCCTCCCAGCCTCCACTTGGAGCTGGGGGCCAGGCTGGGAGCATCTGCCTCTGGGGTGGCCTCACTGCAGCCTTGGCTCCTGCTGTCAGGGCCATGCCTGCCTCTGCCCAGGCTGGTGTGCCCGGGAGGCTGGCACAGCCCTGCTGAGGGCTGGTTTCGCTGGGCAGGGAGGCACTGGGGTGCTCCACACCCGGCCTGGCAGCTGCCCCCAGCAGTGCTGGCAAACCCTGCACAAACACCACGGAAGTGGCCCTCATGCATCACAGAGCTGCTGAGGCTGGCAGAGACCTCTGAGCTCCTCCAGCCCAACCTCACACCCAGAGCTCACAGAGCCACCACAGCTGCTCAGCCACTGCCACTGCACCACCTCCCTCAGCACCACATCCACACAGCTTTGAAACCCCTCCAGGGATGGGGACTCCACCACCTCCCTGGGCAGCCTGGGGCTGTGCCTGAGAGCCCTTGCTGGGAAGAGATTGTTCCTGACATCCAACCTGGACCTCCCCTGGCACAGCCTGAGGCTCTTCCCTCCTGACCTGTCCCTTGTTGCATGTGGGAAGAGCCCAAGCCCAGCTGGCTGCAGCCTCCTCTCAGGGAGCTGCAGAGAGCAATGAGGTCTCCCTCAGCCTCCTCTTCTCCACACCAAACACCCCCAGCTCCCTCAGCTGCTCCTCCCCAGCCCTCTTCTCCAGACCTTCCTTGCCCTTCTCTGGACCCTCTCCAGCCCTCAATGTCCTTCTGGGAGTGAGGACCCCAAACCTGCCCCCAGCACTCCAGGTGTGGCCTCCCCAGTGCTGAGTGCAGGAGGATAATCCTGTGGGACCCTACATCTTCCCAGCCAGCCTTGGGGCTTTGGAAAGGCTTCTCTGTGTGGTGGGGAGCAGAAGGACACTTGGCTCTGCTGCAGGATGATGTCCAAGCTGCAGGATGACCTCCAAGCTGCAGGATGACCTCCAGTGCTGCAGGATGACCTCCAGTGCTGCAGGCTGATGTCTTAGCACCAAACACACCTCACAGCTTTGTTTTGTGCCCAATCAGCCTGGTTGGTTCTTCAGCTAGTGCAAAGTGTAGGCCATGCAGCCTCCTACATGAGGAGCCCCTCAGCTAAACACACCCTGTGTGGAGATCAGAGCTGCTGGGGGGACCTGCCCCTCCTCACTGACTGGTCTTGGATTTGCAAGGCCAATCTCCAGAGGTAACTCTCAGTCTCACTATGATGCTCTGCCAGCAGGAGGGTGGGGAGAGGTTGGACTTGCTGATCTCTGGAGGTCCCTACCAACCCCCTAACATCCTGGGATCCTGTGGTCATTCTGAGCAGCAGCAGATCCCTGGCCAGGCAGCAGCCAGGTGCCAGCTGACACAAGCCAGGGCAATTCTGTGTCCTTGGAGGCATTGACTGCCCCTCTGCCTTCTTTGCTAAGACCTCACCTGGACTACTCTGGAGCCACCAACACAAGAAGGACAGGGAACTGCTGGAGAGAGTCCAGAGGAGGCCACAAAGATGCTCAAAGGGCTGGAGCCTTATGGGATCAGGCTGGGAGAGCTGGGGCTGTTGAGCCTGGAGAGGAGAGAAGGCTCCAGGGAGACCTCAGAGCAGCTTTCCAGTACCTGAAGGGGCTCCAGGAGAGCTGGGGAGGGACTTTGGCCAAGGGCTGGGAGTGCCAGGAGGAGAGGGAATGGATTGAAGCTTGAGGAGGGCAGAGTGAGACTGGAGATGAGGAAGAAATCCTTGCCAGTGAGGGTGGTGAGACACTGGCACAGGTTGCCCAGGGAGGCTGTGGCTGCCTCCTGCCTGGAGGTGTTCAAGGCCAGGCTGGATGAGGCCTTGAGCAAGCTGGGCTGGGGGGACAAGGGCTCCTATCGCTCCCAGCCCTTGTCCAAAGTCCCTCCCCAGCTCTCCTGGAGCCCCTTCAGGTACTGGAAGGCTGCTCTAAGGTCTCCCTGGAGCCTTCTCTTCTCCAGGCTGAACATGCCAGCACTGCAGGCAAGCTGAGCTTCCCCTGGGGATGGACAAACTCCCTCTGGCTGCAGTGCTGCAGGCAGCAACCTCTCCTGTGCACAGCAGAGGCAATGTAGCTGCATGACCTGGAGTCCTGCACCTCCAGAGGTGCAGCAGGCTGGTTATGCAGCATTCCTCTTACCTGAGCCTTCAGGATGCACATTCCCAGACCTTATCCAAACCAAAGGAGAGGCTGCCTGTGTTCGTTCCGTGAAGGAACTCCCTTGCCAAGTCCCCTGAAGGCAGGAATTACAACAACTTCAATCACAGAACTGTCAGGGCTGGAAGGGACCTCAAGGCTCAGCCAGTTCCAACCCCCCTGCCATGGCCAGGGACACCTCACACCACAGCAGGTTGCTCACAGCCACATCCAGCCTGGCTGCAAAAACCTCCAGGGATGAGGCTTCCACCACCTCCCTGGGCAGCCTGTGCCAGGCTCTCACCACCCTCATGGGGAACAACTTCTTCCTAACATCCAATCTCAATCTCCCCACTTCTAGTTTTGCTCCATTCCCCCCACTCCTATCACTCCCTCACACCCTCAAAAGTCCCTCCCCAGCTTTCTTGGAGCCCCCTTCAGATCCTGGAAGACCACCAGAAGGTCTCCTGGGAGCCTTCTCCTCTCCAGCCTGCACAACCCCAACTCTCTCAGGCTGTCTCCAGAGCAGAGCAGCTCCAGCCCTCTGCTCATCCTCATGACCCTTCTCTGGACACCCTCCAGAGCCTTCCTGGAACAGAGGCTCCAGAACTGGACCCAGAGCTCCAGGTGGGGTCTGAGCAGAGTGGAGCAGAGGGGGAGAATCCCCTCCCTGGCCCTGCTGGCCACACTTCTCTTGCTGCAGCCCAGGCTCTGCTTGGCTCTCTGGGCTGCAGGTGCTCACTGCTGGCTCCTGCTGAGCTTCTCATCGTGCTGAGGCCATCAGCACCAGGACTGGCAGGGGGGGCTGGCAAGTGTCTGCCCAGCCAGTGCCCTCCATGGGACTTCTTTGTGCAGCAGCAGGAAACCTGGAGCTTGCTCTCAGGGCACAGAGGTTAACCCCCAGAGCATTTCAGGAGGAGCTGAAGCAAAGGCTTCCTCCACGTGCTGGTAATTGCTGCTTGGCCAGAGTCCCTCTGTGTGTGACTGCTCTTAACAGGAGGGTGAATAGAGGCTGTAAATCCTTCAGCCATAGAGCTGCTGACTTTGGAAGAGATCTCTGAGCTCCTCCAGCCCAACCTCACACCCAGAGCTCACAGAGCCACCACTGCTGCTCAGCCACTGCCACTGCACCACCTCCCTCAGCACCACATCCACACACACCATGAACCCCTCCAGGGATGGGGACTCCACCACCTCCCTGGGCAGCCTGGGGCTGTGCCTGAGAGCCCTTGCTGGGAAGAGATTGTTCCTGACATCCAACCTGGACCTCCCCTGGCACAGCCTGAGGCTCTTCCCTCCTGACCTGTCCCTTGTTGCATGTGGGAAGAGCCCAAGCCCAGCTGGCTGCAGCCTCCTCTCAGGGAGCTGCAGAGAGCAATGAGGTCTCCCCTCAGCCTCCTCTTCTCCACACCAAACACCCCCAGCTCCCTCAGCTGCTCCTCCCCAGCCCTCTTCTCCAGACCCTTCCCCACCTTCCTTGCCCTTCTCTGCACCCTCTCCAGCTCCTCAATGTCCTTCTTGCAGTCAGGGTCCCAAAGCTGCCCCCGGCACTCCAGGTGTGGCCTCCCCAGTGCTGATTAGAAGAGGAAAAATCCCATCCCTGTGCGAGCCCCGGCCCAGGGCTGGTGGCTGTGCGTTGAAGGTGAGCCAGCAGGCAGGGGCCAGGGGTGCCCCTCCTGCAGCACAGCCTTTGTGCCCTCTGCTCCCCCAGACCCCTCCAGCTGTCTCCCAGCAGCACCTGCCCTGCCCGGCCGCGGGGCAGCACTCACCAGCTCAGGGATGAAGAGTGCATCTGGGAAGGTCAGCAGGACCCTCAGGCCGCTGGGCAAGGAGGTGCCGGAGGTCGCTGAGGACATGGTGAGCCTCCCGCACCGCCGCGGGCAGCCGCTCCGGGTCGTGCCGAACGCAGCCTGCTTCCTCCCGCTCCCTCTTCCTCCTCCCTTCCTGCTCTTCCTACCGGCAGGTGAAGACAGCCGCGAATGGCACAGGTGTGGCCCGGCGCTGTGACTGCCCGGCAGGGGGTGGGCAGCGCTGGTGGGGCTCAGCTCTTTGCACAAGCTGCGGCCAAGGGCCTGAGGGGGTGGCGCTGGCTTGACCCCCCGGGCAGCAGGGAAGACCTGGCCCCTGCTGGGGTTAAAGCGAGGTAGTGCCTTGAGCAAGGGGAATTCACTCAATCAGCCAGGCTGGAAAAGACCTCAGAATCACCAGCTCCAGCCTATGACCTGATGCCCAACACCTCCTGACAACCAAACCCTGGCTTCAAGTGCCACATCCAATCCTTTCTTGAACACCTCCAGGGGTGCTGACTCCACCACCTCCCTGGGCAGCACATCCCATGGCCAATCTCTCTTGCTGGGAAGAACATTCTCCTCACCTCCAGCCTAACCTTCCCCCTGCACAGCTTGAGACTGTGTCCTCTTGTTCTGGTGCTGGGTGCCTGGGAGCAGAGCCCAACCCCCACCTGGCTACAACCTCCCTTCAGGGAGTTGTAGAGAGCAATGAGGTCTGCCCTGAGCCTCCTCTTCTCCAGGCTAAACACCCCCAGCTCCCTCAGCCTCTCCTCACAGGGCTGTGCTCCAGACCTCTCACCAGCCTTGCTGCCCTTCTCTGGACACCTTCCAGCATCTCAACATCTCTCTTGAATTGAGGAGCCCAGAACTGGACACAGCACTCAAGGTGTGGGCTGAGCAGTGCTGAGCACAGGGCAGGATGACTTCCCTGCTCCTGCTGGCCACACTCTTCCTGATGCAGGCCAGGATGCCATTGGCCTTCTTGGCCAGCTGGGCACACTGCTGGCTCCTGAGGCTAGAGGGAGTTGGAATAGCAAAGGAGAAACCACTCAGGTCACCTTATCTGTGTGTGTGTAAATCACAAAGGGCTTCTGCTAATGGCCTTACCTTGAACTTTGCTGTAAATCAGTAGGAGCCTGTGTGAAGATAGCAGACACTGAACACAGCCTGAACTGCTGAACTTTTAGGACAGAGCTCAGGCTGAACAGACTACTGAATATTAGCTTCTCCACCCAGAGAAGTGAAGAACCTAATTTAAATGAAGATAGGATGCATGATGCAGGAGGGCTAGAGGTGAAGGGGGACAGGAAAGATCTGGAGGGGCTGGAAGGTGTCCAGAGAAGGGCCACGAGGATGAGCAGAGGGCTGGAGCTGCTCTGCTCTGGAGACAGCCTGAGAGAGTTGGGGTTGTGCAGGCTGGAGAGGAGAAGGCTCCCAGGAGACCTTCTGGTGGCCTTCCAGGATCTGAAGGGGGCTCCAAGAAAGCTGGGGAGGGACTTTTGAGGGTGTCAGGGAGGGATAGGACTGGGGGGATGGAACAAAGCTGGAAGTGGGGAGATTCAGATTGGATGTTAGGAAGAAGTTGTTCCCCATGAGGGTGGTGA
The DNA here is from genome assembly GCF_027791375.1 of Indicator indicator. Taxonomy (NCBI): domain Eukaryota; kingdom Metazoa; phylum Chordata; class Aves; order Piciformes; family Indicatoridae; genus Indicator; species Indicator indicator. The sequence continues at coordinate 1,652,658 of NC_072018.1, forward strand.
GAGCCTGGTAGAGGTTGCCCAGGGAGGTGGTGGAAGCCTCATCCCTGGAGGTTTTTGCAGCCAGGCTGGATGTGGCTGTGAGCAACCTGCTGTAGTGTGAGGTGTCCCTGCCCATGGCAGGGGGGTTGGAACTGGCTGAGCCTTGAGGTCCCTTCCAGCCCTGCCAGTTCTATGACTCTATGATTCTATGCAGTAGGTGTTTGGGGAGAGACTGGAAATGCTGAGTACCTTAGCCCATGGGGAAAGGGAGAGGGAAATTTAGGCTAAAAGGGAAGCTGTTCCTGCCAGGAATTTAAGAGACCCCAGAGAGAATTGTCCTGTGGAGCCTCCCTTAATTCAAATGAAGTTTTACAGGACTCCTCTGTCTGTGAACAGGAGCTTCGCAATGGGACTAATCTTTCCTTACACCCACAGCAGTGGGCACAAGGGCAGCTGGCAGGCAGGGCAAGACAGCACATGCCAGGGGCTGGCAAACAGGCAGGGCTGGGGAATGTCACAGAATCACAGAGCTGCCCAGGCTGGAGGAGGCCTCTAAGATGCAGGACACCACCCAGGGCCCTGAGGAGCTCTTGGCTGAAGCACATCCCTGAGAACTACATCTGCACCACTCTGAAACCCCTCCAGAGATGGGCACTCCCTGGCAGCCTGCTCCAATGCCACACAGCTGCAGGTGCACCCCAAGACAAGGGTGCTGCCCTGGCAGGGGCAACCACTCATTGCTCAGATCCCCTCTGGGGCTGTTGAGCCTGCAGAAGAGCAGCCCCAGAGGGGATCTGAGCAATGCTCAGCAAGAGCTGAAGGAGCTGTGGGGGGCAGGAGGCTGAGGCTCAGTGGTGCCCAGGGACAGGACGAGGGGCAATGGGCACAAAGTGGAACCCAGGAGGTTCCACCTGAGCAGGAGGAGAAACTTCTTTGGTGTGAGGCTGCTGGAGGCCTGGAGCTGGCTGCCCAGAGAGGTTGTGGAGTCTCCTTTGTCCAGAGATCTTCCAACCCCTGCCCTGGCCACTGTGCTCCTGGGCGAGCTGCTGTGGCTGCCTTGCTTTAGCAGGGGGGTTGGACTGGGTGAGCTGCAGGGGTCCCTTCCAGCCCCCCTGCTGGATTTGGTGACTGTAACGCTCCAGGCAGATGTGTTTGGGCAGGGGGCATCCTTCCAGAAGCTGGACATAGCAGTGTTTGGTCAACCATCTTGGAGAGAGGGAATGGATTGAAGCTTGAGGAGGGCAGATTGGGACTGGAGATGAGGAAGAAATTGTTGGCAGTGAGGGTGGTGAGACACTGGCACAGGTTGCCCAGGGAGGCTGTGGCTGCCTCCTCCCTGGAGGTGTTCAAGGCCAGGCTGGATGAGGCCTTGAGCAAGCTGGGCTGGGGGGGGAGGTCACCTTAAAGATCATCTAGTTCCAATGGCCCTGAAAGGGCATTAACTGCCTCTGGTGACTTAAAGCTGAAGCCTACACCCTCTGAAGAATGGTGGTGCTGCCCAGGCCCCCAAGCTTTGTGATGGAGACACTGCCTACAGCTGGAATGTTTGCCCATCAGTCACTCTCACAGTGAGCCCCAGGCTGACAGCCAGACTCAGGCCTTCCTGTCACAGAGTCATACGATGTCAGGGGCTGGAAGGGGCCTCCAGAGGTCATCCAGCCCAACCCAGGGCAGGGCACACAGGAACTCAGCCAGGCAGGTCTTGAGTATCTCCAGAGAGGGAGACTCCACAACCCCACCCTGGGCAGCCTGCTCCAGGGCTCTGTCACCCTCACAGGGACAAAATTCCTCCTCTTTTCTCCATGGAACTTCCTGTGCCTCAGCTTCCCCTGCACCCCCCTGTCTGTGTGGGGGCAGAGGGAGCTGAACCACCTGCAGGCAGCTGCTGAGCAACTCGTGGCACAAATCCCTGCTCTCTAGAAACTGCTTTCAACACTTCCACCTCTGCTAGCAAAGCAGAGAGGCAGTGCAGGGGCACAGCCCAGGCAGGAGGCTTCTGGCCATCTGCTGGATCTCCTGGGTGGCGTTTGGGAGCCCATAGGCTGTGCAGCTGGGACAGCTGTTGGAAGGGTCTGGCTGCAGGTGGACAAGAGGAAAGCTGAGAAGGGCTGTAAGGCTTTCACCTCACAACAAAGAGCTGAGCTGAATAAACAGCCTGCAAGGCTCCCTGCTCCTTTACACCTCCAGGGAGGGGGCAGCCACAGCCTCCCTGGGCAATCTGTGCCACTGTCTCACCACTCCCACAGGTTGCCCAGGGAGGTCAGGTTGTCACTGGTCCCAGGGGTTAGTCCCTGGGCAGCCTGTGCCAGAGTCTCACCACCCTCTTACTGAAGAACTTCTCCCTCAGCTCCAGTCTGACCCTGCTCTGCCTCAGCTTCAAACCATTCCCCCTTGGCCTGTCTCTAGGTACCCTTAGCAAAACTCCCTCTGCAGCCTTCCTGTACCTTTTCAGGTACAGGAAGGGAGCCCTAAGGTCCCCCTCGGACCTCTACAATGGGAGGCGTCTGAGGGGCCCCTGGGGGCTCCCCAGGGGGTCTCAGGAGGGTCTCGAAGGAGCCAGGAGGTGTCTCAGTGGTGGTTTGGGTCTCTGTCAGGTGCCCACAGTGTCTGGGTGGCTCTGGGGCGGTGTTAGGCTCTCGGCGTCCCTAGCAGCGCAGCTCTCACGCTCACTGCTGCCGCCTTGTGGGCACGACCGGGTACTGCTGGCTGCCACCTGCTGCTGAGGGGTCTGAGTGGCCTCTGAAGGGGGTTTGGAGGCAGGTAAAGGGGTTTGGGGTCTGGCCTTTAAAGGGGCTTTGAGGGCATCGCAATGGCTTGGGGGCCTCTGGAGGATCCCTTGGAGGCTGCCACGGAGGTCTCTGGAGGGTCTCCCTGGAGCTCTTGGGGGTTGTCTCAGAAGGGTCCCAGAGGAGCCAGGGGGTTTTCTCAGTGGTGGTTTAGGTCTCTGTCAGGTCCCCACAGTGTCTGTGGTGTTGTGGTGTTGGGGGCTCTGGAGGGTCTTATTGAGGGGGGCATCTAGAGGGTCTCCTGCAGGGCAGGGGGCTTTGGATGGTCTCCTGAGGGGACCACTGGAGGGTGTCCCAGGTGGTGGGTTCTGGGGGGACCCTTGCGGGTGCTTCTGGAGGGTCTCCTGGGAGCTCCTGTGGGGGTCTCAGGAGGGTCCTGAAAGAGCCGGGGGGTGTCTCAATGTGGGTTTGGGAGTCTCTGTCAGGTCCCCACAGTCTCTTGGTAGCTCTGGGGCATTGCTGGACTCTGGAGAGTCTCCTGGGGGGGACCTCTGTATGGTCTGTTCTGCGGGGGGGCTCTGGAGGGTCTCCTGGGGGGGGGGTCTCAGGAGTATCCCAAAGGAGCTGGGGGGTGTCTCATTGGGGTTTTGGGGTCTCCATTTGGTTCCCATTGTGTCTGGGTTGTTCTGTGGCATTGGGGGTCTCTGGAGGGTGTCTTGGGGGAGGCCCTGGAGGGTCTCCAGGGGGAGGCTCTGTAGTGTCTCCTAGGAGCTCCCAGGGGTTTTCAGTGTGGTCCCAAAAGAGTTGGGAGGTGTCTCAGTCTGGTCCCCACATTTTCTGGGTTGTTCCGTGGTGTTGGGGGCCACTGGAGGGTCTCCTGGAGGGCTTCTGGAGAGTCTCCTCCGGGGGGTCTCAGTGTGGTCCCGAAGGAGCCAGGAGGTGTCTCAGTGGTGGTTTGGGTCTCTCTCAGGTGCCCACAGTGTCTGGGTGGCTCTGGGGCGGTGTTAGGCTCTCGGCGTCCCTAGCAGCGCAGCTCTCACGCTCACTGCTGCCGCCTTGTGGGCACGGCCGGGTACTGCTGGCTGCCACCCGCTGCTGAGTGCCCTCTAAGGGGGTTTGGAGGCAGGTAAAGGGGTTTGGGGTCTGGCCTTTAAAGGGGTTTTGAGGGCATCGCAATGGTTTGGGGGCCTCTGGAGGATCCCTTGGGGGCTCCCGGGGCGGGGGGGGATCTCTGGAGGGTCCCGAAGGTGGTGGTGGTTGGTAGGGTGGCAGTGAGGGGTAGGGTGTTTCAGGTTTTGGGGTCCTGCAGGATTTGGGGAGGCCTCAATCTGGTTTTCGGTGTCTCTGCATCCCCGGGACCCCCAGACACATCTGCCCCGGCACCTAAAGGCGAGCTGGGAGCATCTAAAAGTGTTTAGACGATGATAAAAGGGGTCTGGGGGCACCAAGATGGTGCTGCCCTCATCAAGATGGCGGCAACCCTCATGAGGATGGGGGCAGCCCTCATCAAGATGGCGGTGGCCGCACCAAGTGGCGCCGCCCTCACCAACATGGCGCTGGAGCTCACCAACACGGTGCCAGCCCTCACGAACAGGGTGCCGTCAGCACCGTCCTCGTCACCAGGACCCCTGTCACCCCTGGCCCCTCCGCTCTGCACCAGATCAGCGCCAGGAGCTGCAGCCATTCCTCAGCAGCTTGAAGCAGCTTTCTGGGCCGAATAAGCCAAGGAACAATGGGTTCAAACTTCTGTACAGTGAGGGTGACAGAGCCCTGGAACAGGCTGCCCAGGGGGGTTGTGGAGTCTCCTTCTCTGGAGACTTTCCAAAGCCACCTGGATGCATTCCTGTGCAGACTGCCCTAAGTGATCCTGCTCTGGCAGGGGGGTTGGACCTGATCTCTGGAGCTCCCTTCCAACCTCTGCTGTACTGTGAGACTGTGAATAGACACAAAGTGAAGCCCTGGAGGGTAAAAGCTGAAGGAAAGAGCCTCAAGTGCCGGAACAATTCAAGATGGAGCTCAAGGCAGAGCCTTTCCTCAGTCCATCAGCAACAAAGTTTAGCATTGTAGAATAAAAGCTAAAGGGAAGACCTTAGCCCCAGATTCCTTTTTCCTAGTCGTGTGTTTTCTAGAGATAGAATGATTTTTAGCATTCAGGGCTGAAACTTTCATGGCAGGAGCTGCAACCGTTCTCAAGCAGCTTTTAAAAAGAGAACTTTCTGGGCCAAATAGCCAGAAAGTGGAGCATTGGAGGGTAAAAGCTAATGGAAAGATCCTAGCCCCAAATTCCTTGTTCCTAGGAGCATGTTTCCAGGAGAGGGTCAGAATGATGCTTAGAATTCAGGGCTACCACTTTCCCAGCAGGAGCTGCAACCATTCATAAGCAGCTTTGAAGAAGAGCTACAGACCCCTTACAGACCTCTATGAACCCCTGCAGCCCTCTACAGATCCCTGGAGATCCCTGCACACCCATCCAAACCCCTACAGACTTCTAGAGACCCCTGCAGAACCCTAGAGTTCCCAAGAGACACCTGCAGACCTCCACAGACCCAGGCAGACCCCTAGAGAATCCTACAGACCTCTACACACCTCTGCAGAGCCCTGCAGAGCCCTACAGAATCCAGCAGACCCCTAGGGAGCCCTAGCAGATCCCTACAGCCCCCCAGAGACTGCTTGGCCAGCAGTGTCTCAGTGTGGCTGTGGCTGCAGGCTGCTCCTGTAGCCCAGCTGGCAGGTAGGCAGGGAGTGGGTGCTGGCAGGATGCAGGCCAGTGGTGCACAGCAGGGTGCAGGGGTGCTTAGAAAGCAGGTGAACAGGACACAGCTATCTGCAGGGCTGCCTGAGGAGCTGCTCTTCCACCAGACTTGATGGTCATAGCATCACAGGAGTGTTTCAGACACTGGAAGGCCACCAGAAGGTCTCCTGGGAGCCTTCTCCTCTCCAGCCTGCACAACCCCAACTCTCTCAGGCTGTCTCCAGAGCAGAGCAGCTCCAGCCCTCTGCTCATCCTCATGGCCCTTCCCTGGACACCTTCCAGCCCCTCCAGAGCCTTCCTGGAAGAGAGGCTCCAGAACTGGACACAGAGCTCCAGGTGTGGTCTGAGCAGAGTGGAATAGATCTCCTTCTATGACAAGATGACCACCTGGAGCTTGCCTGGACTCCATAGGGCCTCAGACAGTGTTTCTCACGGCATTCCCATAACCAAACTGGCTGCTCATGGCAGGGGGGACAGCACTGCCTGGCTGGCTGGACCCAGAGAGCAGTGGTCAAAGGAGTTAAATCCACTTGGAAGCCAGTCACAAGTGGTGTTCCCCAAGGCTTGGAATTGGAACCAGTCCTGTTCAATTTCCTTACCAGTGACTTGGATGAGGGACTTGAGGGCACCCTCACTGAGTGTGCAGACAACATGCCATGAAGTGGGAGTGCTTGAGGGTAGGGGGGCTCTAGAGAGGGACCTGGATAGGTTGGACCCATGGGCTAGGGTCAGCTGTATGAGCTTCAACAAGTCCAAGTGCTTGGTCTAGGGGCTAGGACTTGTCCCAGTCTCCCCAGCCTCACCCTGAAGAACTTCTTCCTCAGCTCCAGTCTGACCCTGCTCTGCCTCAGCTTCAAACCATTCCCCCTTGGCCTGGCTCTAGACACCCTCAGCAAAAGTCCCTCTGCAGCCTTCCTGCAGGATCCCTTCAGCTATTGCAAGGCAGCTCTGAGGTCCCCCTGGAGCCTTCTCCTCTCCAGGCTGCACACCCCCAGCTCCCTCAGCCTGGCCTCACAGCAGAGCTGCTCCAGCCCTTGGAGCATCTTTGTGGCCTCCTCTGGCCTCACTCCAGCAGCTCTGTGTCCTTCTTCTGCTGGGGACACCAGAGCTGGAGGCAGGATTGGAGGTGAGGTGTGAGCAGAGCAGAGCCAAGGGGCAGAATCCCCTCTGCTGCCCTGCTGCCCACACTCCTCTGGCTGCAGCCCAGGACAGAGTTTGCTCTCTTGAGAATGGAATATTTGGCATACTGGTACCCTGGGTGAATCAGAGAGGACATGCAGGGGATTAAGTTGAAGTAACAGAAAGCTATCCTGCAGCTTTCTGGGCTGCAGGAGGGCACTGCTGGCTCCTGGGGAGCTTCTCCTCATCCTTCTATGAACCTCTGAATAATGCCTGCCCTCAAGTGAATTGAGCTCCAGTGGTCTGAACCATTCATTCATGCATTCAGAAATGCCCAGCTTCTGTGTTTGGCACAGCATTTAATAGCAGACTTCCAAATCCCAGTGGATGGGGAGAAAATTAGTGCAGGTGCTAATTCTGTTAACTGTACAACAACATGTTAAAAAAAAAAAAAAGGAAAAAAAAAAGAATTTATTTTACATTATATACATCAGGGAACATATTTAAAAGCATCACCAATCACAACAATAATGCAGGCCATAAATCACTTTAGGTTGGTTTTTAGTGTACATTATCACAGTAAAATATAAAGAACACATACCAAAAAAACCCCAAAAAAAAACAAAAAAAAAAGACCAAAAAGAGGAGTCAAATGTGTGCATTTTGCTAAAACTTGGCATTTTACAGACTGCATTGGAAAACAGCAATTAAAAAAAACCAAACAAACAATCTTCTGATCAAAACTAAGCTCCTGTGATGTGTAGTAACCATTTGTATTGTTTGAATGAGGTAGTAACTAAATTATTTTGGCCATGCGTTAACAACAAAAAAAATCCACAAAAAGTGTGAAAAATCATGATAAGGCCAGAAAAAGAAAAAAGTCAAAATGGCAACAGCTCTGAGCCATTTCCACCGTGTGGAATGTTGCTCTTTGTGATATGAACCTGTTTAAAGGAAGATGAACAGCGCCGTTAATTTTGCTCACTTGTCTACACTAAAGAGTTCAAACACCTATTGCAGTGTTACAGCCAGGTACCACTAGTCTGGGACTGACAGCCATCCAGCAAGGATTGTTTTCAAGCATACAGAAGGAACTGGAAAGGAGGAGAGTTACAATTTCAATAGGAAAAAAAAAAACAAAAAAACAAAACAGGTCTTGGACTGCTTGGGTTCATGTAGAAAACTACCCCAAGGGAGCTTAAAAAAAGGCAACCAACCAATCAACCAACCAAAAAAAAAGGATCTCTGAAGCCCAAGTGATAGCCACAAAGTCACAGCTTACCTTTTGTGACTTAAATACATCACATCTCAAAGACAGTTGTGCAAACATGAACACCCAGTGTGCTGCATCCCCACAGGACTGGCAGCCTTGCTCCCAGCCTTCCTTGGGGCGCTCTCTAACCTGTTAAAGATTCCTTTGGATTAGTAAACCACGTAGCAGAAGAACACAAGGATGGTGTTAAAGGGACTGGACTTGTTGCTAGCATCCCAGTTCATCAGAAACACGTGAGGAAAGTCTTTTAAAAGAGTACCCCAGATGCATTTTGTTTTCTTTTTGCTTCCTCAGTGACTTTTCCCCCTCTGTACAGCTAACACTTGTAGGTAGCAGGAGGGCAGCTATGTACAGACAGTCAGTGGAGGTCTCCAGCAAGAAGCTTCACTGAGCATCCTGCTTATGTACAAAGACTACATAACAGTAAGTGAAGCACTGCCGTGGTGTCCTGATGCTTGTGTGTCCATAGCACAAAGGATTCTTGGCTTCCTCTGGTGCCACAATAAATTATGAAGTAACTCAAGCTGGGGGTGACTGCAGCTTTGTGTGCAATGCCAGCCAGGAGCGTGCCCCTGTCCTGCTGAGCTGCTCGCCAGGCGCTCTCCTCAGTAACTGTTCTCATGCCCTGCCAGGATGTAGAGGTTGCTGTTGGCTGTGGGGTTATCTGTTGGCCTGCTCTCCAGCACCACAACCCTAAAAGAAAAAGCAAAAAGCCACAATGTCAGGGAAGCCTTCTCTTTTAGAACAGCCCTGGATAGAGCTGCGAAGATGCTTTGCCAGAAGCCATCCGACCGGTGGTCATTTCTCTTGCCCTACTTCAAAAGGCATTCAAAGATAGTTCAGGGTCTTGCTCAGGCAGGGATCCTCCACAGCCTCTCTGGACTCCTACTGCACTGTTCTCAAAACAATGTTTCCCTCTCTTCAATCCAGCTGGAATTTCACAGGATCACAGAATGTTAGGGGTTGGAAGTGACCTCCAGAGCTCATCCAGTCCAACCCCCCTGCCAGAACAGGGGCACCCAGCACAGGTCACACAGGAACACAGCCAGGCAGGTTTTGAATGTCTCCAGAGAAGGAGGCTCCACAACCTCTCTGGGCAGCCTTGTCCAAGGCTCCAGCACCCTCACACTGGAAAAGTGATGGAACAGCTCCTCTCTTAGCATGTGAAGAAAATTATCATAGAATGGGTTGGGTTGGAAGAGACCTTAAAGCTCATCCAGGTCCAGCCCCCTGCCATGGGCAGGGACACCTCCCCCCAAGCCCAGCTTGCTCAAGGCCTCATCCAGCCTGGCCTGGAACACCTCCAGGCAGGAGGCAGCCACAGCCTCCCTGAGCAACCCTTTGCAGTGTCTCACCACTCTCACTGGAAAGAATTTCTTCCTCATCTCCAGTCTGAATCCCCCTGCTCTAATTTCAAACCACTGTCCCTTGTCCTGTCACTACAGGCTCTTAGAAAAAGTACCTTTTAAAAGCATCAGTTGAAATGTTTGGAAATTAGGAAAACCATATCCAAAGGCCACCTTATCAAAGAGAGGCTGCTCTGTACCAGCTCTAGTCTGCCTGAGGTGTGCAGAGAAGACAACACCCCCCCGGCCAGGCAGAGTGGTCATCTCCAGGTGCTGAACTGCTGTCTTGACATAGAAAGTGTCCTTCCAACTGCCTCCACAAATCCTGGGTCACTTGTGAGGGGATTTAATGCAGTCCATGCTGGAGTGTCAGCAGCAGGGGCAGCTTCTAACATCCTTGTAAGAATCATGGAATGGCTTGGGTTGGAAGGGACCTCCAAAGGTCATCCAGTCCAACCCCCTCTGCAGTCAGCAGGGACATCCCCAACTAGATCAGGTTGCCCAGAGTCTTGTTGAGCCTCACCTTGAACATCTCCAGGGATGGGACCTCAACTACCTCCCTGGGCAACCTCTTCCAGTGTTCCACTCCCCTTGTGGTAAAAAGCCATGTTTCAGCTACAGCAAAGTCAGGAGACCCTTGATAGTCTCAATTCCATTCTTTTGGTCTCAAAAGCAGCTTTGCTGATGAGACTCAGCTCACTGAATCCAAAGGTGATGTAGCCCAACCCCCTCTGCATTAAGCAGGGACATCCTCAACTAGATCAGGTTGCCCAGAGCCTTGTGGAGGGCATTTTTCCCAGGAAGTAGATCTAGAGGAGCTACAGTGAACTGTCTGAAAGAAAAGATTTCTACAGGTTAAGCAAAAGAATTCAGGCACAGAAAGGAGGCCACTGCCAGAGGTTGTGACAGCAGCCAAACAGGAGTTTGCTAGCATGGTTGAATATGTTTAGAAACCCACAAAGACAAGAAATCATTCTTTTCTTTTTTTTGAGACTGAAAGGCAGACATGTATGGAAAGGAATGAGTAAGACGGATACAAAAAAAATTAAGAATAAATAAAGGACTCACAAGAAACAAGCAAAAAGAGTGCTTGCAATGGAGGAGAAACACATTATTCTTCTGTTTTAGCATGCCAGGGTCATTTCATACCTGTCAGATCCCAGAAGCCTGAATATCCTGGTGTTATCAGAAATTTCTTGTGTGATCTGGACCAAAAAAAAAAAGAAGACAAATACTTATACCAAGTGCATGAGTCTGTCTGGTTTAACCTAGACAAAAGAGCTGACTGTGACTGGTTGATGTTACCAATTCACTGCTGATTTAAATCTATGCTAGAGAATTTAATCAGAGTGTTAGGGACTGGAAGGGACCTCCAGAGATCATCCACTTCAAACCCCCTGCCAGAGCAGCGGCACCCAGGGCAAGGTCACGCAGGAACACATCCAGGTGGGGTTGGAAAGTCTCCAGAGCAGGAGATTTCCTTGTTCCAGTGTAGGCCTGTTGCCTCTCATCCTCTCAGTGTGGGTTCTCAACAGGGTCCATCACTCCGCTGCTGTGCCTGGGCCTGTGCCTCCCTCCAGCTAACCCATTAAAGAAGCTAACCATTAAAAGCTAATTAAGCAGGCTTCAGTTCTGCTCTTTGCCACTGGACATGAGAGATGGCCAAAGGTGACTTCTGTGAGCATTTCCACTCCTTCCTACAGCCCATGTAACCTAAAGGCACAGAAACCTCCTCCAGCTTTGCAAGTCCCAGAGACAGAGACCTGCATGCTGAGAGAGCCCTCAAGGAAAGGACTGTGTGGGCAATCTTCTCTCTTACTCTTTGCTTGCCACCCACTTCTGTCAGCATTGGAGACTGGGTTAGCTGGACCTATGCTACAATCACAAAGAGCCTGTTCTACATACACAGATTGCACTGGGGTGGGAGGGAGCCTCCAAAAGCATCTTGCCCAACCCCCCTGCACTCAGCAGGGACACCTCCAGCTAGAGCAGGCTGCACAGGGACACAGCCAGGCTGAGCTTGGATGGCTCCAGGGCTGGGGCCTCAAGCACAGCCCTGGGCAGCCTGTTCACCACTCTACTTGGGCACAACTTCCTCCTGAAGTCCAGCCTACATCAACCCTGCTCCAGTTTCAACCTAAATCCACAGAAACCTCCTAGGTTTCCTCCTAGCTGACCAAGGGCAGGTCACACAGGAACGAGTCCAGGCAGGTTAGTTATGGAGGAGCACATCCAGGGGGTTAGCTATGTCTAAAACCCACATCAAACTGGCTGAAAAAAGGGATAACACAAACATGTTAGAAACTAATCTGTATGGCAATCTGATGTTCTTCTTCTGAGAATGGGAAATGCTTCTTGTGGCAGCCAGGCACTAAAATCTTCCAAGGACCCATAAGCCAAGAAAGCATGGAGGATGCTAGAAGACAAGAGGCAACCCATCTGACCTTGTGACAAAGAGCTTGGCAGTGGAGAGGGCAACCACTGGCAAAGCACAAAGTTTGGTACCCAGTGTGAGAGGCAAGGGACTGACACAGGTCTTCGATTTGGAGTGAAGATTAATGATTCCACAAAGCAGGCATGAGTATTTTTCATGGCACCATGGCCCAGCCTCTTGTTGCTCTCTGCCCTGTGTGTTAACACTTGACCAGGGCTCTTGCATAGCACTGCTGATTAGTTTGTAGCTTATGAAACCTCCTCAGAGAGACTCCAGCTTCCAGGTCTGACCTAGGAAGTTACTGAAATGCTTTACTCTTTTTCCAGACTACAGCACAACAGAAGCAGAGAACATTAGGTGTTGGAGGGCACCTCTAGAGATCATCCAGTCCAAACCTGCTGCCAGAGCAGGGGCACCCAAGGCAGGACACACAGGAACACAGCCAGAGGAGTTTGGAAAGTCTCCAGAGAAGGAGACTCCACAACCTCTGGGCAGCCTGCTGCAGCAACCTCACACCAAAGAAGTTTCTCTTCATGTTGAGGTGGAACCTCCTGGGTTCCAGCTTGGACCTGTTGTACCTTGTGCTGTCACTGGACACCACCAAACAGAGCCTGGAACCTTCATCCTGACCCCCAGCCCTCAGCCACTGATAGACATTGATCAGATCCCTCTCAGCCTTCTCCCCTCCAGACTAAACGGTCCCAGGGCTCTCACTCATAGTACAGATATTCAAGTCCCTCTTCATGGCAGAGGTGCTCAAGCCCCCAAGTCACTCTCACAGCTCTTTGTTGGACTCTCTCCAGCCAGTCTCTGTCTCTCTTGAATTGAGGAGCACAAAACTGGACACAGTGTTCCAGGTGTAGTCTCAGCAGGGCAGAGCAGAGGGGCAGCAGAACCTCCCCAGCCCTGCTGGACACATTTCTTGATGTACCCCAAGATGCCCCTGGCCCTCTTGGCCACAAGGACACATTGCTGTCCCATGGATAACTTGCTGTCCACCAGGACTTCTCTGTGGAGCTGCCTCCCAGCAGGAAGAGCCCTAATCTGTACTGGTGCCTGGTGCTGTTCCTGCCCAGATGCATAGCTCTACACTTCTGCATTTACCCTTGGCCTATGTTAGTATGGAATTTGAAGCAAAGTGCAGTACTCACCTCATTTGATCTGAAACTCCTTCCTTGCATGCCATGTTTCCAGAAGGCCAACACACTGTCTTGTAGACAGACTGGTAACAAAGAACACTGCAATCAGTTCTGAGGCATAACTCTGAGGCAACTGTGCTTTTCTTCTGCAGTCAGCACCTGTATGTTGTGCTGTGTCATGCTCATCCACACAGCCTGCAGTATGTCTCTCTGGAGTTGCTGAGGCTGCCTCCAAGGTAGCTGCATGCCTGTATTTATTTCTTTGTTTAATACAGAGTGGAGTTTCAAACCATTCCCACTCCACCAGAAAAAGTTCTAAGCCCGTCTTTTTGTCTAGTCCTAAACATGCCCCTTCTGTTGCCTGGGAAATGCCTCCTTATCCTCAGACTAGCAGAAAACACAAAGTCTGATTTTTGGCAGAACACCACCAGCAGGGACACTGCAGTGACATTTTCCCCTTTCCCAGCAGCTCTTGGCCAGGGGGGTCCTTCAGCACTAGCGCTGCAAAGCCTTCCAGATCCCTGCACTTCCCAGCCCATCCCTTTGTCACAAACGCTGGGACCAGACACTTGCATTTGAACCCTGGGAAAGGAAATGGCTCTAGAGCCTTCCTCAAAGAGAGGGCAAGTGTGGACCCCTCCAGGAATAATCTGCCCCACCTGCATCCAGCATCCTGTCTCTGGGCAGATATGGGGGAAAGAGAGCAGAGCTCTTTGGAGACACTCTCAGGCCACTTGTTTGTGACAAGCAAACAGAGCACTACAGCAAGTGCAGAGGTGTCACAGTGAGCAGCTTCAGGTCCATTTTCCCCTTCCTCCCCCCATTCCTAACCACCAGGAGCCAGGGAAGTCATATTTGCCATGACAATGGCTTTTTGTCCTCTTCTCTGTAGGACATTAAGTTTGAAGTGCCTGAACCTTTAAAGCTTCTCTTCAGAAGTACTCATTATTTTTGTTCCTACTGTTCCACCTCTTCTGGTGCTCCTGCCCTGCTCCTTTGCACACATCCTTCCTCATCTCTCCCTTCAAAAGCATGTGAAGCAATCCAGGCATGGGACTGCTGGAAAACTGTCCAAACAATTATGTTCTGTGATTCTGTTCCACAAATTGATTGATTGATTGATTCATTCATTCATTCATTCAGATTCTTCACAAGAAAGACTGAATTTCCATACAGTGTGAGAGACAGAATGCAGTCTTTCAGCTGCTTTCTAAAGCTGTTGTGAGCAGAGGTGCTGGATGAATGAGCCAGCCAGAAGTGATTCACAGACTTCATACAGGTGAAGGTTCACAGAAGCATTCAGGTTGGAGAAGACCCTGAACCCTACTCTGCAAGGGTCACCCCTGAACCGTAGCCCCAAGCACCACATCCAAACCACCTTGAAACACCTCCAGGCTTGGGGACTTCAACACCTCCCTGTGCAGCTCATCCCAGTGCCTGACCACTCTTGCAGGGAAAATTTTTTTCCTATTGTCCACTCTAAACCTACCCAGTCATAGATTGAGGCTGTTCCCTCTTGTTCTGTCACTAATCAGCTGGGAGAAGAGACCAGCACCAACCTCTCCACAACCTCCTTCCAGGCAGCTGGAGGGAGCCAGGAGGTCTCCCCTCAGCCTCCTCTCTTTCACACTACCCATCCCCAGCTCCTTCAGTCTCTCTCCATCAGATTTCTTCCCCAGGCCCTTCCCAGCTTCCTTGCCCTCCTCTGCCCTGGCTCCAGCACCTCCACATCTCTCTTGCACTGAGGAGCCCAAAGCTGGACCCAACACTGGAGCTGTGGCCTCCCCAGAGCTGAGTCCAAGAGGACAATCCCCTCCCTGCTCCTGCTGGACACAGCATTGCTGATCCCAGCCAGGATGCCTTTGGCTCTCTTGGCCACCTGGGCACACTGCTTGGTCATATTGAGTTGCTTGTTGATTAGAAGGTTGAAAGTCTCTATCATATTCCCAAGGCATTTAACCTCCACTGCAATTGCTCCAAAGGCAACACATTACATAGCCTGAGGAATCTTCCACTGAGCCTTCTCACACAAGGTGAGATGCCTGAGACAGTGTTTCAAGTCCCAAAGGCCTGGCCTCTCTCATTCTCTACTGTAACAGCAAACAAGTTAACCATCAAATGTCTGGGGCTGGAAGGGACCTAGAAGGATCTTTGAGTCCAGCTCCCTGCTCCTCACAGGACTACCCAAAACAAAACCACATGACGAAGAGCATCAGCCAGACACTGCTTCAACTCTGA
Source organism: Indicator indicator (assembly GCF_027791375.1). NCBI lineage: Eukaryota > Metazoa > Chordata > Aves > Piciformes > Indicatoridae > Indicator > Indicator indicator. The sequence continues at coordinate 1,667,664 of NC_072018.1, forward strand.
CAGGCTTGATGCCAGGACCACTGCCCTGGGGAGCTGGGTCCAGTGACTGACCACCCTCTCAGTGCAGAGCCAATCTGACCTTCCCCTGACACAGCTTCATTTCATCCCCTTGTGTGCTATCACTGGTTAGGAAGGAGATAATCCCTCTGCTGCCCCACTGAAGAAGCTGCAGCCTGCAATGAGGTCAGTACTCAGCCTTCTCTTTTCTAGGCTGAACAAACCAAGTGACCTCAGCTGCTCCTCAGAAGTCTTGCCCTCAAGACCTTTCACCATCTTGGTTTTTCTCTGAACACACTCTGATAGAATCATAGAATTGTCAGGGGTGGAAGGGACCTCAAGGAGCAGCCAGTTCCAACCCCCCTGCCATGGGCAGGGACACCTCACACTCCAGCAGGTTGCTCACAGCCACATCCAGCCTGGCTGCAAAAACCTCCAGGGATGAGGCTTCCACCACCTCCCTGGGCACCTCTGCCACTCTCTCACTGCCCTCATGGGGAAGAACTTCTTCCTCACATCCAATCTGAATCTCCCCATTTCTGGTTTTGCTCCATTCCCCCTAGTAGTTTGATGTCCTTAGACTGAGGTGCCCAAAACTGTACACAGTACTTAAGGTGGGGCAGAACAACATAGTGAAGAGTGCCACAGTCACCTCCCATGACCAGCTAGCAATGCTGTGCCTGAGGTACCCTGGGACATGGTTGGCTCTTTAGGCTGCTGTGGTAGTTTTAGGCTGTGCCCAGAAAGATTTTCCACAGATCTTGAACAGAAAGTAGTGGAATGTAAAAAAATTACCACTGGATGTAAAAAAGAAAGTAATGATAAGTTCTAAGTAATTCCATTGGACAGCTATCTTCCATGCAGTTAGTTTTGTACACTATTTTTCTCTCTTTTCACTTCCTGGCTCTGGCAGATACCAACTTCTGGCTTCTGCTGGCTTTGCTGACCTTGAATGAGTTCTTGTTGTGGTTAAGCAACTCTCTGCTCTTTCTCTTATCCCATGTGCACAGCAGGGAGTGGGGAAGCTATTAGTAGCCCCCTGGTTTTGTCCAGAGGGGTTTTTGGGTTGTTTATAAATTGTACATATGTTCATTGCATTTCATATTTAGATTGTAGTTTTGCTTTGTAAATACAGCTTCATTTGCTTCCAACTGAGCTGGTCTGGCAATTTTACATTGGGGGTGGGGAGAGAATTTTCAACCCACCACAGCAGCCAGGGCAAATCGTTGCCTCATCTTCATCTTGCCATCAACCCAAAGGTGCAGCTCTCTTTCCCCTGGGCTGCTCTGCAGCCTCTCATGCCCCAGTTTGTCTGTACAGCGAGGAACAGAGTCTGCAACTTGCTCTTGTTACATTTCCTGTGTCTGCTGCCCAGCTCTCCAGCCTGGCCAGATGCTGATTATCCATACCAAAACCCAACTCACCTATTGACTCGATCTGGAAGTCAAACGTGAGCTCCGACGAGAGTTTGCGGCTGGATTTTAACCTGCCTTGCAGGTTGACGATTTTGATGCAGCCTAGGCAAGAAACAGGGGATGTCAGCTGGCTTGGTGCTGCTTTTAGAGCAGGCAGAAAGAGAATTAGAATCACAGAATTGTTAGGATTGGAAGGGACCTCAAGGAGCAGCCAGTTCCAATCCCATGGGCAGGGACACCTCACACCACAGCAGGTTGCTCACAGCCACATCCAGCCTGGCTGCAAAAACCTCCAGGGATGAGGCTTCCACCACCTCCCTGGGCAACCTCTGCCAGGCTCTCACCACCCTCATGGGGAAAAACTTCTTCCTAACATCCAGTCTGAATCTACCCATTTCTAGTTTTTTTCCATTCCCCCCAGTCCTATCACTCCCTGCCATCCTAAAAAGTCCCTCCCCAGCTTTCTTGGAGCCCCCTTCAGATACTGGAAGGCCACAAGAAGGTCTTCTCGGAGCCTTCTCTTCTACCCCTCCCCAAGAGGAGTGGAAGAGAAAGGCTCCTCACAGAACTGGGAATTCAAATGCAAATACTATTGACAGAGATTTACACAAATGCAAAACACCCAAAGTCACATTTCAGCTTACAACCATCTCATTAAGCCAAAAACCTTCCAAGGAATCACCCCAATGCCCCCCACCCCAGGCCTCCCACGATTCCTCCCCACCCCCCAAGCTAAGCCTAAGAGCTCAGCTACCAAGCTGGCTTTGGCCAGGCCGAGCCAGGCTGCAAACCTCCCCCACACTGCCAGAAATAAGAGGTCCCTGCTGGGAAGGGAGAGAGAGAGAGGCAGAAAAGGGAGGCATTGACTCTGCAACCTGTTTATATAGCAGATGCTTATGGGATAAAACAAACAAAAGGTTACAATTTCCTGCACCTATGACAGAATTAAGCAGGTTGGAAAAGACCTTTGAGATCATCAAGTCCAACCTATCACCCAACACCTTCTAACTGACTAAACCATGGCACTAAGTGCCTCATCCAGTTTGTTTTTAAACACTTCCAGGGATGGGGACTCTACCACCTCCCTGGGCAGCACATTCCAATGGCCAATCACTTTCTGGGAAGAATTTCTTCCTAACATCCAGCCCAAACCTCCCCTGGCTTGAGACTATGGCCTCATGTTCTGTGGCTGGCTGCTTGGGAGGAGAGCCCAAGCCCCACCTGGCTACAACCTCCCTTCAGGCAGTTGTAGAGAGCAATGAGGTCTGCCCTGAGCCTCCTCTTCTCCAGGCTAAACACCCCCAGCTCCCTCAGCCTCTCCTCACAGGGCTGTGCTCCAGACCCCTCCCCAGCCTTGCTGCCCTTCTCTGGACACCTTCCAGCATCCCAACATCTCTCTTGAATTGAGGAGCCCAGAACTGGACACAGCACTCAAGGTGTGGCCTGAGCAGTGCTGAGCACAGGGCAGGATGACTTCCCTGCTCCTGCTGGCCACACTCTTCCTGATGCAGGCCAGGATGCCATTGGCCTATTTAGCCCCTTGGAGGACTTTTCAACATTCTGGGTAAAACACCCAGTCTTAAACCCACAACAGTCAACCAAGAATTCATCTTCAGCATCTGATCTGATCTGAGGACAGGCATAGACATGGAGCTGATACTAAAACTTACAATCCAAGCACACCAAAATGGTATCTCTCTCCAGCTGTGTTACATGGACAACACTCGTCTCTGTAGTGTCTACAACAGACAAATGACACAAATTAGCATCAATTTTAAAACTCCTAGAGACTGAGACAATTTAATTTAAGTTAGTGTGCTTTCATCTACTTGAAACCATCACCTTACCAAGTGGCATTTCTCTTAAGAGAGGCATGCTGAACTGGAACAGGAAAGCTGAAGCTGTAATATTAAAGTAGGGACTTAATCCAACCTTTCCTGCCCCACCTCAGGGGTGCAGTGTTTATAGAATATACAGAATGGTTTAGGTTGGAAGGGACCTTAAAGATCATCTAGTTCCAACTAGGGCAGGGACACCTTCCACTAGACTAGGTTGCCTCATCCAGCCTAGCCTTGTTCTCCCTTTGTTCTCTGTTGGCATAATTTAATGTTGCTACTGTAAAAAAAACCTGAGCCTGACGCTGAATGCTGATTCCTTCCAAATCTTGCTAAGGACTCTGAAATTAGTGCTTTGTTCTGGCTGCTATTTTTAGTCTTTCCATCCTTGAATCTTCCCAAACTAAGGGATTATTTCTTCCTCCACTCTCTTAAAAGAGGAGTTACCTTCTGCTCTTTTGGGTTACAGCTGCAGCAGTCTCCATCACAACAAGCAGGGAGATCTAAGCCGTGATTAGTGAACAAGCCAGCTCAAAGGAGAAGAGTAGCTTTGGTCCATTTGTTTGTGAACATTAAAAGTACACAAAGAGCAGCTCTAACTAATTCAGGATTACTGCCAGCCATTCATCAGAGGAGAGAAACTCGAATATTAAAACCTTTTAGACATGAGAAGCTACAGCGTGTTACCCAAAATTCAAAAGCAGCTTTTTATTAAATAAAATCATCCTCAGTCACGCTGAGAAGCGAAACACTCCTCAAGAATGATGACAGAAACGTTCTCCTTGGTCCCACCACCTCATGCTGGCTGTTTGTGTTGGAAGGTACACTTAAACCAGTTTGGAATACATCATCTTCCCCAGCAGTGGATATACCGATGATGAAAGCATGACACAGAAGGACTGGAAGACAGACATCCCTGTAACCACATTATCTGATGTGGGAATCTGTGGTAGTTTTAGCCTTTAAAAAAATTCACAGATCTTGAACAGAAAGTAGTAGAATATAGATGAATCACTATTGGGTGTAAAAAGGAAAATAATGATAATTCTAAACAATCCCATTGGAAAGATAATGGAATTAAGATTTAGTTAGGAAAACATTCTCTCTCTCTTCTTGTCTCTTTGCTCTGGTAGATACTAACTTTGTGCTTCTGCTGGCTTCTGCTTGACCTTGGCTGCATTGTTTTGGCTAAGTTCTAAGGTCTCTCTGCTCCTTTCTCTTGTCCCTTTTTGTGTACAGGGAGGGGAGTAAGGGGGAGGCAGGGGGCAGGGGGAGGAGAAGCTATTAGCAGCTTCTTGTGCTGTTTATTAATTGTAAATCCCTGTAAATATTGTATATTTTGTACGCATTCATTGCATTCTAGTGCAGATTGTAGTTTTGCTTGTAAATACAGCTTTCATTTGCTTCCAGCTGAGCTGGTCTGGCAAATTTAATGTGGGGGGTGGGGGGAGCAAACTTTTCAACCCACCACATTACGGAATCATGCAACGGGTCAGGTTGGAAGGGACCTCCAGAGATCATCTGCTCCAACCCCACTCTGCCACAAGCAGGGACACCTCTCAACTAGACCCGATTGCCCAAAGGCCTCATCCAATCTGGCCTGGATGTCCAGTCTGGGGGACATGATTTGGTGGTGGTGTTGGGTTGATGGTTGGACTTGATGATCCTGGAGGCCCCTTCCAACCAAAGTGATTCCGTGCTTCACGGTGTGTAACCATCATTCTCCTCAGGGGAAACTGCCTCCAGCGACACTGGAAGAGGAAGGAACACTTCTGAATGCAATTGCAACACACAAACCTGTTTCTGTAAACCATGAAGAGGTAGAATTTGGGTTGACAGTCTCAAAATTCACCACCTGGTTGAAGTCTCTTCCTTTACTGACACCGACACAAACCAAGGGGAACTCCTGCTCAGGGACCACCAGCATTTCAAACAGTCTCAGTGGGCAAGGGACAGGGAAATCTATGTGCTAGATAAAGAAATCAAAAATAGGTATTAGAAGGAAAACAAGTGTAATCTGAGTTGCTTTTAGTTATTTAAATGACATATATATTTACATCAGATATATTTTAGTTATTTAAATCATATGGTAATTTTCATGGCAGACATTTTGTGACCTTGTTTATTTACTTCTGCAGGTAACAGTAACTCCTAGGTTAAAAGGCCTGAGTTAAATAAATACAGAGAGTCTTTATACAGATTCAGTTAAAATAAGACAGGATGGCTTCCACCTCCTGTCCTGTGCAGCTGCCAACAGGTGCCAACTGCTACACTCATTATTGCTCTCCCTGCCTAGGGAGCCTCTAAGACTTGTTTCCCAGGCTGATCAAATTCCAGCACCAAACGTGTCCACCCTGGCTGCATCCCCTCAGGTGGTGTCAGGTGGAGAGACAACCACTTCTGAGCACCTCCAGTGTTATAAAGCACAAAGTGGCCATCTTCTCTCTGCTAACCCATGTTCTCATTCCACTCTGCCCTGTCTCAGCCTGTCAGCCAAAGGTTTTTTACCATGCAACTAAAATGCAATGCTCCTGGGAAGAAAGGCTTTGTTCACAGGCTCAGAGGATGTCAGGGGTTGGAAAGGACCTCTGGAGATCTTCCAGTCCATACCCCCTGCCAGAGCAGGACCATATGAATCTAGAGCAGGTCACACAGGAACACATCAAGAAAGGGCTGGAAAGGCTCCAGGAAGGAGATTCCACAACCTCTCTGGGCAGCCTGTTCCAGGGTTCTGTGATCCTTACACGGAAGAAGTTTTTCCTCATGTTGAGGTGGAACCTCCTGTGCTGCAGTTTCCATCCATCACCCCTTGTCCTATCACAGGGCACAGGTGAGCAGAGCCTGTCCCAGTCCCCTCCCTCCTGACCCCCAGCCCTCAGCTATTGATAGACATTGATCAGATCCCTCTCAGCCTTCTCCTCTCCACACTAAACACCCCCAGGGCTCTCAGCCTCTCCTCCCCAGGCAGTGCTCCAGGCCCTTCAGCATCCTTGCAGCCCTCCCTTGGACTCTCTCAGGTAGATCCCTGTCCCTCCTGAACTGGATGCAATATTCCAGGTGTTCTTCAACTGCAGGGCACCAGAAAGACAAGATCAGGTCTCTCTATATTTTGAGTCAGTTAATACATCTTAACACATTTAAATTGCCATTTCCCATGTAAGTTAACAGCAACCAAGTATAAAACCTCAAGAAATGGCTAATGCTTCTTTTTAACAAGTTGGAAGAAGACGAATAGGACTACACTGGAGGTTATTTCACCTTATTGTAACATTACCTTGATTAACATAAATTTTTGCATTGGTTCAACCCATTCTAGCAAAACAATGCTAGACTGTAGTGCTCCACAAAGGTATTTGTGGCCTGTGTAGGGATTCCTCACTGCCAAAAAAAAAGGAGAGGTAAAATATATGAGTACACAAAACCCACACCATTTCCAGCTAAGTAAGAGCCTACACACTTTGGGACAATCCCCAGCACACCATTCTTATTTTTTTAATCTAAAGAAGCTGCTGAAAAGTCAATTCCCACAGTATGAAAAGGGTGACAGTGAGCATGCTGGAACAGGAGTTCCAGATGCCAAATAAACCACAACAAACACAACTCCTACAAGAGCACTGTGCTACATTTCACCTCTCCCACTCAAAGTTTATTGTTGGTTTTGTGTTTTAATTACTGGTTTAGAGTCTTCAAAGAAAAGAATAAAATATTTGAGGCATACATACTGGAAGTGCCTTGCTGCACCCTGTTGCTGTTCAGAGCTAGCACCTAGCTTAAACACTAATTGTAAATAAGAATAGGAATGTAAATGTAAATAAAATTAGGAATTTTCCAGAGACTTTGAGTAGAAGATAATAATGTTAGAATAATATTTCAGAATAATAACACAGAATAATAATAATAGATAGGCTTATATCAATCCCATTGGTTTGTTGAATATCTTGTATTTTGTACCACAGGTAGCTCTTTTTCTTTCTGTCTGCTTCTTCTTGCCTGCTTTTGCTTTTGGCTGCCTTATTTCTGACCTTGCAAGCTGAACTGTCTGCTGTTTAGACTGTGTAAGGTACAGAGGGGAGGGAGTGACAGCAGGCTGGCTGTTCATATAGCCTTCTGGGCTGCCTAGGGTAGGGGGGGAAGAGCTGAATTATTCTGTGAGGGGCTGTTTCTGATATTACTGAACTGTGACTATATGGAAATACACCTTGTGTATGTTTGTCTTTTACAATTTCATATTTAGTCCATTTTGGTAACTATAACTTCACTTGGCTTCCAAAATTCTGAGCAAGACTGTTAAGTTATTTCTGGGGTAAATCTGTGATTTGTTGAGGGTACAAATCTAGATCACAACAGTTGGTTTGCCAAACTATCTCCAAATCATTATGTGAAGCTGTTAAAGAATGGCTCTCTATGACACACTCAGCAGTGACTGTCACTTGAGAACTGCTCACAGCTGCCTTCCAAGCAGTGTCACAGTCAGTCTGAAACCCAGAAGCCCTGGATCTCTGATGAACACTTCAAGATCAGCAGGAAATTCAGATTTTTTTTCTTCAAAGTGGTATCATCTATTTCCATCTATTTTCTGCTCTTCTATTGTTTGCCAGAGCTCCATTAAAAAAGTGCAGGAGAACAATAAAGTTGCAAAACTGGGTGCTTTGAAACCCAAAGTTTCCCAATATTAATTCTAGAGTATGGACAAAACTTCACTCCTTAAGCACTGCCAGCATGTCCATGAAGACAAACAAGTGTTGCTTTGCACTTTGTACAGTTACATCTTGTAATGGTTTAAGCTGGTCCCTGGCTTAGATATTAATTGTGAATAGGAAATTCCCAGAGACCTTTGAGTAAAAGATAAATAATGCAAGGGATTGGATACAGAATAGTAACAACAGACAAGTTAGTATCATTCCATTGGTGTATTGACAACCTTCTGTCTTGCAGCACAGGTTGGTTGTTCTCTTTGCTGCTGGCTCTGCTTCTGGGATTTGGGCTGTTCTATCCTCCCTTCTGACCTTGGTAGCTTTTCTATTTGGCTTCTCTAAAGGTACAGGGGGAAGGGGTGGCTGAGCTAGCTGTGTGGGTGTGTAGCTTTCTCAGAGCCCTTTGGCCCCAAGAAGGTACAAGGGGGTCCCATGCCATTGTTATGCTCTCTCTCTATATATATATATATATATAAATATATATGCAAATATACTCTGTACATGTTTATTGCCTTATATACTGTCACACTTAGTTTCTTTTGTAAATACAATCCCATTTTTACTTCCAAGTTCTGAGTGTGGTGAGATTTGCCCTCTGGGGCAGATTTCTGAAATATAAGTTATGGGGGAGGGGGGTGGGATGTCCAATTCAACCCATAACACATCTAAAGACTGGATTTTAAAGGGCAGTATTGTGGGCACTTCAGGTAATGTAATCCACTAGCAATCCCCCACAGCACCTCAAACATCAAAGCTTAGAACAACTCATCCAAGGTTCTCACTCAACCCCGATCGAACCGACCACAAGCTTGGCAGCAGGCACCACAAAACAGGTGACTACCAACACCTGTAAGGTGGGGAAACAAGGTCAGTCTTGTTCTGCCTCCTCTAGCACTACTGCTTCCCAGGGCCAGCAGGAATGGAGGCTCAGGCTGCACCTAGTCAGGAGGGCAGGAGAGGGGAGTCTATCATTTCTCCCCTTGAAGAGGCCTTATTCAGCTGCCCTCATATCCATCACAAATGATCACTCACACCTACCATGCCAGGACTCCAGGCTCCTTAGGCTAAGCTATCTCTGAATGCCAGGGCAGCAGACTCCCCTCAGAATGCACAGACTCACAGAATGGGTTGGGTTGGAAGGGACCCCAAAGCTCATCCAGTTCCAACGCCCCTGCTACGGGTAGGGACATCTTCTGCTAGCCCAGGTGGCTCAAGGTCTCATCCAGCCTGGCCTTGAACACCTCCAGAGAGGGGGCATCCACAGCCTCCCTGTCCCAGCTTCTCCCCATCCTCACTGTCAAGAATTTCTTCCTAAATTCCAGTTTAAGTCTGCCCTCCTCAAGCTTCAATCATAGAATTGTTTGGGTTGGAAGAGACCTCTAAGATCATTGCCCCTTGTCTGCTCACAACAAGCCCTTGTAAAAAGTCCCTCCCCAGCTTTCTTGCAGGCCCCTTTCAGGTACTAGAAGGCCACTGCAAGGTTTCCCTGAAGTCTTCTTTTCTCCAGGCTGTAGTGATGCCACTGTCCTCCAGGAACTGAAAACACTCCTTGCTTTTTATCATTCAGCACTGGTATGTTTGTAACTGGAGCCTGTGCAAAGAATTCAGGCTACTCAAGCCTGATGGTAACTTTTTAAAGCCACTCCATACATCAAGATGAGGGCTGGTTTAAACTGGACATGTATTCTGCTTCTCTGCATTGCTTGAGAATTGTCTTTAAAGATGAGGAGCAAAATGGGAAAGTTTTCAGTGCTTAAACCTAGGACTAACCTGAACCTGCTCACTGGCTGCAAATGCATAGCTTCATAATAATGACAGAAGTCTTTTCTTCCTTGAACATCCTAAAGCTGCCTCAGTGAAGTTTATACTGCCACCATTTGCACTGCTTCTTGGCATTTGTTCTGCAGAGCTTTACTTACCAACACAACACTTCTGACACCATTTAGTGTCAGGAATTTTTGTAGACACTGCAAACTTCCTGCAAGACATAAAGACGGAATTATTGATCAACTAAAGCAAATTGAATGAATTTGCTTTTCAGAGTTTCTTTGCACCCCCAGATAAAGTAACAATATATCTATTTTGGTATGCCTAGAACATACATGGTGACCCCTCTGTTAGCACGGAGATGCTGCTCAGTTGTGCAGCATTATGAGTGCAGCTAAAGATCAGGACTGAGAGGAACAGGTGCCTCAGTACCTTCATCTGTCATGCAGCACTTGCTATTCAATGATATCTATTTATACTCTCTTGGTACTCCCCTGATCATTCTTTGTAATGCTGGAACTGATTGCCTATTGTGCTAGACACTAGAAAGGCAAAATAAAGCCCCTTCTAGTCCCAGTTTCCAAGGCAAGACACCTGGACCCAGTGAGGATGGGAAATGATGCCATACTGCTGGGCCACAGGCCTTGGAAGCTAACAGCTTACATGTTACAAAACTTCACAGGCAGCACAGGAGGAGTTTCAAGAGGTCTGAAGGACTGGAAGGCAGCTTTGCAAGATCTTTTTTTGTGTGTGTGCAGGGGATGCTCCCTGAGAAATCATGAAACCAACTACTTGAAAAATCATCAGATCACAGAATCACAGAAGCATTCAGGTTGGAAAAGACCCTCAGGATCACTAAGTCCAACCTATAAAGATAGGATAATCCAGGCAAGATAATGTTGCACCCTATGATAAGACAAGGGGCTCTGGATATAAAATACAGCACAGGAGGTTCCACCTCAAAATGAGGAGGAAATGAGAGGGTCACAGAGCACTGAAACAGTCTGCCCAGAGAGGTTGTGGAGTCTCCTTCTCTGGAGGCTTTCAACACCCATCTGGATGTGTTCCTGTGTGACCTGTGCTGGATTCTATGCTCCTGCTCTGGCAGGGGGGTTGGACTTCATCTTCAAAGGTCCCTTCCAACTCCTGACATCCTATGATCCTATGTCATTTGCTGGTAGTGGAACTGCTGTTTCTGCAGAGACAGAAGGAAGATTGGCCACAGCAGCCTTGACAGTAAAAAAAAAACTGATTTGATGCTGTAGAAGAGATGGGACTAAGAAGAATGATAGATGCTGCAAAGTAATGAATTAGAAAAATACTTCAGTAGCATTCCAGATGAATCTGCCCAGAAGTGACTGATAATGCAGCAGGACTGAGCAGGGTGAAAACTAAGTGCCCCTGCTCACTGCAAGGGGGTTGGAGGACAAGATGACATTTGAGGGTCCCTCTAGAGATCATCCAGTTCAACCCCCCTGCCAGAGAAGGGTCACCCAGGGCAGTCCAGCCAGGTTTTAAATGTGTCCAGAGAAGGAGACTCCAACCTCTCTGGGCAGCCTACTCCAAGGCTCTGTCACCCTCACTGTAAAGAAGTTTCTCCTCGTGTTGAGGTGAAACCTTCCCCATTTAAGTTTGTATTCATTGTTCCTTGGCTTCTCACTGTGCACCACCCAACAGAGCCTGGCCCCCTCCACTGACCCCCACCCCTCAGCTATTGACAGACATTGATCAGATCCCTCTCAGCCTTCTCCTCTCCACACTAAACAGCCCCAGGGCTCTCAGTCTCTCTTCACAGGGGAGATGCTCAAGTCCCCAAATCATCCTCCTGGCTCTCCCTTGGACTCTCTCCAGCAGGTCTCTGTCTCTCTTGACCTGGGGAGCCCAGAACTGGACACAGCATTCCAGGGGTGGTCTCAGCAGGGCAGAGCAGAGGGGCAGCAGAACCTCCCCAGCCCTGCTGGACACCTTTCTTGCTGCCCCCCAGGATGCCATTGGCTCTCTTGGCCACAAGGGCACATTGCTGTGCCATGCAGAACTTGCTGCCCACCAGCACTCCAAGGTCTTCCTCCATGGAGCTGCTCTCCAACAGGGCAGCCTCTAACCTGTCCTAGTGCCTGGTGTTATTCCTCCCCAGATGCAGGACCCTGCCCTTGTCCTTACTGAACTCCATGAGGTTTGCCTGCCCCCAGCTCTCAGCCTGTCCAGGTCACATTGGATGGCAGCACAGCCTGACAGGTGTCAGCCACCCCTCTCAGTTTGTTATCATCAGAACTTGCTGAGGGTACTCTCAATGCTCTCATCCAGGTAATTGATAAAGATACTGAACAAAACTGGACTCAGTACTGATCCCTGGGGAACACCACTGGCCACAGGCCTCCAAAATATACCAAAATCCATTTCTCCACATCCTGACTCATGCAAATGTAGAGGTCTACCCTCTGATTACTGCCCATAGATAGGAACCTGTGACCAGAGCTCTGGAATAGCAGAGTTTCACAAGCATATCCTGAATTCCCAGGATGAAGATATTCTGCTGGATCTGATGCCAAGGTATTTACCTGGGAAGTATTCTGTCAGGCAGTTTATGTGCTGGAATAGCAACAGGTAACTTTTGCATTTGCCTTGCATAATCAAAGAGTCCTGGGAGGTTGTGGGAATAAAGCTGGGAAGCTTTACCTGGAAATTAGAAAACAAAACCACACTTCAACTACGAAACCAAAGGCTGACCAGCACTGCCCCTCAAAGACAGCACAGCAACTTACCAGATATTGATAACAAGCAATTGTTCATGACATATAACCATGTACACCTTCGAGGAAACAGCTGGGGAGGAAAACAAAACAAAAGCAGTCAGTTGGATGCACACAAAACTCCACAGAATCACAGAATTAAGCAGGTTGGAAAAGACTTTCAAGATCATCAAGTCCAACCTATCACCCAACAGCTTCTAATCAACTAAACCACGGCACTGAGTGCCTCATCCAGGCTTATTTTTAACACTTCCAGGGATGGTGACACCACCACCTCCTTGGGCAGCACATTCCAATGACCAATCACTCTTTCTGTGAATAATTTCTTCCTAACATCCAGCCCAAACATGACTGAAAGATCTCCTCAACAACAAACATTTAAGGTACTTTTCAGTGTAGCTAGTGTCTATGTAACTGTAGCAGAGGATTTTTACAAGGTTTGTACAAAACTGGACCTGCTGGAGTGGGTCTAGAGGAGGGTCACCAAGATGCTGAGAGGGCTGGAGAAGCTCTGCTGTGGGGACAGGCTGGGAGAGTTGGGGCTGTTGAGCCTGCAGAGGAGAAGGCTGCAGGGAGAGCTCAGAGCTGCATTTCAATGTCTGCAGGGGAGCTGCAGGCAGGCTGGGGAGGGACTGTTCAGAATGGCCTGTGGGGATAGGATGAGGGGCAGGGGTTTGAAAGTGGAGCAGGGCAGCTTGAGGTTGGAGCTGAGAAGGAAGTTGTGCCCAAGGAGAGTGGTGAGACACTGGCACAGGCTGCCCAGGGCTGTGCTTGAGGCCCCAGCCCTGGAGCCATCCCAGCTCAGCCTGGCTGTGTCCCTCTGCAGCCTGCTCTAGCTGGAGGGGTCCCTGCTGAGTGCAGGGGGGTTGGGCAAGATGCCCTCTGAGGCTCCCTGCCAACCTGATACAATCTGTGAATTGATCAGAGTGGCTTAAAAAAAGTGACAAAGATGCTTTTTTTCCCAAAGTATCAAACCAGCAACATACCTGCTCCATTGATGTTTCATGAAGTTCATTGAGGTTCAGTGTATAAATACCTTCTTCTGCACCAAATATCAAGTACTGATCTGCAAGCAAAAGCAAACAAAGGGAACTCTGATTTCAGGAAGCTGTTTTATCAGACTGTGTAGCTCTTTACCAAAACAAACTGTGGCAGTTTAGGCTGGATGCCCCCTGCCACTGCTGCATGAGATACACCTCTGGTGTCCTGGGTGCCCGTCCAATAGGGGTGGACACAGGAAACGACGTATTTCTACCCAAAAATCCTGCGCCCTATAAAGCCATCTGCAGAGTCATTCTCTTCCTCTTTCTTCCCTCTCTGCTCCCATGGGAGATGTCCTCTCTTATCAGGTAATGCCAGGGGTGTATCTCAGGCCTCTTAGGCCTGACTAGGCCTAATGCCAGGAGGAGAATGGAGGCGGGGGGGCAGTCTCAGACCTGGCCAGCCTGAGACTTGCCTAGCAGCGGGAAGGGGGGGGAAGGAAGAGCCCTGAGGGATTGGGTAGACCCTCAGGTGGGAGGAAGGGAGGGCTGGGAAGCTTTTGGGAATCCTGTGAGGGGATTCTGTATGCTTTAGGATGTTCTTTTCCACTATGCTTTGTAGTTTGTAGTTTTCTGTAGCTTCACCAATTCGTTTTTCCATTTAAACTTTTTCCATCACTCTCCAATCCGTTTGCGTGTGTCATTCTTTTGTCCCTTTCGGGGCAAGAGATGTTCTGGCTGGCCTCAAACCAGCACACAAACAAAAAAAAAAAAGACTAAAAGCAGTGACAGCCACAGGGTTTGAAAGCATGAAAAATACATCCTACTAAAGAAGCTTCAATGGGGCTGCTTTAAGACATGAGGAAAGATCAGACTTTTTGTTCTCTTTTATGACAAACAATTGGAATAAAACCCCAGTGGTGATACAACCACAAGCAAGAATTCCCATGAATTATTTCCTCATCTATAGCTTATCCTACTTAGACATTTCAATCTCTTTTGTGGCATATTCACAGCCTCCTTTCAGAGTACTTGAAGAACAGTATTGAGTGGAAAATTTCCTTAGTCCTTTGGAGATGCCTCGGGTTTTGAACATAGTTAGTACCCTGGGTTGCACTGAGATCTGCAAACAAGTCAAACACCTCACACTGAGAAGATGTCAACTGCAAAAGACTGACTTTCATCATTTCAGTTTCTACAAAATCTTGGGTTTTTCTGGCTCAGCAGCATGTCTGTACAGCCTCTAAGCAAAGGGTGAAGTTGCAGGCAATGCAAGTACAATGTTAACCAATTAGCCCTTGCACCATCCTGTATGTAAGCTCTAAAATGTAGGCAAAAATGGACTGGAGAAACCTGCAGAACCAGAATGATTTAGGGAGACAAAAAGAAACCAAAACAAAACCACAAACCAAAACCCCACACCAAACCCCAAACCAAAACCCCATACCCAAAACCACAAACCAAACCCCCAAACACCACAAACACATAACAAACAAATCAAGTGAATGACAGAGAAATCAAGCTCAGCTATGACCTCCACAAGTCAGAGTTTAAAAAATAAATTAAGATTGGCATCTTCTGGACTAAAATCTTAGAACAGCTCAGGTTGGAAGGGACCTCAGAGATCCCCTACTCCAACCCCCTGCCATGGGCAGGGACACCTCTCAACTACACTTGGCTGGTCAAGGCCTCATCCAACCTGGCCTTGTATATCTTCAGGGAGGAGGCATCCACAGCCTCCCTGGGCAGCCTGTTCCAGAGTCTCCCCAGCCTCACCCTGAAGAACTTCTCCCTCAGCTCCAGTCTAACTCTGCTCTGCCTCAGCTTCAAACCATTCCCCCTTGACCTGGCTCTAGACACCCTCAGCAAAAGTCCCTCTGCAGCCTTCCTGCAGGATCCCTTCAGGTACTGGAAGGCAGCTCTGAGGTCCCCCTGGAGCCTTCTCCTCTCCAGGCTGAACACCCCCAGCTCCCTCAGCCTATCCTCATATGAGAGAAGCATTGAGAACAAAAAAAGTTGAGAAAAAATTGGGGGGAGGTGGGGGCAGGGAAGTTGAGAAAAGTCTTGAATCAAAAGCAAAGCAAAAAAAAAACCATTCCATATATTATTTGTTTTTAACCTGATCTAGTTGGAGGTGTCCCTGCTCACTGCACAATGCCATCTGTGAATCTGTGGTAGGTAATTTATTCCTTTTAATGAAAGCTGCAATAATGCCCCATGTATCTTAACCTAATAAAACCTCTCAGCATCAAACTTCAGACAGCAGGGGCATCACGAAAGAACTTCTGCTGATGTAAATCAACCTATTCCACAATATGTCTGTTTCAAAAGGAATAATCTTGTTCATCCAAGGACACTGCTCCCCACAGAATTCTTGTGGACAAACTGGCTACTCATGGCTCAGGCTGAGCAATGCTCTGCTGGATAAAGCACTGGCCCAAAGAGTGGTGGTCAATGGAGTTAAACCCAGCTGGTGGCTGGTCAAAAGTGGTGTTCCTCAGGGCTCAGTGTTGGACCACTTCTGTTTCACATCTTGGTTGATGACCTTGCTGAAGACCCAGAGTGTGGCAGCAGGAGGCTGGCAGATGGCACCATGTGAGGTGGCAGTGTTGATCTGCAGCAGGGCAGGGAGGCTCTGCAGAGGGACTTGGAGAGATTGGAGCCATGGCCAAGGTTACCAGGAGGAGCTGCAACAAGGCCAAGTGCCAGGGCCTGACCTTGGGCCATGACAACCTCAAGCAAGGCTGCAGGCTTGGGGCAGTGTGGCTGGAAAGCTGCTGGCAGAAAGGGACCTGGGGGTGCTGATGGCCAAGCAGCTGAAGAGGAGCCAGCAGTGTGCCCAGGTGGCCAAGAGAGCCAAAGGCATCCTGGCTGGCATCAGGAATGCTGTGTCCAGCAGAAGCAGGGAGGGGATTGTCCTCTTGGACTCAGCTCTTTAGTGTTGTGTCCAGTTTTGGGCTCCTCAGTGCAAGAGAGATGTGGAGGTGCCGGCAGGGCAGAGGAGGGCAAGGAAGCTGTGAAGGGCCTGGAGAGTAAATCTGATGAAGAATGACTAAAGGAGCTGGGGCTCTCTACTCACAGGTAATTAATGACAGAACAAGAGGGAAAAGCCTCAAGCTGCCACTGGGTAGGTTCAGACTGGACAGCAGGAAGAATTTTTCCCCAGCAAGAGTGGTCAGGCATCGGAATGAGCTGCCCAGGGAGGTGGTGGAGTCACCAAGCCTGGATGTGCTTAAAGGTGGTTTGGATGTGGTGCTTGGGGCTATGGTTTAGGGGTGACCCTTGTAGAGTAGGTTCAGTGGTTGGACTTGGTATCCTGAGGGTCTTTTCCAAGCTGAATGTTTCTGTGATTCTGTGGGAATGGGTAAAAGACTTCTAATATTCTACCTCTCGTATCCGGATTTATCCACGACGTAGCACAATGAATTTTTAATGGACAGCCATTGAAAACCTTTGAGAAGCAAGCACCCATCTGCAGGAATAAAACCAAAAAACAGATATATGAGAAGTTACAAGGTGACATTTGTACTTCAAGCAGAGACAAATTGTTAAGGGTAAATTTCATTTGCCAAGTAGAAAATAACCTCATACAGACAGCAAGCTGACAAAGAGATTTTTTAAGTGCTATTTCCTTCCTGCATAAGATATTTCTGAACAAAAAAAAACCCAGGATCAGATACTAAATTCAATCTAAGCAGAGGGGACAAACATGAAAAGACTTCCTGAATTCTGTGACTTGAGGAAGTCTCAACACAGAAAGTTCATTCTTGCCATATTTCATACATTTAAAATACGACTCGAGGTCAAGCCACAATCAAAACCTTGTCTCAGATTCTCTCTTCCTTGTTTCAAATTAACTTACTTTCACTAATGATAGCCTCTCAAAGAGAAACCTCTGGCAGGAGATCTTAATCCTTGTTCAGCATAACCCTGACAAACTCAGTTTGCTATTAAGTGTCTTGTATAGTGTAATAGAATCCACCTCTGCCTCTTGGGAGAGTGGCTGACACCCCCTTAAGGCTGTGCTGCCATTCGGCCAGACCAGGACAAGCTGGAGAGTTGGGCAGGAAGAAACTGAATGAAATCCAACAAGGAGAAGCGCAGCTGGGAAAGGACAACCCCATGGGCCAGTATAGGCTGGGGACTGACCTGTTGGAGAGCAGCACAGGGGAAAAGGACCTGGGGGTCCGGATGGACAGAAGAATGACCATGAACCAGCAATGTGCCCTTGGGGCCAAGAAGGCCAAGGGCATCCCGGGGTGGAATAGAAGGGCTGTGGTCAGTAGGTCAGAGAGGTTCTCCTCCTTCTCTACTCTGCCCTGCTGAGGCCACATCTGGAATATTGTGTCCAGTTCTGGGCTCCTCAGGTCAAGAAGGACCTCAGAGAACTGCTTGAAAAAATCCAGCACAGAGCCACAAAGCTGCTGCAGGCAGTGGAACATCTGCCTGTGAGGACAGGCTGAGGGAGCTCTGGGGCTCTGTAGCTTGGAGCAGAGGAGCCTGAGGAGTGCCTTCATTGCTGATGATAAATATGTGCAGGGCAGTGTGGGGAGGACAGAGCCAGGCTCTGCTCAGGGATGTCCAGCGGCAGTACAAGGCACTGGGGGCAAGCTGGAGCAGAGGAAGTGCCGCAGGGATAGAAGGGAAAACTTCATTAGAGCCCTGGAGCAGGCTGCCCAGAGAGGTTGTGGAGTCTCCTTCTCTGGAGACGTTCAGAACCTGCCTGTATGGGTTCCTGTGGGACCTGCCCTGGGTGGTCCTGCTCTGGATGAGACCTCCAGAGATCATCCAGTCCAATCCCCCTGCCAGAGCAGGAGCACCTAGGGCAAGTCACACAGGAACACATGCAGGCAGCTTTTGAAGATCTCCAGAGAAGGAGACTCCACAACTTCTCTTGGCAGCCTGCTCCAGGGCTCCAGCACCTTCACAGTAAAGAACTTTCCCCTCATGTTGAGAGGGAATTTCCTGTGTTTGAGTTTATGTCCATTGCTCCTCATCCTATGATTGAGCATCACTGAGCAGAGCCTGGCTGCATCCTCCTTACAGCCACCCTGCAGGTATTTGTAGACATTCATATGGTCCCCTCTCAGCCTTCTCCTCTCCAGACCAAACAGCCCCAGGTCTCTTAGTCTTTCCTCACAAGAGAGATGCTCCAGGCCCTTTTTCATCCTCATAGGTCTTCATTGAGCTCTCTCCAGTACTTCCCTGCCCCTCCTGAACTGCTGAGCCCAGAACTGGACACAGCATTCCAGATGTGGACTAACTATGGCTCATCCCAAGCACGCAGGGCACTGAAAGGCACTCAAGAGGAAACACAGGAGATGATGCTCAAAGCCCAAAACGAAGAGGACCTTCTGAAACACCACAGCTGCAGCTTACCACCTCTAACAGATAGCTGACACTTCTCATTTTCAAACAGACTGCTACAACCCATCCAACCATGTCCTCTCTCAGCTCTAGCAAGCAAACCTATCCTGCTTCTAAGCATGGGTTTGTATGACTCAGTAATACTCACGTGTACTTTAGGTGTGGGAGGAAGGCCATTGCTCACTGGTTTCTGAAAAACAGAAGTTCAAAAGGAAGTTTACACTCAGCTGTGCACAGATACACCAACGTGCATGGTCTCTCCTGACACCACAGCACAACCAAAAGACAAGGCTACAAAAATCATTTGAGAATGCTGTTGAAAGCACTGCAGAATTTACTGAGCAGGATGAGAAAGTAGAGTCGTAGATACATAGAATGGTTTAGGTTGGAAGGGACCTCAATGCTCATCCACTTCCAACCCCCTTGCCATGGGCAGGGACACCTCCCCCCAGCCCAAGTTGCTCAAGGCCTCATCCAGCCTGGCCCTGAACACCTCCAGGGAAGAGGCATCTGCAACCTCCCCAAGCAACCTGTGCCAGTGTCTCACCACCCTCACTGCCAACAATTTCTTCCTCATCTCCAGTCTCAATCTGCCCTCCTCAAGCTTCAATCCATTCCCTCTCCTCCTGGCACTCCCAGCCCTTGCCAAAAGTCCCTCCCCAGCTCTTCTGGAGCCCTTTCAGGTACTGGAAGGCTGCTCTAAGGTCTCCTTGGAGCCTTCTCTTCTCCAGGCTGAACAGCCCCAATTTCCTCAGCCTGTCCCCACAGGGGAGGTCCTCCACCCCTCTGATAATTTTTGTGGCCTCCTCTGGACCCTCTCCAGCAGCTCCAGGTCCCTCTTGTGCTGGTGGGGTCTGAGCAGAGCAGAGGGGCAGAATCCCCTCCCTGTGCTGCTGCTCTCCCTGCTCTGGATGCAGCTCAGCACACAGCTGCCTGCTGGGCTGCCAGGGACCATTGCTGGCTCCTGGGGACTTTGTCACCAACTGACACCCCCAAGGCCTTCTCCTGCAGGCTGTTCTCCAGCCACTCCTCACCGAGCCTGGATTGTTGCTTGGGATTTCTCCCAGTAAAAACATGCTTCCAAAGAAGAGTGTTTTACAGGTAAGAGAGGAAACTTCCAAACCATAGTTTCAAATGCCAAGTTCCAGGCAGTTGAGGAAATCAGGCTTTCCAAAGGACTGCCAGCACTGTGGGCACTCCCTTCACACAAAAACATGCTGAAGGTTTTGCCTCTACCACCACTTTGCTCAAAAGAGTGACATTTCCAAACTCATTCTTGGAAGAGGCTTCCAAAGACTGCAGTTTCATGTTACATTTAATCTGATTTAACTACAGCTGTCCTCTTCTCTCCTATTTCATACTCCCACTTTTGCTTTTGCATCACAGTAACACAGTGATGACTCTGGAGGCAGGAATATTTTCTCAGCTCACAGCTGGATCAGACTACACATGGGTGTAAAACTGCCTTCTCTCCATGACTGCAACTTCACATCACTGTATGCAGCTCAAGTCTGACACTAAATCCATGTTGTTTAACCCTGAAACCCAGAGCTCAGGTGCCTAAGAGGCAAGCAGCTTGCATATCTGGACTATCAATCTAGATTTCAGAGAATCACAGAATGCTGGAAGGGACCTCCAGAGATCATCCAGTCCAACCCCCCTGACAGAGCAGGATCACCAAGGGAAGGCCACACAGAAAAGCATCCAGGTGGGTTTGGAAAGTCTCCAGAGAAGGAAACTCCACAACCTCTCTGGGCAGCCTGCTCCAGGGCTCCAGCAGCCTCATAATAAAGAAGTTTCTCCTCATGTTGAGAGGGAATTTCCTGTGATTATGTCCACTGTCCCTCATTCTATCACTGGGTATCACTGACAAGACACTGGCTTCATCCTCCTGACAGCCACCCCTCAGATATTTGCAGACATTGATCAGATCCCCTCTCAGGATGCTCTTCTCCAGACCAAACAGCCCCAGGGCTCTCAGCCTTTCCTCCTAAGAGAGATGCTCCAGTCCCTTCATCACCACCATCATCACAGGCTCTGCTGAACTCTCCCCTGTCCCTCTTCAACTGGGGAGCCCTGAGCTGTACAGGGTTTCTCAGTCTTTTTTTTTTTTTCCCTGAACACCAAAAAGCCTGCAGACCTCCACCTGGCATAAGGGACGGACTCATTTGGGAACAGTCCTGTGGTAGTTTCAGGCTATGGCTAAAAAATTTTCCACAGATCTCAGACAGCAAGTGGTAGAATGTAAATAAATCACCACTGGGTGTAAAAAGGAAAATAATGAGAAGTTCTAAACAATCCCATTGGATAGATAACAAACAAAGTTAGATGTCTACACTAATTTTTTTTTCCATCTTCCTCACTCTGGGAGACACTAACTTGTTTCTGCTTGGCTTTGCTGACCTTGGCTGTGTTCTTTGTTGTGGCTGAGTGTCCTAACAAAACAATTCTCTGCTCTTTCTCTTGTCCCTTTGTGTCCAGGGGGGTAAGGAGGGGAGCAGGGAAGGGGAAGCTATTAGCAGCTCCCCTGGGTTTTGTCCAGGGGGGTTCTTGTGCTGTTTATCAATTGTAAATACCTGTGAATATTTGTAAATACTGTATATTTTGTACATATTCATTGCATTTCATTGTAGATTGTAGTTTAGCTTGTAAATATAGCTTCATTTCCTTCCAACTGGGCTGGTCTGGCAATTTAATGTTGAGGGGAATTTTCTACCCACCACTAGTCCTGATTTAGCTTTCTCAGGGCCAGCCAAATCCTCCAGCGAGCCATGAGGTGGCAGCAGATGCCTTCATTTCCTCCTCTGCTTTAGGGGTCATTGCCCAGTGCAAGGCATTACACCACTCTCAAAGGATCTCCTCTCATGACATGTCCCTCAAGTATGTGAACACAAGGAAGTAAATCTTGTACAGCAATGATTAGCTTTGCTTCTGAGGAAAATTAAAGACCAGCTCAAGCTTCAGCTTCCAGACTGCATCCCAACCAGACAACGTAGCAAAATTGCTTTGATTCAAAAGCAAACAAGATGTCATCCCAGAACAATTTCTGCCCTCAAGAGTGGGGCTCACACTCTTGGCACATGCAAGAGAGTTGGGAGAACTGGAAAACAACAGCTAGAAGCTTCAATACCTACCAGCATTTCCTTCTTTTCTTTCCTTGAGAAGCTAGTGTCTCTGGCTTCACTCTGCTGATGAGGTGATCCCTCTCTCTCACCGTTTAATTGCACAGAAGTAGTGACTCCATTACCTAGAATCAGAGTGTTAGAGGTCTGAAGAGACTTTGAAAGATCATTCAGTCCAACCCTCCTGACAGAGCTGTTGTAAAAAATCCCTTCCCAGCTTCTTATAGGCCCCCTTCAGGTCCTGGAAGGCTGCTCTAAGGTCTCCCTGAAGCCTTCTCTTCTCCAAGCTGAACAGTCCCAACTCTCTCATTCCGTCCTTATAGGGGAGGTTCTCCAGCCCCTTCCCAGCTTTCTTGCAGCCCCCTTCAGGTACTGGAAGGCTGCTCTAAGGTCTCCCTGAAGCCTTCTCTTCTCCAGGCTGAACAGCCCCAACTCTCCCAGCCTGTCCCCATAGGGGAGGTTCTCCAGCCCTCTGATCATCTTTGTGGCCTCCTCTGGAAGTGCTCCAGCAGTTCCATGTCCCTCTTATGCAGGGGGCACTAGAACTGGATGTAGTACTCAGGTGGGGTGTCAGGAGAGCAGAGCAGAGGGGGACAATCACCTCCCTTCTCCTGCTGGTCACACTTCTAGCTAGCAAAGGAGCTAGCACAGTTATCAATTAAGAGTCAGACAGTAAGCTTTCTTAAAACAGTCCAGTCCAGGACAACTTTCAAAGCACCAATCTTCAACAACAGCATAAAAGGAAGAGCCTGAGCACAGGGTAAACAGTTACCTGCTATACTACTCACCCCAGTTCATCACAGATGAAAGTAAGCTTTGAAAGCAAAACTCTGCTCTTGACATGTCAAATGACAACAACTGGCACAGAGGGCCAGATTTTGGAACATCTATAGAGGGAAACTCCTTTGGTCCCTCTGACAATGCTGATACACTGCATTACAAGCCTGTTGCTTAGGAAAGCAATTGTCACCAGTGGCATCAGCAGGGATCATGGCAGTGACTTCACTATAAGGTCCACTTCACCATCTTAAGAGCTTTAAGCATGGTTTCGTTGTGCATTTTGGCTTCCACACAATTTCTGTTCCTTGATCTGCACAGAAAATGCCATAAAATGCTTTCATGGGTGTTAGGTGAAGGGTAGCCCCATCCCCTGTTCCTTGGCCTTTCTACCGGGGCCACTCAGCTTAAACCAACAGATTCACACAGAATGTTAGAGGCTGGAAGGTCATCCAGTCCAACCTCCCTGCCTGAGCAGGGTCACCTACACCAGATCACCCAGGAATGCATCCAGACAGGTCTTGAATATCTCCAGAGAGGGAGACTCCACAACCCTCCTGGGCAGCCTGCTCCAGAGCTCTGCCACCCTCACAGGGACAAAATTCTTCCCCATGTTTCCATAGAAATGTGGAAGCATGTTTCTGTGCCTCAACTCCCACCACTGCCCCTTGTGCTGGCATTGGGCATCCCCCAGCAGAGCCTGGCTCCAGCCTCTGGGCACTCCCCCTGCACATCTTTAGCACCAGCAATGAGCTCACCCTCAGGCTCCTCCTCTCCAAGCTCCAGAGCCCTCAGCTCCCTCAGGCTCTCCCCATGAGGAAGATGTTCCACTGCCTGCAGCATCTTTGTGGCTCTGTGCTGGACTCTCTCAAGCACTTCCCTGAGGTCCTTCTTGAGCTGAGGGGCCCAGACCTGGACACAATATTCCAGATGTGGCCTCAGCAGGGCAGAGCAGAGGGGCAGGAGAACCTCTCTGACCTACTGACCACAGCCCTTCTGATTCACCCCAGGCTGCCCTTGGCCTTCTTGGCCACCAGAGCACATTGCTGGCTCATGGTCAGCCTCCCATCCACCAGGACCCCCAGGGCCTTTTCCCCTTCCCTGCTCTCCAGCAGCTCAGTCCCCAACCTCTCCTGCTCCCTGGGGTTGTTCTTTCCTAGGTGCAGGAATCTCCCCTTGCCCTTGCTGAATTTCATTCCATGTCTCCCTGCCCAGCTCTCAGCCTGTCCAGGTCTCACTGAATGGCAGCACAACCTCCTGTGTCAGCCACTCTACTCAGTTTGGTGCCATCAGCAGACTTGCTGGCAGTGCCCTCTGTGCCCTCATCCAGGTCATTGATGAATATATTGAACAGCTCTGGTCCCAGGACTGACCCCTGAGGGACTCCACTAGACACAGGCCTCCAACCAGACTCTGTCCCATTGACCACAACTCTCTACCTTCTTTCTTTCAACCAGTTGCCATCCACCTCACTACCTGATCATCCACACCACACTGCCTCAGTTTAGCTGCAAGGATGCTGTGGGAGACAGTGTCAAATGAGGATGGAGAAATAAAATGACATGAGATTATTCCAGAAACAATTGTGTCCTTCTTGGGGTCACTCTTGTTACCTATAGTGTTAGGCTTCTGCGGAGGTAAACGAGGAGGTGGAGGTCTTGGTGGAACCTGAGATGCAGATTTTGCTGGGCTCTCTGATGTGGGGCATCTTTTGATTGTCCCTTGATTATCATTTTCAGAAGAATGAGTTTCTTGGGGGATAAAGATGGATTTAGGCTGGAAAAGACACAGTAATAATGAAAGCATAATAAAATTAACCCAAAAAAGAGATCGAAAGCCTCCGAGCTACTTCTAAAAGAGGAACAAACCACAGGAGCAGCATTTGGATGATGGGACTTTCACAAGTAAATAATTGCTAAAGCAATGTGTTCTGCCATGCAAATTCCTTACACAACACCAACATGAAGGAAATGCACAGTAATAAGGGAAGCCTTGGGAACAACAAAGGATGCATTGCAAATCATCACGTTCCACTCATGCATGAACAGTTACAGGGCCTCTAGAAATGTCACTCTGCAGTCACAGAATCCCAGAATCTTAGGGGCTGGAAGGGACCTTCAGAGATCATCCAGCCCAAGCCCCCTGCCAGAGCAGGGGCACCCAGGGCAGGGCACACAGGAACACATCCAGGTGGGGCTGGAAAGGCTCCAGAGAAGGAGACTCCACAACCTCTCTGGGCAGCCTGCTCCAGACCTCCAGCAGCCTCACATCAAAGAAGTTTCTCTTCATGTTGACGTGGATCCTCCTGGGTTCCAGCTTGGACCTGTTGCTCCTTGTCCTATCACTGGGCACCATCAGAGCCTGGAACCTTCATCCTGACACCCACCCCTCAGCTATTGATAGACATTGATCAGATCCCCTCTCAGCCTTCTCCTCTCCACACTAAACAGCCCCAGGGCTCTCAGTCGTTCTTCACAGGGTAAATGTTCAAGTCCCCAAATCATCCTTGTGGCTCTCCATTGGACTCTCTCCAGCAGGTCTCTGTCTCTCTTGATCTGGGGAGCCCAAAACTGGACAGAGTCTTCCAGATGTGGTCTCAGCAGGGCAAAGCAGAGGGGGAGGAGAACCTGCCTGCTGGCCACACTCTTCTTGATGCACCTCAGGATGTGACCTGCCCTAGGTGATCCTGCTTTAGCAGAAGGGTTGGACTGGATGACCTCTAGAGGTCCCTTCTGAACCTTAACATTCTGGGATTCTGTAACTGGAGAACTGACAGCCAGACAGAAAAAAATGTTTGTTTGGTTGGTTTGTCCTTTTTGTTGTTCATATTAAGTTAACTTCAGTGCGAACAGATTTATTCACTCTTCAAGTGTCAGCACACAAAGATTTAATGTCATCCAGGAATGCTTCTGAAGATCACTATTCAGACATCAGAAGTTAGCAGGCAGATGCTTTAGTTGGCATCTATTAAAAGTTACTGTGTGATACCAATTTTTGTGGGCTGTCCTATTCATTCCCTCTGAAGTATCAGAAGTGCAACTAGCCAGAAACAGCACTTACACACTGTCAATACCTTGTAGTGCAAGATTTCATGCAGATTTCCAACCCAAGGCTACAAGCATATTGCTCAACCCCCTGAATATTCCCTTGACTTATAACTTCAAATCTTCAAGCCATGGCTCAAATGAGGGAAACATCACTACAGTTCCACCTCAACATGAGGGGGAACTTCTTCACTGTGAGGATAACAGACCACTGGAACAGGCTGCCCAGGGAGAGTCTCCTTCTCTCGAGAATTTCAAGAGCCATCTGGATGTGTTCCTGTGTGACCTGTGCTGGACTCTATGCTCCTGCTCTGGCAGGGGAATTGGACTTGAGAACCTTCAGAGGTCCCTTCCAACCCTAACATCCTGTGAGGCTGTGACAGTCACTTAGACACTTCTGCATTTGTTGACTGAAGTGCCCCTCTTCTTCTGGGCAGTGAAATGCTCCTCACTTACCTTTGGTGGTAAAGGAGGTGGCACTTTAGGTTTCATAGTAGCACTACAAAGAAAAGAAACAAAAAGGGGTTGTTAACTTTGAACCTTGGGTTGCAGTACCCAAGAGGATTCGGGACTTCAGAAATGTCATACAAATCCACCACCATTAACCCATCAGCAGCACTATGAAATCCAAATAACCTCATCACGAACACTTTCCTAAACATTTTGTTATTGCTGTGCACACCACCACCCCAAACCTCAAAGATCACAGATCCTCCCTGGAGAGCACCAAGTGACATTGACTTATTTCTTGAAGGCACAGCATAAGAGGGATGTGAAGCTGATGGAGCAGGTCCAAAGGAGGCCATGAAGATGATCAGAGGGCTGGAGAACCTCACTTGTGGGAACAGGCTGAGAGAGTTGGGGCTGTTCAGCCTGGAGAAGAGAAGACTCCAGGGAGACCTTAGAGCAGCCTTCCAGTATTGGAAGGGGGTCTAAAAGAAAGTCAGGAAGAGACTTTTGACAAGGGCTTGTAGTGACAGGATGAGAGGGAATGGACTGAAGCTTGAGGAGGGCAGATTGAAACTGGAGATGAGGAAGAAATTCTTGACAGGGAGGGTGGTGAGACACTGCAACAGGTTGCCCAGGGAGGTGTTGAAGATCAGGATGGATAAGGCCCTGAGCAATCTGGGCTGGTGTGAGGTGTTCCTGCCCATAGCAGAGGGGTTGGAACTGGATGATCTTCGAGGTCCCTTCCAACCTAAACCCTTCTGTGAATCCATGAGTAAGATGCACATGCTAGCACAGAACAAAAGCAGGGAGATGAGAGCAGGCCTGACATTTACTCTGTTGAAAGCAGAGAGATTTACAAGATCAGTGAGCTTTTGTAAAGGGCAAAGGGGACACAAGAAAACCAATGAAAACCATTCCTTGGAAAATTTATGTGACTTCCTCAGAACAGCTTTACATGTCAAAGTAAAATCCACCTGCAATGGATAGCTAGCCTAATGATCGGGTTGTTTGGTTGGTTAATTCTTCTCCTTCCATTAGTTTCTGCCTCCAGAGAAATTTTGGAAAAGACAGCTTCTTAATGCAGGAACAACTCAAGAGCTTGGCTCAACAGTAAAATAACCAAGTCCCTGCATCTGGGGAGGAATAACAACAGGCACCAGGCCAGGTTAGAGGCTGCCCTGCTGGAGAGCAGCTCCACAGAGAAAGACCTTGGAGTGCTGGTGGGCAGCAAGTTCTGCATGGGACAGCAATGTGCCCTTGTGGCCACGAAGAATCAAAGGGATCCTGGGGGGCAGCAAGAAAGGTGTAGCTAGCAGGGCTGGGGAGGTTCTGCTGCCCCTCTGCTCTGCCCTGCTGAGACCACCCCTGGAATGCTGTGTCCAGTTCTGGGCTCCCCAGGTCAAGAGAGACAGAGACCTGCTGGAGAGAGTCCAACAGAGAGCCAGGAGGATGCTTAGGGGACTTGAGCATCTCCCCTGTGAAGAGAGACTGAGAGCCCTGGGGCTGTTTAGTCTGGGGAGGAGAAGGCTGAGAGGGATCTGATCAATGTCTCTCAATAGCTGAGGGGTGGGGCTCAGTGGAGGGGGCCAGGCTCTTTTGGGTGGTGCACAGGAATAAGCCAAGGAACAACAGGGACAAGCTTGAACATAGAAGATTTCACCTCCACATGAGCAGAAAATTCTTCGGTGTGAAGGTGATGGTGCCCCCAAGCAGGCTGCCCAGAGAGGTTGTGGAGTCTCCTTCTCTGGAGACATTCAAAACCTGCCTGGATGCATTCCTGTGCAGACTACCCTGGGTGATCCTGCTTTGGCAAGGGGTTAGACTCGATCTCTGGAGGTCCCTTTCAACCTCTAATGTTCTGTGATTCTGAAATGTTTAAAAAACCCAAACAAAACCAACAAAAAAACCAATGACTTGGCAGACGTTTGTACAAAGCACTGTGTACCCAGATGTTTAAGTGTAATTTTGTCACTGCTGGTGCCCCAATAATTTCCACTGCCCCAGTGTCCACAACTAAGAATTTTGAGCATCATAAAATGGTCTGGCTTGGAAGGATCTCCCAGGGTCATCCAGTCCAACCC
The DNA here is from genome assembly GCF_027791375.1 of Indicator indicator. Classification (NCBI taxonomy): domain Eukaryota; kingdom Metazoa; phylum Chordata; class Aves; order Piciformes; family Indicatoridae; genus Indicator; species Indicator indicator. The sequence continues at coordinate 1,695,943 of NC_072018.1, forward strand.
CCTCAGCAGTAAGCAGGGGCATCCTCAACTAGATTTGGCTGCCCAGAGCCCTATCAAGCTCCACTTTGAATATCTCCAGGGATGGAGCCCCAACCACCTCCCAGCATTCCACCACCCTCCTAGTAAAGAGCCTGTTCCTAATATCCAATCTAAATCTGCTCTTCTCAGTTTTGCTGCACGTGACAGAAGGAACTATCAAAACAATGAAAAGTATTAAATGAAGGGAGATCCTTTAATACTGTTTCCTGAAGTATATGGATTCTCTCCTGCTATGAATTATGCAGCTTCAGACTCAAAGCTATGGCATCAGTTCGGCCTAGAAGGCAAACAGCTGCTTCATTGTTTTTGTTGTGGATCTGAACAGAGAAGGAACTGATACCACACTGCTGTGCTCTTGAACTGCAGCTCCCTCTCACAGAATAGACATCACACAAAACCTTGGATCCTCAGTGAGCTCCTCAGAAAGACATCCAAGACTAAGCTGATGAACCATAATATTGCAGCAGACCTTTCTCTTCAAGCAGATACCAAATGGAAAGGCACAGAGGCAGAATCTGCCTGATTCAAGGCTGAGGCATTGAAGACTTACTCCTGTGCTTACAGGCCCTCTGCAGGGCAAGAGTACCTAAGGTGAAGCAAAAAACACCCTTTTTTTTTTTAGAGTTTTTGGAACTCCATTGGTGACTGTTCTTGAGGTCAGACAAATTGGAACCTCTCCAGAAGGTTCTTTCCTGCTTAGCCAGAAAAAGAAAACTCACAGAAACATGACAGCAACAGAGGCAGCTGAAGCCAATGCTGTTCGGAAGTTCTGATGGAGTTCATGTAAGGAACAAAGATGCCCAACTACCAGACAAAGAAATCAGTGCAGGCACTTCAAGGCAGGAAGGGCCCAGAACTGGACACAGTATTCCAGATGTGGCCTCAGCAGGGCAGAGGAGAGGGGGAGGAGAACCTCTCTTAACCTACTAACAACTCCCTTTCTAATCCACCCCAAGCTGCCCTTGGCCTTCTTGGCCACAGAAGCACATTGCTGGCTCACGGCCAACCTCCCATCCACCAGGACCCCCAGGGCCTTTTCCCCTTCCCTGCTCTCCAAGATCTCCAGCGGTCCCTTCCAACCCATAACATCCTGTGATCCTGTGAAGCACCAAGTTCTTCACAAGGAGAGTGGTGAGACACTGGCACAGGCTGCCCAGGGCTGTGCTTGAGGCCCCAGCCCTGGAGCCATCCAAGCTCAGCCTGGCTGTGTCCCTGTGCAGCCTGCTCTAGCTGGAGGTGTCCCTGCTGAGAGCAGGGGGTTGGACAAGATGCCCTTGGAGGCTCCCTTCCAACCTGATGCAATCTGTGAATCGTCACTGAAGGCCACTGGAGTGGAGCTGGCAGTATGGAGCTCTAGAGGACTGCCACATCCTACTGAGCAGGAAGCCTGAGAGTTACCATCACCAAGGTCTCTGCAGCTATTAGCAAAGCAGCTTCTCAGCTTAGCCCAAACGCAGGGGAGCAAATCACTGAATAGCATTATCAGCCTCTTCCCCTCCAAGGCAAGACATGGGAGCTTCACATTATTGATGAACTGCAGAACCAATCAAACCTTTGAACAGCTGCTTAATAATGACAATCTCTGATGGAATTCACAATGTAATAAAGTCAGTTAAAAAACATCTAAAAAAAATCTTTTTTCCTTATCTAAGCATCACTTGTGTCAAACAGCAAACACACTTGGTGCTTTGAGAAGTTGATCATTAAACAATCTCCCTCTCACCTAGTGCCATCAGATCCTATCAGCAGCTTTACCCTCCCTGAAGAGGGCTGTCCCTCTTGCTCAGCACAGTGGCTTTATTACAGAAGAACAGCAGTTAAATAACTCAAGGAAAAAGAAAAGGAATAAAAAGAAAAAGAGAGAGAGATGTCAGCAATAGACAATGCTTGGTTTACAGGTCTCTGGCAGGAAGCAACAGCTTTTAAAATGGTCCCTGAACAGAAAGCAAACAAGAATTCTCCATCAATGGCATCTTTCTTCTTGGTCTTTACAGCAAATCATTTAGGAATATAAATTTCCACACACTGCCTGTGCATTTGAAATGTTTCAGCTTTCATCTGTCCATAAAACGAGGTCAAGAATATTTGTATCAGTGGCTCTGGGGCTCCCACACAGAAGAGATGCAGAGGAGGAGCACAATGATGATCAGAAGGTTGCAAAACCTCCCCTGTGGGGACAGGTTGACAGAGTTGGGACTGTTCAGCCTGGAGAAGAGAAGCTCCAGGGAGACCTTAGAGATGCATTTCAAGATCTGAAGGGAACCTACAGGCAGGCTGGGGAGGGACTGTTGAGAAGGGCCTGTGGGGATAGGCCGTGGGGCAATGGTTTGAAAGTGGAGCAGGGCAGCTTGAGGTTGGAGCTGAGGAGGAAGTTGTGCCCAAGGAGAGTGGTGAGACACTGGCACAGGCTGCCCAGGGCTGTGCTTGAGGTCCCATCCCTGGAGCCATCCAAGCTCAGCCTGGCTGTGTCCCTCTGCAGCCTGCTCTAGCTGGAGGTGTCCCTGCTGAGTGCAGGGGGGTTGCACAAGATGTCCTTGGAGGCTCCCTTCCAAACCAATGCCATCTGTGACTCTCTGAACATCTACTGTAGGGAGTGCATTCCCTGCCTGAGTTTTCCTTGATAAGTGTCACCTTTCTAGACCATTCTTGTGAAAATGCCTAACATTCTGCTCTTGAACAGATGGATCACTGGATACCTACTGCAGCTATCACATCATCACATGCTTCATTCAGCCCAGCACCATGAGAGCAGACAGCACTCTTGAGCCTTACACAGGAGCTAAACTCCAATTCATGGGTGTCTGCAGAAGCATTAATCTGCCTCTGAGTCTCACTGACAGTACCAAATCATCTTAGGACTCAAAATGACTTGGAGCCTCTGGAACAAGTTGCCCAGGGCTGTGGTTGAGGTCCCGTTCCTGGAGACATTCAAGCTCAGCCTGGATGTGTCCCTGGGCAGCCTGCTCTAGTTGGGGGTTTCCCTTTGAGGGTCCCTTCCAACCTGATACAACCTGTGAATTTACTACAACCATAGTTAACACATCTACTGCTACTGCCTTTGCAGTTGTATAACCTCTTCTCTGGTAAAGGAGCCAGCCCTGTTCCAAAATCAAGCATCCTCCTAGCTGAGAATGTGGACAGCACAAACTCCATTACTTAGAGAAGACAATGGCACAGAGATTCTTATGTCTTTTTAATGAGCTTTATTTTAATATAGGGTCATGAGCTCTAAAGAATTCAGGACACCAAGATCAGGGTCAGACGAATTACTGGCTCCATCTAACTATGCCAAGATTTTGTTCAATAATGGAAGGGAAAAAAAGAAAGTGAACAAAGAACAAGATGCATGAAGTGAGGAAGAAGATTTTATTCCCTTTATCACAAATTTATGAGCAGAATAAGAGAACTCCTGGACCAACATTAAATGCTTCTCTTGAAAAATGCTATAGAAGAATTCTGAGCTCTTCGGGACAGAACATGACTCGGCTTGGTTTTTCTCTTAATTTTCATCTATTCAAGGAGCAGCTTCTAGAGATATTTCTTTATTGTCAAAAAAGGAAAGCACTTACTGTTTAGTATCATCATCTGCATCATCATCATCTTCTAAATGTGCCACGTGTCCCCTAAGAAAATGAAGAAGATACTAAGGCTGAGTGTGTTGTATTAAAAGCACTTTGGCTGCTGTGAAAAATGCTGATCCCAAGGGCTACCACCATCTCTTTTACAGAATTTTCCTCTCTTTTAGCTTTTCATCATCATTATCCTTTTAAAGCACCACTGCAATCCATACAACAGCCTCTCCCAAATCCTCTCAGCAGCTACAGGGGCAAACAAGATCTACTTGTGACAGACAGAGCAATCAACACACAAATGACTTGAAACACACAAAATGGCCAGGGGCTGGGGGAGAGGAAAATCAGAATTACCTCTGATGCAGTTCTTCTTCAACTGATTTCAAGAGACTCCTTCAGCATTAAATAAGAACAAGAACACAGTTTGATTGTGGCACACAAATTATCAAAAGGCAAGGCAAGGGCTGCTATGATTCTATCACACTAAATAACCCAAAGCTTGTTGTTTCAGCTGGCTTGCAGAGCAGTTCTCAAACATCCACATACAAATGAACACAGATGTTGGGGTTTTTTTGTTTTGTTTTGTTTTGGATTTTGGTTGTTGTTGGTTTCTGTGTTTTGTTTTAAACACACCACACTTTCAAATGTATTTACTAATTTACTGATATTAAGTGCAATGGTCTTTAATCCTTGGACAGTAAAACAAGGATGGTCTTAACTTGATCCAGGAAAATAATCAAGGGGAAAAAAAACCCAATACCAAAGAAAATCATCACCATTAATTAACAAATAAATAATCGGACTGAGCAGAAGATTAAACTATTATTGGAATCAACTCATTCTTCCCTAATTAATTATGGCAACATTCTGAATTTTTTCATTGTTTGTTTCTTTGTCTGAAACACACACAGAGGGAAGAATAGCAGGGGTGAGAAAGAACAGGATTTTGGAAGCTATTTTGGAGTCATATTTTCACATTCATGTTCTATGCTTAGATTCTCTGCATTTTTTTGCTTAGATGATTTAACTTAGCAAAGCAAAGCCAGGCATCCCCATTCTGACATGCATACATTTCATTGAGTAGAAAGGAAGAACTGCATGGAAAACTATTTCATAAGATCAATCCAACAAAATGATTAAATGCATGATTATGAATCAAAGGACTTTGCTGAGTCAGGGATGTTCCCAGAATTCCTCTAATCCAGCGTTCCTAGTACCCTATAACACGAAGAAGGGCATAAAACATATCAAAGACCAGCACTGCCAATTTCTAAGTGGGGCAAAATGCTGCTCTGTGGGAGCTGTCCTGCAGAATATTTTGTTAACAAGTGGACCAAGGGATCTTACAGCACCATGGAGTCAATGTGGTCAACAGAACCCCAAACACCAGAAAGTGCTGCCCCGTTCTGGGCTCCCCAGTTCAAGAGAGACAGGGAATTGTGACTGATAGAAACCAGTCTGACATCCTCTACAACATCTCGTTCAACCTACTGTGTTGAACACATTTTTTTTTAATATTAAAACAGTCTTAATGAATTAAAGATAGAAAATGCTGTTGCTTACTTATTTGTACCCAACAAGTAGCCACACTGAGGACCATGACCATATTCTAGCTGCAGATCCTACAAACATAAAAGAACAAATCTTTAAGAGGAACAAGTAAGCAGCAAACACATATCCTGTTTCATGCTGCAGTTATCCCCCCCCCTGCTGCCACATCTGAGCTACCCAAGGAGCTCATTCCTCTGGCCTTCCTGGCCCCTACACACCACTCTCAGGCCCATCACACCCAGAAATCTCCTCCTTGCCAGGTTACTGCATCTCCAATTAAAATCCTGCATCTCTTTTTAAAACTCTGATCTTAGGGCTCCTCTTCCTTGAACACCAAAGATTTTTCTGCTCAAATAAAGTGGGCAGCAGAAGTGGGGAAAAAAAACCACAACCAAAACAAACAAACAAACAAAAAATCCCACAAACATCAAACCAAAGAAACAAAACCAACCAAAAGTAAAAACAAAGAAATAGAACAACCCACAAAAAAAACAAACAAACAAAACAACAACTTTATGATCTCCCAATCTCCATAGAGAACCCTCACTGGTATGTGTAGCATGTGTAAATGGGGAATAGTTCTAGCTGGGAGCCTGGAAAGACTTTGGCACATGAGGAAGTGAAAGAAATAAGCAGGGAGGACAGTCAGGGTGGGTTTGTAGCAATAAATATTTGAAGGGTAACTATCTATGCTCTCCTGAATACTTTACCATTATACAGCACAGCATTACCAGCAAAGTCAAGGACTTACCAACCATGGAACTACTTAGAAGTGGCAACAGGCCACCAACACTATTCCATATGTATCTGATGCCACACATGCAAATTTAATGCTTTAATGGGAGTACACTGAAGCACCACCACCATGTCTGCCAGGAGGACACTGCAAAGAGTGTGGCCAGCAGGTCAAGGGAGATTCTCCACCCTGTCCACTCAGCCCTAGTCAGTCCACATCTGGAATAATGTGTGTCCAGTTCTGGGCTCCCCGGTTCAACAGGGTCAGGGAACTACTGCAGAGTTCAACAGAGACTATGAGGCTGAAGAAGGGCCTGGAGCATCTCTCTTGTGAGGAAAGACTGAGAGCCCTGGGGCTGTTTGGTCTGGAGAAGAGAAGGCTGAGAGAGGACCTTATCAATGTCTACAAACATCTGAAGGGTAGCTGTCCGGAGGATGAAGCCAGGCTCTGCTCAGTGATACCCAGTGACAGGATGAGGAGCAATGGACATAAACTCAATCACAGGAAATTCCCTCTCAACATGAGGAGAAACTTCTTTACTGTGAAGGTGCTGGAGCCCTGGAGCAGGCTGCCAAGAGAAGTTGTGGAGTCTCCTTCTCTAGGTTTCTTCAAAACCCACCTGGACACATTCCTGTGTGACCTGCCCTAGCTGCTCCTGCCCTGGCAAGGGTTGGACTCCACCTCTGGAGGTCCCTTCCAACCCCCAGCATTCCATGATACTGTAAATTCCAAGGTTTTTTTTTTTTCTTCAGGTAGATCACGACGGGAAAAAAACCCAGCACAAATTTGCTAATCTGGGCATAAATTCACCAGAAGAAATGAGTTATTAATCACCTAAGTTAGTGATACTTGGAGCTACACTGCTCCTTTCCAGGAAACACTTTAAAGGTCCTCACCACCTTCTATCATTTACCTGGACCTGATCAAAGCCTTCGACACTGTCCCACACTGGTCTCCAAACTGGTGACACAAGGGTTTGATGGGTGGGCCATGAGATGGATACAGAACTGACTTGACAGCCACACCCAAAGAGTGGCTGTCAATGGGTCCACGTTCCAGTGCAGGCCAGTGACAAGTGGAGTCCCTCAGGGATCAGTCCTGGGACCAGGCTTGTTCAACATCTTTGTGGTGACATGGACAGAGGCATTGAGTGCACCCTCAGCAGGTTTGCTGATGACACCAAGCTGTGTGGTGCAGCAGACAGGCTGGAGGGAAGGGATCCATCCAGAGAGACCAGGACAGGCTGGAGGGAAGGGATCCATCCAGAGAGACCAGGACAGGCTGGAGGGAAGGGATCCATCCAAAGGGACCTGGGCAGGCTGGAGGGAAGGGATCCATCCAGAGAGACCAGGACAGGCTGGAGAGGTCAGCACAAGTCAACCTCATGAGGTTCAACAAGACCAAGTGCAGGGTCCTGCATCTGGGTCAAGGCAATCCCAAGCACCAATACAGGCTGGGCAGGGACTGGCTGGAGAGCAGCCCTGAAGAAAAGGCCTTGGGGGTGCTGGGGGAGGAGAAGCTCAGCAGGAGCCAGCAGTGAGCACTTGCAGCCCAGAGAGCCAAGCAGAGCCTGGGCTGCAGCAAGAGAAGTGTGGCTAGCAGGGCCAGGGAGGGGATTCTCCCCCTCTGCTCAGACCCCACCTGGAGCTGTGTGTCCAGTTCTGGAGCCCTTATTACAAGAGGGATATGGACATGCTGGAAGGTGTCCAGAGAAGGGCCACAAGAATGATGAAAGGGCTGGAGCTCCTCTGCTATGAGGAGAGACTGAGAGTTGGGGCTGTTCAGTCTGCAGAGGAGGAGCCTTCCAGGAGACCTTCTTGTGGCCTTCCAGTATCTGAAGGAGGCCTACAGCAAAGCTGGGGAGGGACTTTTTAGCATCTCAGGTAGTGATAGGACCATGGGGAATGGAATAAAGCTGAAAGTGGGGAGATTTAGGCTGGATGTGAAGAAGAAGTTCTTCACCATGAGAGTGGTGAAGCCCTGGAATGGGTTGTCCAGGAGGTGGTTGAGGCCCCATCCCTGGAGGTGTTTAAGGCCAGGCTGGATGAGGCTCTGGCCAGCCTGATCTAGTGTGAGGTGTCCCTGCCCATGGCAGGGGGATTGGAACTGGATGATCCTTGTGGTCCCTTCCAACCCTGACTGATTCTATGATTCTGTCAAAACCAGGCCTCTTTCAGCTCCAGCCTGTATAAAAAGCACATCAGCCTTCATGAAGATGCCCAATACTCAAGCTGTAAGAGTAACAAGGTTGGAGCAGAGGATGCCAACTCCCAGGACTCATCCCTCAAAAAATCATTTTTCAAAACCAGAGGAGCAAAGTCTCTCACTAGAGCTGCCAGTGCTCCAAGATGATGAGACAAGAAGCCACTGCAAGTTTCTCTTGTGGCCTGAAGAGCAATGGCTTGAACACAAAGCTGGGTATATTGCTCTCTGCTTGCTGAGGAGTCACAGGTTCTCTACTACACCCTCACTTCTGCTCTATAAAGCTAAGTAGTAGTTTCCACATGGGTGTTTCTACCACAGCTGTCAGGAGCATTTGATTGCTTCAGTGACTTTCCATATTTTCCCCAAACAAGTGCAGTATTGTGGGAAGAAAACAAAACAAACCCCACTCTGTAACTGACAATTACTCCATGGAAAAGAATGCATAGATCACAGGACTGAACAAAAACTGCAAAGGCCAGCCCAAGGCTGGCATTTCCTGAACCATGCAGAGATGACTCTTCAGTCTTTGTACCAACCTTATTATGCATCTAAACCACTAAAGCTCAGCTGCTTCTATGGATCTCTCTCTCACCCATCTTTCACCCTAGGCATTTGTCAGTGTAGCTAGAAAGATAAGTGGCCTCAGGGAAGGGCTCTCGAGTGGCTGAATGGGTGGGCAGGGAAGCTTGCTCCACTCCAGGAACGTCTCTTGGGCTCTGCAAGGCGGCAGCTGGAAAGGGCCAGGCCTTAGTCGTGGCTATCTTTGATCCCTTTCACTATGCTTATCTTCTTCCTTCATAGTTCCATCCTCTCCCTATGCCCCAATCTTGAGTCTCAAAAAAGACCTTCCTAAGCCTTCTGCAATTCTACAGCTTCATAGAATGGTTTGGAAGTCACCTTAAAGATCATCTAGTTCCAACCTCCCCCCCCATAGGCAGAGACGCCTTCCACCAGCTTGCTCAAGGCCTCATCCAGCCTGGCCTGGAACACCTCCAGGGAGGAGGCAGCCACAGCCTCCCTGGGCAACCTGTGCCAGTGTCTCCCCACCCTCTCTGAGGAAAGAATTTCTTCCTCATCTCCAGTCTCAATCTGCCCTCCTCAAACTTCAATCCACTCTCTCTCATCCTTCAGTCCCCTCATCACTACCAACATCTGGCACCTTATCCAGGCAGTTCTTTTCTGCTCTACTCCACTCTACTCCAATCAATCCCCAAGAAGCACAGACTTAACTCTCTTTACTGTGAGTCCTTTCATTACTTCCCTGCAATCTCAAAACACTTTTAAGCATAGGTATTTGGAAGACTCAGGCTCAAGAGCAGGAAATAACCAGACTGGAAACATAATATGCCACCAGACTCATGAACAAGGAGGTTAAACAGGTTGTGTCAGTCTATGTAAGAGGATGCCAGCCCTAAGACTGGGAGGCTGTTGAGAAAAATAAGCCCAGATCAGCATAATGGAATCTGAGACTTTCACACTTTGAAGTGAGAAGTGTTTTTGTCTACTTGCTGCACAATCACACTCATCAAAAGAGAAGGGAAATGAAGATCTTGCACTGAGCACAGCCCAAACATCTGGGTGGTTTAATTTCCACACTGTGCAACTGGACAGCAATCAATAACCCCCACGAAAGACAAGGAGCTTTCATCTGTCACCACTTCTTTAAAGCCTTACTGGAATTTCCTTTATGAAAAGTGACATCTGCCAGAATTCTTTGTGTTTAACTGCTTTCAAAGCACAAAAGCTTTGTTTTGTTTCAGTTTCTTATTGTGCTGCCTATCAGCATTTCTTGCACTATGATTCTAATTGGATGGATCTATTATTTTTGCTTTCAACAGCTTGCTTAGTGTTCTATGCCCTTTAAGAACTGTTGGTTTGTACTCCAAATGTGAAGTAATCAGTTGCTAGGGAAATTCCTTTTTTCCCCACTTCTGACAAATACTGAGAGCTTGAGAACTTCTAAAAAGTGAAGATGAGCAGAGAGATGGAGAACCTTCCCTGTGGGGACAGGTTGAAAGCACTGGGGATGTTCAGCCTGGAAAGGGCTCCAGGGAGACCTTAGAGCTTCATTTCAATATCTGAAGGGGAGCCACAGGAAGGCTGGGGAAGGACTGTCTAGAGGGGGGCTTGGAGTGATAGGGTGAGGGGCAAGGGTTTGAAACTGGAGCAGCGCAGATTTAGGTTGGACCTCAGGAGGATGTTCTGCACAAGGAGAGGGATGGAATACTGGAAAAGGTTGTGGTTGAGGCCCCATCCCTGGAGACATTCAAGATCAGGGGATGCCTCTCAACTAGACTTAGTTGCCCAAGGCCTCATCCAACCTGGCCTTCAACACCTACAGGGAGGAGACATCCACAACATCCTTGGGCAACCTACTCCAGTCTCACCACCCCTGTACTGAAGAACTTCTCCCTCAGCTCCAAACCATTCCCCCTTGTCCTGTCTCTAGACACCTTTATGGAAAGTCCAAAGCAGGGGTTGGAAGGGACCTCCAGGGATCCAGGCCAACCCCCCTGGCAGAGCAGGGGCACCCAGGGCAGGGCACACAGGAACACATCCAGGTGGGCTTGGAAAGGCTCCAGAGAAGGAGACTCCACAACTTCTCTGGGCAGCCTGCTCCAGACCTCCAGCAGCCCCAAACCAAAGAAGTTTCTCCTCATATCAAGGCAGAACCTCCTGGGTTCCAGCTTGGCCCTGTTGTGCCTTGTCCTGTCCCTGGGCACCACCAAACAGAGCCTGGAACCTTCCTCCTGACCCCCAGCCCTCAGCTATTGGTAGACATTGATCAGATCCCTCTCAGCCTTCTCCTCTCCAGACTAAACCGCCCCAGGGCTCTCAGCCTTTCTTCATAGCAGAGATGTTGAAGCTGTGAAAAAAGCCCTAGGTGAGAATACTCTCACTCACTCCTCTGGTGGACTTTCATCTCCTCCTGTGTACTTTTTATGACTGATGCTGCCCAAAATACACCTCAGTTTATGATATTTTTTCTTTAAGGATCTTAAGAGACACACAACACTGCGAAACTGCTGCTGCTTATTTTATGAGACCAGCAGAACAGCATGGGAAAGAGCCCAACAGCAGTAGGTGACAGATTGTATTTGTGAAAAAAGTGTAGTCCTTGCCTCCTGATGACATCTGAAAAATTCACATACCACTTCTGACTGAACATATCTGGAAGCCAATACTGTTAGAGCAGGAGGAGGGAGAGGTGGGAAAAAATGAGCCAGAAAAGGGAAGTCTAATTAGTATGTCCTGGTCCACAACAAGAATAAACCAACTACTAAATATTTCTTCTCGTTTCCAGAAGGATTAGGTCTTCCTGGGGGGAAACAAAAAAAAAAAAAAATCTCACAAATGGGTGAAGCATTAGCACCAAAGCTGGGGAGGGACTTTTTAGGATGTCAACTAGTGATAGATAGGAAAAAAATAGAAATGGGTAGATTCAGATTGGATGTTAGGAAGAAGTTCTTCTCCATGAGGGTGGTGAGACACTGGAGGAGATTGCCCAGGGAGGTGGTGGAAGCCTCATCCCTGGAGGGTTTTGCAGCCCGGCTGGATGTGGCTGTGAGCAACCTGCTGTAGTGTGAGGTGTCCCTGCCCTTGGCAGGGGGGTTGGAACTGGATGAGCCTTGAGGTCCCTTCCATCTCTGACAATTCTATGATTCTATGAGTCCAATGAGAATTCTGTTTGATTTACAGTGAGCACAGGAGGTTGGGAAGAAAGCAGTGAGACTCAAAAAGTGCTGTCAAGTGACTTTAAAAACCTTCTCATGGTTGTGACAACAACAGGATTTTATGAGCTTTATCACAGTGGTACAGTTTAGAGCCAGTGCTTAGCTTAAGCATTAATTGTTAATAAGAATGATACTTTTTCCAGAGACTTTGGGTCTAAAGTATAAGCAATTTTAGGGATTGGACACAGAATGACGCAAGATCAATTTCTATCATCCCATTGGCTTGTTGAAAATCTTCTGGTTTTGTACCACAGATTATTCTTTCTTCTTTTCTTCCCTGTCACTTGCCTGCTTGCCACTTGCCTCTCTCTCTGACCGTGGTGTTGCTGGAATAATCTCTGTTTTGACTCTGTGTCTGAGGTAGAAGGGAGAAAGGGAGGCAGAGAGAAGCAGGCTAGCTCCATGCAGCCTCCTTTTGAGGGGTGGGGGAAGAACTGACTTTGTTTAAGGGAGTATTTCTGAGGTTATTGAATTGTGAATATATGTAAATATACCCTGCATGTGTTCATTGCCTTTTATAATTTCACATTTAGTCCATTTTTGTAAATTTAACTTCATTTTGCATCCAAAAAAAAAATTTCTGAGCTAGTATGGCAAATTTATTCCAGGGGTAATTTGTTGGGGGGCAAATCCAACCTACAACACATAGTAATCGTTTTTGAAGATTGTACTGAACAGCATGGGGCAAAAGAAGGATGGGAAAGTCCAGTTAGGAGACACATCCTCATTTGTCTCTTAGACCCACAGACAGTAGCCTAGCAAGAGATGCAACCTGAAACAGACAGATTCAAATGTCAGCCTGCCAAAAGCCAGCTCTCAAACTAAAAAGACAAAACCAAAAGCAAACTGAACTGAAAAACCAAAACCACCCCTGCCAAAAGTAGAGCAATGGCACAGGATGGAGGTGCTCCCACAGCAGCAAGGAGAAATCTGAACTGATCTCAGCAGAGTTTGTGAAACTTAGTTCTAATTGAGCAATCACAGGATCACACAGAATCACAGAATGTTAGGAGCTGGAAGGGGCCTCAAAAGATCATCAAGTCCAACAGGCCCCTGCTGGAACAGCATCACCTAGAGTTCCTTCCCAAGACTGTGGAACACAGTCTAAGCTCTCAGTCATTATTAATGTGGCTCTGAGCAACCTGATCTAGTGTGAGGTGTCCCTGTCCATGGCAGGAGATGATCCTTGAGGTCCCTTCCAACCCTAACAATTCTATGATTCTATGGTAATTATGCTGTTGGCAGACTCAGGTCACACCAAGCCAGCTGATGCCAAAATAACATCCCCCCCCCAAAAAAAATCCACACACAAAACAGCACAAACCCCAAAACAAGACATTCTTAGGCACCCTGGTTTTTCATTTTCCCTTTGTTGCCCTTCTAGTCAATAGCTCATAAACCAAAGGCAGTTAGCAGGGACTTCTTCAGAATGTTTATGTTTCTTCATGGTTTTTATTTTTCCCCCAACAGGAAGGTGTCCCTGCCCATGGCAAGGGGTTGCAACTAGATGATCTTTAAGGTCCCTTCCGATCCAAACCAGATTCTATAAATCTAAGAATCTGAAGATGTCCCAAGGTTTAAAAGCACTGCTTTACTAACTATGAAGTGCCTAGAGAGCAGAGAAATAAGAAAACTCACTTTATAGAGTCAGTTCTACCCTGCAATGCTAACAACCACATTTTTTAGCAGTGCAGTAAGAGCAAACTTGGAAAATGGATCAGACCATAGATGATGTCAAATGCCATTGAAAACACTTAGGACCCCACTTTCTGTTGTTTGCATTAAGTGTAAATTCATTCTGGAAGAGAATTACCATCTGGAGAATTCAAAGGCTTACATTTGTATCATTTTCTAGTTTTTCATTGGGCTATTTAAAGGAATTATCAGACAAAACCAACGAGAGTATATCCATTTTTAATCACCCCCCCCAAAGAAAAATTACCAAGTTATGCACTGTAAAGTGGTTAAATTAGAATCAGTGCACAACACTGAGCCCCTTCTGGAAAACTGATTCAAACCAAACAGGAATAGGGGTTAAATCTTTTCAATTTAGCATTGTTAGGACTCCATCCTACATTACAGAAACACAAATAAAGACTCATCCTCACACTGAGTGGCTTTGACAGAGAGGAAAAACACCACTACAACACTAAGACAAAAGACAAGTTTGAAAAAGGAAAACACAAGTTAACACACTGACAAAGAAAGGTGTAAGGTGAAAAATACCAGGTTAGATCTTGCAGTGTAGTATATTTCTTCTGAATTGTCCAAAAAATCGCTACTGTCAGGCTGTTCATTAGACAGAGATCGAGAAACTCAGGTTATTTACATTGTCACTAAAAGCCAGGGGTACATAAAAGGAAATTTTCTCGCTAAAAGTAGAAAGGTGTTAGCTGAAACTCAAACCAGCTTCAGACAGTTCTGGGCACAGGGGTAAAAGACAGCCCAGAGAATCAATATGTTACCAAAGACTGCTGAAGCACTCCAAAAGAAGGAATCCTTGGTCATCACCTCAACTGTGGCAACAAGTGACAAACTGCCTCAATGAGAGGCAAGGATGTGCCAGTTCAACACCTCAGTGCACTCATCACGCTCCAGTGGTCCAGTCCTTTTGGTTTGTGCACCCATACCCACAAGTTTAAAATAAGCAGCAAGTCCAAGCGTGCTTTTGTGAGGCAGAAGCAGAAAAGTCAGAAGAACTCCTTCAGTGGAAAGGGATCCACACTGTTATTGCTGAAGGAAGAGACAAACACCTCTTGTAGCTGTTTCCATTTAAGAAACTTTCTCTCCCAGAATATAAATTGTTACAGACTTCTCCCTCAGCCTGCCTTGTGCTCAGGTTCTTTCTTTGACTAGATCTCATTTGAGATTTGACTTGATCTCATTTGAGATCTAGTGCTCAGGTTCTTTCTTTGACTAGATCTCATTTGCATTTGACAAGCTGCCAGTTTCAAGCTGTCCAGTGGTTCTATATCCAATGACAAAATATGGTTTTCCTTTGGTCTCTAGACTCACAGTTTAAAAAAAAAAAAAAAATCACAGTTCTGTTTTATCTGCAAAGGACATTATCAGGTCTGCATGCTTCATTCTGCTAGGAGCAGTGCAGTAGTTGATTTCCCTCTTCAGAAAGATCCAGACAAGTAGTTATAGATCTTCCCTATAGGCAGGGAGATGAGGCAAGCTCTTTGGACAGGTTTCAAACATGCAAACTCTAACAGGAATACACAATATTAGAGATTTTCTTATCAGCAGAATTAATCTGGACAGTTCAAGCCCCTTCTTGGAGCAGCCAGAGCTTCTGAGATTCCAAAGTGCAAAGGTTCTGTCTGCTAAAGCACAAGGTAGGAAAAGGCTCAGCTCCCCCCTTCTGACCACACCTACCAATGAAGTGCTCTAAAAAGATCTGCTTTAATCCCTGCAGAAAAATCTCTCTCCCCCATTTAGCAACTCTGGTTCCTAAGGTGCAATGAAAACACCTCTCTACCCAACAAACTGATCTCCTAACTGGTTTGTATAGTCAGTGACTGACAAAAAAACCCCAAAAAAAGACATGGAAAAAAGTACTTCTAAACTTGAGCTTCTCCATTGCCATCTTTTTGCAGTTAGGAGTCTGTGTGTATAAAAAGAAATACAATTCTTAGGGAGCAACAGAACTCTAATTTGAACTATGAGAGAAGTAAAGCCAGGAGAACTGAGAACCAGTTTAAAACTCCTTTTGAGCTCAGTGAGGAGCTCATGGCAGAAACACTGACTTCACTGCCATATTTAAAACCCACTTCTAAATGATGCTGTTATGCAAGGTCTAAATAACATATCTGAAATAACTGCCTGAGACCCATGTGTGATTTGGTAAGCTCCTCTCTGTGATTTGGTAAGCTCCCCTCTGCCTCAAACAGGCACCAGAAACTACAGGCTACCTATCCAGCCAGTGGTAGAGGAAGAGCAAGATTCCACACAACCTCAGACACCCAGAGCCAGCTGACCAAAGGACAAGGCATTAGGAAGGAGATTTCAGTACAGCCCCAGGGCAGTACAAGGAGATCTGTGTCAGAAACCCTACTCATGTTTTGCAGACTACAGCAGAGGAAGTGCATTTCTTAGCACACCCTTCCCAAAGCCAACTCAGAGCAAAGCCATTTGGCCCACCTAGGTACTAAGCTAATTTCTTCACCTTAACACCTGTCTTAGGGGGAAAAAAAACCAAGAACACAGAAGTGTGCAGTGAGGAAGCAAAACAGTGCCTTTTTTATCCAGGCATGTGAAGGAAGTGTCCAAGTGCACAGATAGGGCAATCAGCAGTCTCCATAGAGAACAGGCAGCTGCTGCAATCCTGGGTGTGAGACAGCACAGATGCCTTTTCCCTCACTGCCTGAGTTCTCATAACCTCATGTACTGATGGGCCCCATGGGAAGACATCTTTGCAGAATACAGCAAGTGCCAGATCCAGTGTGGCTCAGGTATGATGTAGGAGCACAAGAAGATTGTTTGGGTGGCAAAAAAACGACCACACAACAATCCCATTTCTCAAAATGCATCACACCTCTTGCCATTAACCCATCAGTGTCAATGCAAGCACAAGGCAGAGAAACATTTGAGTACCCACAGTCATTCTACAATTAAAAAAATAACTACAGGGCAATGAGGTATAAAGGATAGAGGCCACACAGGAGACAAAGGGCTACCATATCCCATCTCACAAAGCACAGCCCACAAATAAGGGGGTCTTGCTGCATAAGTCTAAAATTACCCCAAAAAAAATTTAGGACCAGCATGTTTCAACTAGTCAGAAAAATCACTGCCAAGCTGAATAGTGCTAAGGAGGCATGTGAGACATCTTGGATTTCTCCTCCTGCACAGATATTTGCAGGGACCAACGTGGAGAGCATAGGCCATGCTGCTTGTTACTCACAAATTCGTGATGTGGCTCTGTCTCTTTCCTCAAGGGTGGATCAAATTTGACTTGCCCAACTGCAGAGGAGAGAAAGAAAACAAGAATTTAGGTTGGATTGTAATTAGATAAAGTTTAGCTCCAAATGATAACCAAAAAGAAGAATCCAGTTTAGTGACTGTATTATATCCCTACTGAAGAAAAGGCCTTGGGGGTGCTGGGGGAGGAGAAGCTCAACAGGAGCCAGCAGTGAGCACTTGCAGCCCAGAGAGCCAAGCAGAGCCTGGGCTGCAGCAAGAGAAATGTGGCCAGCAGGGCCAGGGAGGGGATTCTGCCCCTCTGCTCCACTCTGCTCAGACCACACCTGGAGCTCTGGGTCCAGTTCTGGAGCCTCTGTTCCAGGAAGGATCTGGAGGGGCTGGAAGGTGTCCAGGGAAGGGCCATGAGGATGAGCAGAGGGCTGGAGCTGCTCTGCTCTGCAGACAGCCTGAGAGAGTTGGGGTTGTGCAGGCTGGAGAGGAGAAGGCTCCCAGGAGACCTTCTGGTGGCCTTCCAGGATCTGAAGGGGGCTCCAAGAAAGCTGGGGAGGGACTTTTGAGGGTGTCAGGTAGGGATAGGAGTGGGGGGAATGAAAAAAAAACTAGAAATGGGGAGATTGAGATTGGATGTGAGGAAGAAGTTGTTCCCCATGAGGGTGGTGAGAGCCTGGCAGAGGTTGCCCAGGGAGGTGGTGGAAGCCTCATCCCTGGAGGTTTTTGCAGCCAGGCTGGATGTGGCTGTGAGCAACCTGCTGTAGTGTGAGGTGTCCCTGCCCATGGCAGGAACTAGATGATCCTTGAGGTCCCCTCCAACCCTAACAATTCTATGATTCTATTCACTAGCACTGAAGAGGGCACTTTGAATGAACTCTGGAGACAGCTGATCACATCTTCCAGGACAGCTCTTTGCCAGACACTCCTCCCCTCAATTTTAAATTAAGCAAAGACAAATCAGAGCAGTCCCTCAAGCTTTAGCTAATTCAAGCAAACAAATGACTACAATTTGGGGGATGGAGTCTGCTTTTAATCTCCAGTGACCAATCCCCTCCTTTCCCCTTTTCTACATGTCTGTTTCAGTTTAAACTTACAAACTACAAACTTACAAGCCAGGGAAGATGATGTTGTACCCTGTGAGAGGAAAAGGGGCAATGGATGGAAACTACAGCACAGGAGGTTCCACCTCAACATGAGGAGGAACTTCTTCCCTGGGAGGGTCCCAGAGTACTGGAGCAGGCTGCCCAGAGAGGTTGTGGAGTCTCCTTCTCTGGAGCCCTTCAAGACCCATCTGGGTGTGTTCCTGTGTGACCTGTGCTGGACTCTATGGTCCTGCTCTGGCAGGGAGGTTGGGACTCAGTGATCTCCAGAGGTCCCTTCCAACCCCTGACATCCTGTGAGCCTGTGAAACCCAAAAACTAGAGCAAGACACTAGTTCAGCAAAATCTTCCTCTGCCAGCACAATCTGGCATCACTCTGAATATTTTTCCTGTAGTGGCAAAAATGAAGCTGTATCAAGCAGCCCTCAGAAGAGCTCAGGTTGTGTCCTGTTCAATGGAGATGAAGCAACAGCGAGACTCGAGATGAAGTGCTGAGCAAAAGGTATGTTCAAATATTTCACACGAAGATTTCTTTTGCACAGCAACCTCTTTTCTTCTAGATCACTACAAATGGTTCTCTACATGTAGACAGCCAGCATAGCAGCAGAGAAGAGGGAATTTTAATGGTGATGTTGGGAGTATTCATGCTTACAGTTTATTTCAGAGCGTGTCTTTTCTTCTCTCACGTTTCTACTGGTTGAATGAATTCTATGAGGCACTACAAGAGGCTGAAAGAGAAAAATAAGAGATGTCAACATCAAAAGTATACTACTTGGAACACAGTATTGTAGAATCATAGAGTGGTACGGGTTGGAAGGGACCTCCAAAGGTTGTCTAGTAGGAATTTCTTCCTATTCTCCAGTCTAAATCTACCCTCATCAAGCTTCAATCCATTCCCTCTCCTCCTGCCACAACAAGTCCTTCTAAAAAGTCTTTCTCTTTCTTGGAGGCCCCTTCAGGTACTGGAAGGCTGCTCTAAGGTCTCCCTGGAGCCTTCTCTTCTCCAGGCTGAACAGCCCCAACTCTCCCAGCCTGTCCCCACAGCAGAGCTTCTCCAGCCCTCTGATCATCTTTGTGGCCTCCTCTGGACCCTCTCCAGCAGCTCCAGGTCCCTCTCATGCTGGGGGCACCAGAACTGGAAGCTGTGCTGCAGGTGTGGTGTGAGCAGAGCAGAGGGGCAGAATCCCCTCCCTGTGCTGCTGCTCTCCCTGCTCTGGATGCAGCTCAGCACACAGCTGCCTGCTGGGCTGCCAGGGCTGCTGGTTCATGGTGAGAATCTAACACCTATGTACATAGTGTTTCACCTCCCATTTATGGTCATTTTGGTCTCTTTTGAAACTGCAGAGACTTGCAGATTGTGGGGATTTTCTCTCATATATCTTGCATGCAGTTTTTCCTTGCTTATAATTTCAGCCAATCCTCCCCCTTCCTCAGTTCTGCTTTCTCTGTTTTGTATTCTTTGGAGCTTTAAAACTGGTTTGCTGTAGCTCAGGATGTGTTTCAAGGTTTGATGTGGTCTCTTACTTCAGCACTTCAAACACTTCAAGTGCTAAAAGGTTGCTTATTTACCATCTTGTTCTGAAGAGGCATTGCCCACTCCCACACAATGGCTGTGCATGCAGAATGGCAGGAGCAGGAGCCCAGCTGCAGTGGGGGTAGGAGGTACTTCTGCCTTTGCAGCCATGTTGTGTGAGCTCCTTGCACCCTGCCCCAGATGTCTGCACTGCACAACGTGCAGAGCCTGCCCTCACTCCTCCTTCTCCAGGTACAGAGAATTACTGGAAGCTGTCAAACCCTCATCTCTCAGTCATGAGGACAAAGACCTTAAGTCACCCTAAAATAAAAGGCCTACACTGACAACAGACTAACACAAAAAGCTGATATGGGAGCTGTGTGAGATGATAAAGGAATCATAGAATCACCTAGGTTGGAAGGGACCTCTAAAGGTCATCCATTCCAACCCCCTGCAGTCAGCAAGGACATCCTGAACTAGATCAGGTCACCCAAGGTGCTGTCAAGCCTCACCCTGAGTATCTCCAGGGATGGGGCCTCAACCACCTCTCTGGGCAACCTGTTCCAAGGCTTATCCACTGGATGTTAGGAAAAAGTTCTTTACAATGAGGGTGGTTGAGGGTCATAAAATCACAGAATTGTCAGGGTTGGAAGGGACCTCAAGGCTCAGCCAGTTCCAACCCCCCTGCCATGGCCAGGGACACCTCACACCACAGCAGGTTGCTCACAGCCACATCCAGCCTGGCTGCAAAAACCTCCAGGGATGAGGCTTCCACCACCTCCCTGGGCAACCTCTGCCAGGCTCTCACCACCCTCATGGGGAACAACTTCTTCCTGACATCCAATCTGAATCTCCCCACTTCGAGTTTTGCTCCATCCCCCCAGTCCTATCACTCCCTGACACCCCCAAAAGTCCCTCCCCAGCTTTCTTGGAGCCCCCTTCAGATCCTGGAAGGCCACAAGAAGGTCTCCTGGGAGCCTTCTCCTCTCCAGCCTGCACAACCCCAACTCTCTCAGGCTGTCTCCAGAGCAGAGCAGCTCCAGCCCTCTGCTCATCCTCATGGCCCTTCTCTGGACACCTTCCAGCCCCTCCAGAGCCTTCCTGGAACAGAGGCTCCAGAACTGGACCCAGAGCTCCAGGTGGGGTCTCAGCAGAGTGGAGCAGAGGGGCAGAATCCCCTCCCTGGCCCTGCTGGCCACACTTCTCTTGCTGCAGCCCAGGCTCTGCTTGGCTCTCTGGGCTGCAAGTGCTCACTGCTGGCTCCTGTTGAGCTTCTCCTCCCCCAGCACCCCCAAGGCCTTTCCTTCAGTAGGGATATAATACAGTCACTAAACTGGATTCTTCTTTTTAGTTATCATTTGGAGCTTCCAGCCCCTCCAGATCCTTCCTGGAATAGAGGCTCCAGAACTGGACACAGAGCTCCAGCCCTCTGATCAAGGAATGTAGGATAAATTGCTGTCACAGATACCATTTGGCCATAATTTCAATCATTGTACAGAACTCCAGAGCAATCTTATCCCCAAAACTTGTGGTGTGGTAAGGATGAAACATGACCACTGTTGTCTTTGCAACCTTTTCAGCTAGCATCACATCCATGGTTTGAAATTAGAGGACATTTACATTGGATGTTAGGAACAAGTTCTGCACTACAAGGGTGGTGCAACACTGATACAAGTTGCCCTGGGAGGTAGTTGAGGTCCCATCCCTGGAGATATTCAGGGTCAGGCTGGACAAGGTTCTGAGCAACCTGATCTAGTGGAGGATGTCCCTGATGACTGCAGGTGGGTCAGACTGGATGACCTTTGGAGGTCCCTTCCAACCCAAACCATTCTATGTTATTTGCTTCCTTCAAGATCTGATGGATTCATTCAGGTTACTGCCACAAGTATAGGAGTGGTCAATCCATGAGTTGGGATGAACATCTCCAGCTGCCTCTGTGAGCAGGCAGGTATTGGAGCAAGTTCACCTGCATATAAAACAGGCAGGAATTGTTCTTATTGCCTTTGGTTTATTATAGGAAAGACCACAAGGCCAACAACTCCTCTGCCTGTACAGGATTCTTCACCTGGAACACAGACCTTGCTCAAGATGCACTGGATAATCCATTACAGAGCTGTTGAAGGGAGTCCAGAGGAGGGCCTCAAGGATGATCTAAGGGCTGAAGCAGCTCTGCTATGAGGATAGGCTGAGGGAGCTGGGGGTGTTTAGCCTGGAGAAGAGAAGGCTCCAGGGAGACCTTAGAGCTGCCTTTCAACACCTGAAGGGATCCTACAGGAAGGCTGCAGAAGGACTTTTCATAAAGGTGCCTAGAGACAGGCCAAGGGGAATGGTTTGAAGCTGAGGCAGAGCAGGGTTAGACTGGAGTTGTTCTTCAGTATGAGGGAGGTGAGACTCTGGAATAGGCTGCCCAGAGTGGCTGTGGATGCCTCCTCCCTGGGGGTGTTCAAGGCCAGGCTTGAATGAAGCTTTTGGCAGCCAAGTCTAGTTAAGAGGCATCCCTGCCTATGCCAGGGGGGTTGTAGCAGATATCTCTGAGGTCCCTTCCATCCTGTACCGTTCTATGATTGTCACCTGTTCTGCTCACAGAGGTGGGCTGCAGACTTGCTCACTGCCAAGTAAAATGTCTTCCCAAGTGTCACTACTAATCTCAATTTGCAGGTAGATAAATGCAATGGACCCTGCTCTCCCTCACCTTCAAACCATTCCCCCTTGTCCTGTCTCTAGTCACCTTAGGAAAAATCCCTCCTCAGCCTTCCTGTAGGCTCCTTTCAGCCACTGAAAGGCAGCTCTGAGGTCCCCCCAGAATCTTCTCTTCTCCAGGCTGAATAACCCCAACTCCCTCACAGCCTGTCCTCATGCCAGAAGTGCTCCCACCCTCGTTTCACCTTGTTAGCAAATGCAAACTTACTCTAATTCTACAATTGAAACAAATTCCTACCTCAGGATCATCATCATCAAAATCATGGTAAGTGGAATGATCAGGATTATTCATTTTATCCAAAAGCTCAATGGCAAGACTTCGATTTAATGGCTGGGTAACAAAAGGATGCTGAAAGACAGATGGGAGAAAAAAAAAAAACACAACACCACACACATTAAAGTCCCAACCACTCACATTAAGCTTGGTTTAATTTTATAACTAAAAATAAATCCATAAATGTGTACCTGTAATAACTTTTCAGCTGTAGGTCTTTTCTTAGGATTTTTTGTAAGTGCCATTTTCACAAAATGATGGAAACTATTTGACCTGTAAAAGGAAGTGGCAACCAATAGAACCAATTGCCCAGCTGGAGTACATTGATCTTACCTACTGACACAGGAAACTGCTTACCATTTCATTTTGTCCTTCAATTTAGGAGGCTGGAAGTTGCTTTTTGTCATTAGGAAAAGTGCTCTGAAAAGAAGCCAAGAAGATTTCTGAGCTTTACACATTGCCATACATACAGAAGCATTATTTAGTAATATATTCATGGGTTATGTGCTCTTGGGGCCAAGAAGGCCAAGGGCATCCTGAGGCTGATCAGAAGTGGAGCAGTTAGTAGGTTGAGAGATGTTCTCCTTCTTCTCTCCTCTGCCTTGGTGAGGCCACATCTGGAGTATTTGGTCCAGTTCTGGGCCCCTCATTTCAAGAAGGACCTCAAGGAACTCCTTGAAAGAGTCCA
Organism: Indicator indicator; assembly: GCF_027791375.1. NCBI lineage: Eukaryota > Metazoa > Chordata > Aves > Piciformes > Indicatoridae > Indicator > Indicator indicator. Next base: position 1,718,975 of record NC_072018.1, read on the forward strand.
GCACAGAGGCACAAAGCTGCTGCAGGCAGTGGAACATCTCCCTGTGAGGACAGGCTGAGGGAGCTCTGGGGCTCTGCAGCTTGGAGCAGAGGAGCCTGGGGGGTGCCCTCATTGCTGGTGCTAAAGATGTGCAGGGCAGTGTCAGGACAGGGCCAGGCTCTGCTCAGGGATGTCCAAGGACAGGACAAAGGACAGTGGGGGCAAGCTGGAGCAGGGGAGGTGCCATGGGAACAGAAGGGAAAATTATTTCACTGTGAGGGTGCCAGAGCCCTGGAGCAGGCTGCCCAGAGAGGTTGTGGAGTCTCCTTCTCTGGAGACATTCAAAGCCTGTCCGGAGGCACTCCTGTGTGACCTACTCTAGGTCCAGCAGAGGGGTTGGACTGGATGATCTTTTAAGGTCCCTCCTGGCCCCTAACATTCTGTGATTCCTCAGTTGGCAGGGAGAAGTCCATCACTTTAAGAGATGCTACCAGAAGGTGACACATTTACACACCACAAAAGAGTTGTTACAACTTCTCCTGCTGCATTCAGAACACTTACAACCCAATGCCCTTGCAGTACCTGCCAACACCACAAGCAGACACAGCCACTGCTCCACAGGGATTCTTTCAGAAGCTGTGTTCCCACACCCAGCTTTAACCCCTTACTAACCTCATTGGGTGTAGGTCAAACATTGGAGGCTGAAGCTCAGCAAGCTCGATAGCAGTTATCCCAACTGCCCACAGATCACACAGTTGGTTATAGCCACCTTTTCTTTCTACTGCAGCAACTTCTGGAGCCATCCTAAAGGGTATCCGAAAACAAAAAATATTTTTAGATAAGCTTCTCACCACAAATGAAACATTTTCCTGCATGCAACAGTTTACTACTCTCTTCTCTGAGGCACAAAAATCTATGAGCTCACAGCATAAACATTTCTACAACTGAATCTCAATGTCAGAAGTGTGTGTGCAAGAAGTTATGCACAAGTAAAGCTTCCCTCAATCATCTTCTAGTAATTAAAAGGCAGTTTCCCAACCAGCTGCTTCTCAGTGTGGATGAAGCCAATAGGACTCAGACTTTTTTGCAGTCACACAAAACTGCCACTCAACAACCAAAGAGGGTAAGTTACAATCATTGAACAACAGTAAAGTCCCAGCACCATCCAGATTCACACAGAAAGTGACTTTGACAAAAAAGAATTCTGACAAAGAAAATGATTTACACAGCCTCACCTCTCTTGTATCCTGAAACCATGAGACACTGTCACCTCTGCACAAGCACTCCCTGTTTGCAAAGTCTGCCTCACTGTAGTGTCAGAAGTGAGGTCATGGAAGTTAACAAAGCAGTTTTACCTCCTCAGGTGGGAAAAATTATAAACCATAACTGACACAGAAATAGGAATACCCAAAGGAAATGATTCACATGTTTTGAAAGGGCAAAGTAAATCCTGGATTTGATTGCCCTACACAGTCCTACCAGATGGCAAATGTTGATAATGTTTCTTTTAGATCTGAACTGCATTCATCCAGATCACCTGAGAAGTAGCAGTGGAACTGGAGATGTGACTCAATAAAGGCAAAACAGAGAAATGCCACTGAAGGAATGCTCCAGTACAGCAGCAGAAGGCATCTCAAATGATGCATGGCTTAAACACAGACATCCTTATCAGCAGGTGTGTGGTAGTTTAGGGCTATGCCTTTAAAATTTCTCACAGATCTTAAGCAGAAAGTAGTAAAAATGTAAACAAATGACTATTGGGTGTAAAAAGGAAAATAATGATTATTCTAAACAATTCAATTGGAGGGATACCTCCCATGACATTTGGTTCCCAAAACAACCTTTAGTTCTGCTCTGTTCAGTTCTGTTCTGTTCTTCTCTTCTTGCTTCTTTGCTGGGAAGATACTAACAGGCTGGTGCTGACCAATGGAACAAAGATGGAAGTGGGGAGATTCAGGCTGGACATAAGGAAGAAGTTCTTCCCCATGAGAGTGGTGAGAGCCTGGAATGGGTTGTCCAGGGAGGTGATTGAGGCCCCATCCCTGGAGGTGTTTAAGGCCAGGCTGGATGAGGCTCTGGCCAGCCTGATGTAGTGTGAGGTGTCCCTGCCCATGGCAGGGGGGTTGGAACTGGATGATCCTTGTGGTCCCTTCCAACCCTGACTGATTTTATGATTCTATGACCTTGACTGCATTGTTTTGCCTGGTATTAACCTATCTTGCTTCTTTCTCTCTTCCCTTTGTACAGGGGGCCAAGGGGAAGCCTCAGAGAGGTGGAGGCAGGGAGCCAGCTCTCCCTGGTCTTTGGCCAGGAGGGTCTTTGTACTGTTTTGTTAATTGTAAATACCTGTAAATATTGTAAATATTGTGTATTTGTACATATTCATTGCATTCCATTGCAGATTGTAGCTTGGCTTGTAAATACAGCTCCATTTGCTTCCATAAATTAGTGGAAGTTTGCATAGTTAAACTGCATTTCCATACATTTACTCTGGAGTTCATAAAACTCCCCATTCACTCTAAATCCAGAAGGATGAAGTTATCCAGGTAGAGGGGGGAAGAGGGGTGAACTCTGGAGGAGAAGCACAAGGGTCAAGAACAGGGCTACTGCTACACTGCAGTATTGCCCTTCACTTCTGTCCAAGCACCACAACCTTAACCTGCCCAGACATTTCTAACCACAGCTAAAACCTTCACACTCCCTGTTTCCAACTACATGTTCTCTGTGGCCTCAACAATGTTGGTTCCTTGCTTTTCTCAACTCTGAGAAAAGAAACTGATGCTTTCCATCACGTTTAACCTATGGAGTGCTTTCAGAGTCATAGTTCAAGGTGATGGCACAATCTGGAAGTTGTGATAGAGACCGGGACTAAAAAGAGGCATAAACCAATGACAGGTGTTTGTATTATTCTGAGAGGGAAGCAAATCCATGCTTTGGAGTGACTTGTGCTGCTAAAAATGCTGTGCTTGACTATTTCAAGACTGAATATTTGAATGCAATAGGGTTTTCATCACATCCAGTTTTTGCTTTGTACCTACAATGCTGCCAGACAGCAGAATCTGGAGCATCTAGAAAGATGCTCAGAAGAAGAAGAAGAAGCACAGAGAAGCACAGAGCAAAAGTGCTGTTTTTACAATGCAAAGATGAAGTACAGAAATAAGCTTAGTGAAGGAAGAGTAAAGCTGCAGTACAGACAGAACAGAACTTGTATAGTTCAGTTTAGGCAAATAAGGGGAAAAGGAAATGGCTTAGAAGAGGCATTTCAGTGGCAAAAGAATTTGTGGAGATAAACAAATGAAACTTAGCTGAGGAGTTACAGACAAGACTAGCTAGAGTAGAGGGAAGAAACAAAACAGAAAACCAGGGGAGGAAAAAAAATATTTAAAAATCAGAGTTAAACCCATGCAAAGTTGTTGATAGCTTTAAAGCTTTGCCTACATTGAGATCTATCAGTCACCAGCACACAGTCTTTCCATTTTTCACACCATTAGGGCACTTTCTCCTACACTCAGCTCATTCAGCATTTAGCCTAAGTGATACAGATATGATCAGCAGACAGCCTAACACAGCCTTCAGTGATTAGCCAGAGAGTGCTTTTATCACAAGATTACAATACAGATGGTATCACAATATCAACAGTATTAGGTATGTTCATATTATATTAGTGGCCATATAAAAGACAGTTACCAATACGGGGTGCCAATGAATGATTTCCTTTTGGCAATTGTAGCAGTTATCTGTGCAGATACCCCAAAATCAGCTATTGGGGGGGAAAAAAAATAAAAAAATAAAAATAAATGACAGTCAGTAACTGATTTGATGCAATTAATTGTTAATGAACATGAGCTTGGTTTCCCCACTCTAAGAGTTTCTTAAATATGCCAGAAATATTTAACAAGAAATGAAACTATGAAAGCAAATAATGGAAACTTGGTATATTCAGAGATTCACAGAATGGGTTGGGTTGGAAGGGGCCTCAAAGATCATCCAGTTCCAAACCTCCCCCCGTGTTGCTCAAGACCTCATCCAACCTGGTATCTCAGATACTATGGATCAGCTCCTTTCAGCAGGCAAACATGTCACAGATTCACAGAATTAACCAGGTTGGAGAAGACCTTCAAGATCATCAAAAGTCCAATCAATCACCCAGCACCATCTAATCAACTAAACCATGGCACTGAGTGCCTCATCCAGGCCTTTTTTTAAACACTTCCAGGGATGGTGACTCCATCACCTCCCTGGGCAGCACATTCCAATGGCCAATCACTCTTTCTGTGAAGAATTTCTTCCTAACATCCAGCCCAAGCCTCCCCTGGCACAGCTTGAGGCTGTGGCCTCTCCTGTCACTGGTTGCCTGGGAGCAGAGCCCAACCCCTACCTGGCTACAACCTCCTTTCAGGTAGCTGTAGAGAGCAATAAGGTCTCCTCTGAGCCTCCTCTTCTCCAGGCTAAACACCCCCAGCTCCTTCAGCCACTGTCCCTCCCCTCCTCAACACAGGAAAGAGGAGACTAGCACACAAGTCCTGGCAGTTGCATGCAGAGCTTTAAAATTATAAAAGACATCATTAGGTATTACCCAAGAGATTCTTTCAGATAACTTTTCAAGTGATGTTTCACACTGAAACACTCTGGGTGGCACATGATATTAAAAATCAATAAAAGCCTGTGATTTATTTTTAGCTCCCCTTTACAGCATCAGAAAGTCTTAACTCAGTGTTTCAGTATTACTCCTTCAGACACTCATTGGATGATTTGGATGGTAGGAACAAGTTCTTCATCATGAGGGTGGTGGAACTCTGGAACAGGTTGCCCAGGGAGGTGGTTGAGGCCCCATCCCTGGACATATTCAAGGGGAGGCTCAACAGAGCTCTGGGCAACCTGATCTAGCTGAGGATACCCCTGCTGACTGCAGAAGGGGTTGGACTGGATGACAAGGGACAGCAACGTGCCCTTGTGGCCAGAAAGGCCAATGGGATCCTGGGGTGCATTAAGAAATGTGGCCAGCAGATCCAGGGAGGTTCTCCTCCCCCTCTATTCTGCCCTATTGAGATCTCACCTGGAATATTGCATCCAGCTCTGGGCTCCCCAGTTCAGGAGGGACAGGGATCTACCTGAGAGAGTCCAAGGGAGGGCTGCAAGGATGCTGAAGGGCCTGGAGCACTGCCTGGAGAGGAGAGGCTGAGAGCCCTGGGGGTGTTTAGTGTGGAGAGGAGAAGGCTGAGAGGGATCTGATCAATGTCTATCAAGAGCTGAAGGCTGGGTGTCAGGAAGGAAGAGATAGGGACAGCCTCTGCTCACTTGTGGCCTGTGATAGGACCAGGGGCAATGGACAGAAACTGCAGCACAGGAGGTTCCACCTCAACATGAGGAGGAACCTCTTCACTGTAAGGGTCATGGTGCACTGGAACAGGCACACAGAGAGATTGTGGAGTCTCCTTCTCTGGAAACTTTCAAGATCCATCTGGATGTGTTCCTGTGCAACCTGCGCTGAATTCTGCACTGTGCTGAATTCTGGTCCTGCTCTGCTAGGGGATTGGACTCAATGATCTCTGGAGGTCCCCTCCAGCCCCTAACATCCTGTGATCTTCTGACCTTTGGAGGTCCCTTCCAACCCAGACCATTCTATGATTGTATGGATGCAGTCAGGTACTATCAGCATGACAAAAAGAATTCATACATGAACATCATTAAACAAAATACATAAGACTTAGAGCACAGCAAAGTCTGTTTTTAACACCAAACTGTAGTAACTCACCTAATTTTACATGTCCATTGTCCGTCAAAAGAATGTTTGCTCCCTTAAAAAGAAGTCAGCATACTTGAATTAAAACAAAGATTTTTAGTAACAACATGATCTGAGATCTTTCTGCAAGCTAGGGGAAGAAAGACAACCCAAGGGTTGCATGCTAAAGAATCCTGCAGCCCTATTGTAGTAAATACCAAGGTCATGTTTGTGCTCAGCAAGCTGCTCTTCTGCTCTCTGAAGAAATTCAGATTTACAGGGTTTCTCATTCCTTTTTAATTTGGTATTACAAAGTTTCCACTGGATACAAAACCCCTCTCAAAAAGCAGAGTATGATGGTTTCCTGTGCTGATGAATTCTTACCATTTTCCATTGATTTTGTTAAATAAAACCTCAAAAGGTCAAAGCAGCAGGAATTGGATTTCCTTTTCATACACAGGAATTGGTTTTGTCTTGTTTGAGAGCCATGATAATTACAGCTTAAAGGACCTACTTGTATTTAGCAAATATTTAGGACAAGCATTTCCATCCTTAGGCAGCAGAAATTCTGTTCATGCTGGATTTCAAGAACTTGCATTTGTGTGCCTAGATGGACCACACACCTCAGCCTAATAACCAAAACTAACCCCAAACAGTAGCTGGTACTAGAAAATTACAATATAAACAGACTGAGAACAAATCTGATCCAAAGAGCTGAGTTTAATCAGCTCCAACCTTCATTCAACTCAGCCTGGAGGTTGGAGCTTGACTAAACTCAGCTCTAAACGTCAACCTATACCTAGGTAGAGGCTGAGCTGAGTGAAGGTTGGAGCTTGAATTAACTCAGCTCCAAATGTCAGCCTGTACCTAGGTAGAAGCTGAGTTGAGTGAAGGCTGGAGCTTGAATAAACTCAGCACCAAATGTCAGCCTGTACCTAGGTAGAAGCTGAGTTGAGTGAAGGCTGGAGCTTGAATAAACTCAGCTCCAAATGTCAGCCTGTACCTAGGTAGAAGCTGAGCTAAGTGAAGGTGTTGGATCTTGACTAAACTCAGCTCCAAATGTCAGCCTATACCCAAGCAGAGGCTGAGCTAAGGTTGGAGCTTGACTAAACTCAGCTCCAAATGTCAACCTATACCTAGGTAGAGGCTGAGCTGAGTGAAGGTTGGAGCTGACTAAACTCAGCTCCAAATGTCAGCCTATACCCAAGCAGAGGCTGAGCTGAGTGAAGGTTGGAGCTGACTAAACTCAGCTCCAAATGTCAACCTACACCTAGGTAGAGGCTGAGCTGAGTGAAGGTTGGAGCTCAACTAAACTCAGCTCCAAATGTCAGCACTGCCCATGAATTAGATGGGAAGGCAGCACAGGTGGGCCTCCAAAAACCTCTGTTTCTCCCCATTGTGACTTTTCAGAGAGCAGGAAGTGAGGCCTGCAGTAAAACAAAGGCTGCTTGGGCAAACACTGCACGAGCACAGTTAATGAGCCTTACACATGGAGCTGGGTAAATAGTGTGACAGGCCCCAGTGCACAGCCTCTTGACCTTCTCTGCCTTTCAAGTGTAACAGGACAGCTACTCCCACTGCCTAACTTAGGCAAAAAAACAGAATTCAAGCCCAGAGGACCTGCAGATGATTTTCTTATTTCTATGGTTGCATTTTATCCCCCCAAATTGATACATAAGGGTAAAAGATCCATCAGAGGTGATGGAGCCTATCATAAATACATCAGAATTCCCTTCAGTTTTTACTTACCTTGATATCTCTGTGCATCTTTCCTTTGCTGTGAAGATAATATAGGCCCTGCATAAAATATTCAGATAATCATTTACTCCAGGCTTTTCCATTTCACACACACTGCTCACTTAATTGTGAACCATTTCAATCATCCAAAGGAGTCAATGTCACATTCCAGTGCAGCTGAACTGCATTTGCAAATTCAATCTGTACTAACAGAATACCTACACCACAGGGCAGATGGAAGAGTCTCGCACTTGGGACAGAACAACCCCCAGGAGCAGGAGAGGTTGGGGACTGAGCTGCTGGAGAGCAGGGAAGGGGAAAAGGCCCTGGGGGTCCTGGTGGATGGGATGTTGGCCATGAGCCAGCAATGTGCTCTTGTATCCAGGAAGGCCAAGGGCAGCCTGGGGTGGTTGTTAAGAGGTCAGAGAGGAGGTTCTCCTCCCCCTCTCCTCTGGTGAGGCCACATCTGGAATATTGTGTCCAGTTCTGGGCCCATCGGTTCAAGAAGGACAGGGAGCTCCTAGAGAGAGTCCACCAGAGAGCCACAAAGATGATTAAAGGAGCAGAACATCTTCCTTACAAGGACAGGCTGAGGGAGCTGGGGCTCTTTAGCTTGGAGAAGAGGAGCCTGAAAGATGTGCAGGGTGAGTGCCAAGAGGATGGAGCCAGGCTCTGCTGGGCGATGCCCAATGACAACACAAGGGGCCATGGGTGAAAGCTAAGGCATAGGCAGTTCCATGAGAACAGGAGGAAGAATTTTCTCCCTGTGAGGGTAACAGAACACTGAAACAGGCTGCCCAGGGGAGTTGTGGATATCTCCCTCTCTGGAGATATTCATGACCCATCTGGGTGTGTTCCTTTGTGATCTGCCCTAGGTGACCCTGCTCGGGCAGGGGGGTTGGACTGGATGAACTTTAGACATCCCTTCCAGCCCCTAACTTAGTGATTCTGTAATGACCACTCTGTTCTGCTCTGGGGAGACCTCACCTGCAGGGCTGTGTCCAGCTATGGGGCCCCTAGCATAAGACAGACATACACCTGCTGGACAGAGTCCAGAGGAAGGCTGGAGCACCTTTCCTACAAAGACAGGCTGAAAGACTTGGGGCTGTTGAGCCTGCAGAGGAGAAGGCTGCAGGGAGAGCTCAGAGCTGCATTTCAATGTCTGCAGGGGAGCTGCAGGCAGGCTGGGGAGGGACTGTTGAGAAGGGCTTGGAGTGCTAGGCCCAGGGGCAGGGCTTTGAAAGTGGAGCAGGGCAGCTTGAGGTTGGAGCTGAGGAGGAAGTTGTGCCCAAGGAGAGTGGTGAGACACTGGCACAGGCTGCCCAGGGCTGTGCTTGAGGCCCCAGCCCTGGAGCCATCCAAGCTCAGCCTGGCTGTGTCCCTGTGCAGCCTGCTCTAGCTGGAGGGGTCCCTGCTGAGTGCAGGGGGGTTGGGCAAGATGTCCTTGGAGGCTCCCTTCCAAACCAATGCCATCTGTGACTCTCTGAACATCTACTGTAGGGAGTGCATTCCCTGCCTGAGTTTTCCTTGATAAGTGTCACCTTTCTAGACCATTCTTGTGAAAATGCCTAACATTCTGCTCTTGAACAGATGGATCACTGGATACCTACTGCAGCTATCACATCATCACATGCTTCATTCAGCCCAGCACCATGAGAGCAGACAGCACTCTTGAGCCTTACACAGGAGCTAAACTCCAATTCATGGGTGTCTGCAGAAGCATTAATCTGCCTCTGAGTCTCACTGACAGTACCAAATCATCTTAGGACTCAAAATGACTTGGAAGCTCTAAATTCTGGATGAATTCTATGAAACCAAATCCCTGCCTGACAGTGGGGGGACAGTGTCATAGACTCATAGTATCAGTGAGGGTTGGAAGGGACCACAAGGATCATCCAGTTCCAACCCCCCTGCCATGGGCAGGGACACCTCACACTAGGATCAGGCAGGCCAGAGCCTCATCCAGCCTGGCCTTAAACACCTCCAGGGATGGGGCCTCAACCACCTCCCTGGACAACCCATTCCAGGCTCTCACCACCCTCATGGGGAAGAACTTCTTCCTCACATCCAGCCTCAACCTCCCCACTTCCAGCTTTGTTCCATTCCCCATGGTCCTGTCACTACCTGAGATGCTAAAAAGTCCCTCCCCAGCTTTGCTGTAGGCCTCCTTCAGGTTCTGGAAGGCCACAAGAAGGTCTCCTCAGAGCCTTCTGTTCTCCAGACTGAACAGCCCCAACTCTCTCAGTCTCTCCTCATAGCAGAGCAGCTCCAGCCCTCTGCTCATCCTGGTGGCCCTTCTCTGGACACCTTCCAGCATGTCCATATCCCTCTTGTAATAGGGGCTCCAGAACTCGATGCAGTACTCCAGGAGGGGTCTCAGCAGAGCGGAGTAGAGAGGGAGAGAATCACCTCCCTCAACCTGCCGGCACTTCAAGTTTGGCCCCAAAATTCTCATGCAGGGGTAAAACAACACATCTTCCTTGCTCTGCAGTCATGAACCTCTTGAAAACTGCATTTTCACATGAGATATCCATGTCAAGACAACTTCTTTGCAAGGCATCATAGAGCTGACTGCAAAAAGTAAGTTTGGATGGTTTTCCATTGCCAGGATTTTCATGGATGGTCCTAAACATATGGACATATCCCAAGAGTAGTAGTTAATGGCTTGACATGTAGATGGAGGTCTTGCAGCTGGGTCAGGGCAATCTCAGGCACTGATCCAGGCTGGGCAGGGACTGGCTGGAGAGCAGCCCTGAAGAAAAGGCCTTGGGGGTGCTAGGGGAGGAGAAGCTCAGCAGGAGCCAGCAGTGAGCACTTGCAGCCCAGAGAGCCAAGCAGAGCCTGGGCTGCAGCAAGAGAAATGTGGCCAGCAGGGCCAGGGAGGGGATTCTGCCCCTCTGCTCCACTCTGCTCAGACCACACCTGGAGCTCTGGGTCCAGTTCTGGAGCCTCTGTTATAGGAAGGCTCTAGAGGTGCTGGAAGGTGTCCAGAGAAGGGCCATGAGGAGGAGCAGAGGGCTGGAGCTGCTCTGCTCTGGAGACAGCCTGAGAGAGTTGGGGTTGTGCAGGCTGGAGAGGAGAAGGCTCCCTGGGGAACTTCCTGTGGCCTTCCAGTATCTGCAGGGGGCTCCAAAAAACCTGGGGAAGGACTTTTTAGGATGTCAGGTAGGGATAGGAGTGGGGGGAACGGAATAAAAATAGAAATGGGTAGATTCAGATTGGATGTTAGGAATAAATTCTTCCCCATGAGGGTGGTGAGAGCCTGGCAGAGGTTGCCCAGGGAGGTGGTGGAAGCCTCATCCCTGGAGGTTTTTGCAGCCAGGCTGGATGTGGCTGTGAGCAACCTGCTGGAGTGTGAGGTATCCCTGCCCATGGCAGGGGGGTTGGAACTGGATGCTCCATGAGATCCCCTCCAACCCTAACAATTCTGTGATTCTATGGAGGTCACTGAGGACTGGAGCCCTTTCAGGCTCTGTATGGGCACCAGTACTGTTTAATATCTTCAGTAGTGACATAGGAGAATCGAGTGCACCCTTGGCAAATCTGCAGGTGACACTAAGGCAAGTGGTGCAGTTGACACACCTGAGGGATGGGATATTATCCACAGAGGCACGAGACAAGCTCAAGCAACAGGCCCAGTGTGAATCTCATGAGAGACGCAAGGCCTGGACCTGGATCAGGGCAATTCCCAGTATCAATACAGTCTGGAGGATGAAGGAATTGAGAGCAGCTCAGCCAAGAAGGACCTGAGAGTACTGGTGGATGAAAAGCTGGACATGAGCCAGCAGTGCAGGCTTGCAGCCCAGAAAGCAAAACGTGTCCAGGACTGCATCAAAAGAAGAATAGCCAGCAGGTCAAGAGAGAGGTTTCTGCCACTGTGCTCTGGCAAGACCCCACCTGAAGTACTGTGTTCAGCTCTGAAGTCTCCAGCACAGGAAAGACATGGAGCAGGTCCAGAGGAAGGCCACAAAAATGATCAGTGATGGAATACTTCTCTTATGAGGAAAAGCTGAAAGAGTTGGAGCTCTTTGGCCTTCAGAAGAGAAGGCTGTGGGGAGGCCTTTTGATTCTTAACAGGGGTTTGTAAGAAAGATGGGGCTAGACCTTTTTTAGCAGGGCCTGCAGCAAGAGGACAAGGGGTAATGGCTTTAAACTTAAAGAGGGTACACTTAGACTACAGCTGAGGAAGACACTTGTTACAATGAGGGAGGTGAAACACTAGAACAGGTTTCCCAAAGAGGTTGTAGATACCCCAACCCTGGAAACATTCAAGGTCTGGCTGGACAGGGCTCTGAGCAACCTGCTCTAGTTTATGGCTGTGTTTATGTTTCATCTTTATGTCCCTGCTTATTGCAGGGGACATAGACTGTTGGGACTAAATGACCTTTAAAGGTCCCTTCCAACCCAAACCATTCGGTGATTCTTTAAACCCTTTAAACAAAAGGGTTTAAAGATTCAAACCCCAAAAGACTCCCCCCCCCAGGTATCACTTCACTGCAGAGATTAAAAGGAAAAAAGCCATGTCCTCTAGGTCAGAAGGCAGCAATCTCTGGCACAGCATAATGAGATGGTAAGTGGCATACAAAGGAGCTGGCTCAGGGAAAGAACTATTCTAAGAATGCATTTGAGAGAAGCAGCAGCACCCAACTGACAGCATTCAACAGATTTGCATTCACTGGAAACTATGAATTGCTCTCACATATGGAAGCAAGACATCCACCAAAAATGCCCTTTCTGACTCAGTTTTACTGGTGCACTCAATCTTTAATTCAGGGAGTGGAACATCTTCTTCAGGAGGAGAGACTGAGTGAGCTGAGGGCTCTTCAGCTTGGAGATGAGGAGCCTGAGGATGGTCTCATTCCTGTTTATGAATATGTAAAGGGTGAGTGCCAAGAGGATGGAGCCAGACTCTGCTGGGTGATGCCAGTGACAGCACAAGGGACACTGGGTAGGAGCTGAGGCATTGGAAGTTCCATGGAAACAGGGGGAAGAATTATTTCACTGTGAGGGTGACAGAAGACTGGAACAGGCTGCCCAGGGGCATTGTGGAGTCTCCCTGTCTGGAGATATTCAAAACTCCCCTGGATGCTTTCCAGTGTGATCTGCTCTAGGTGATGCTGCTCTGGCAGGGGGGGTTGGACTGGATGAGCTTTCAAGGTCCCTTCCAGCCCCTAACATTCTGTGATAGGAAAATGAAAACTACTATAGCTATGAGAACATGCTGGTGGCCTTAACCTGACCACCTCAAACACACTGGCAATTTTGCTTTCTTCTTGTTGGCACAGATCAACTGTCAGATACAAAACCCAGAGTCCGTACATTTTCTTTCAAACTTAACAACAAGACATTTGTACCACAAATGGAGATTAATAAATATGCTGCTTCCCCACTGTGAAGATAAAATAAACTAACAGCAGGAAGACTAGGCCAGTTTGCTTCCAATGATCCAGGATAATTTCAGGTTATACAGTTATACACAGCAGTTCTAGGTTCAAAGGCTAGAGGAAAAGGCTACACCATGGGCACCTGTTTGCAACCTTGCATTTTAGCTTTCAATTCTTGCACATGAACAATCAACCATGAGAACCTGAGAACATACTACCTGTAATGTTTCTCTGCTGACATAGGCAATCTGCTGTTCTGACAGTGGTCCAGTCACTGAAACAGAAGGGAGGGGAAAAATAAGTTATAAAAATCAAGTCTATGGTTTTCCTGCTCCTGCCTGCCTCCCTCCTTCTCCTGCCTCGCCTGCCTCCCTCCCTCCTCCCTCCTCCTGCCTCCCCCTCCCTCCTCCTGCCTCGCCTGCCTCCCTTCCTCCTCCTGCCTCGCCTGCCTGCCTCCCCCTCCTTCCTCCCTTCTCCTGCCTCGCCTGCCTCCCCCTCCTTCCTCCCTTCTCCTGCCTCGCCTGCCTCCCCCTCCTTCCTCCCTTCTCCTGCCTCGCCTGCCTCCCCCTCCTTCCTCCCTTCTCCTGCCTCCCTGCCTCCCCCTCCTTCCTCCCTTCTCCTGCCTCGCCTGCTCCCCCTCCCTCCTCCCTCTCCTGCCTCCCTGCCTCCCCCCTCCTCCCTCCCTCCCTGCCTCCCTCCCTCCTCCCTCCCCTCCCTCCTGCCTCCCTCCCTCCCTCCCTCCCTCCCCCTCTCCTGCCTCCCTCCCTCCTCCCTCCCATCTCCTGCCTCCCTCCCTCCTCCCTCCCATCTCCTGCCTCCCTCCCTCCTCCCTCCCTCTCCTGCCTCCCTCCCTCCTCCCTCCCATCTCCTGCCTCCCTCCCTCCTCCCTCCCTCTCCTGCCTCCCTCCCTCCTCCCTCCCTCTCCTGCCTCCCTCCCTCCTCCCTCCCTCTCCTGCCTCCCTCCCTCCCCTCCCTCCCTCTCCTGCCTCCCTCCCTCCTCCCTCCCATCTCCTGCCTCCCTCCCTCCTCCCTCCCTCCTCCTCCCTCCCTCCTCCTCCCTCCCTCCCTCCTGCCTCCCTCCCCCTCCCTCCCATCTCCTGCCTCCCTCCCTCCTCCCTCCCATCTCCTGCCTCCTCCGCCTCCCTCCCATCTCCTGCCTCCCTCCTCCTCCTCCCTCTCCTGCCTCCCTCCCCTCCCTCCCTCCCTCTCCTGCCTCCCCCTCCCCTCCTCCCTCCCATCTCCTGCCTCCCTCCCGCCTCCCTCCCATCTCCTGCCTCCCTCCCGCCTCCCTCCCATCTCCTGCCTCCCTCCCGCCTCCCTCCCATCTCCTGCCTCCCTCCCCTCCTCCCTCCCTCTCCTGCCTCCCCTCCCTCCCCCCTCCCTCCCATCTCCTGCCTCCCTCCCGCCTCCCTCCCATCTCCTGCCTCCCTCCCGCCTCCCTCCCATCTCCTGCCTCCCTCCCGCCTCCCTCCCTCCCTGCCTCCCTCCCGCCTCCCTCCCTCTCCTGCCTCCCTCCCGCCTCCCTCCCATCTCCTGCCTCCCTCCCCCCCTCCCTCCCCATCTCCTGCCTCCCTCCCGCCTCCCTCCCATCTCCTGCCTCCCTCCCGCCTCCCTCCCATCTCCTGCCTCCCTCCCGCCTCCCTCCCATCTCCTGCCTCCCTCCCGCCTCCCTCCCTCCTCCCTCCCTCCCTCCCTCCCTCCCTCCCTCCTCCTGCCTCCCTCCCTCCTCCCTCCCATCTCCTGCCTCCCTCCCTCCTCCCTCCCTCTCCTGCCTCCCTGCCTCCCTCCCTCCCTCCCTCCCTCTCCTGCCTCCCTGCCTCCCTCCCTCCTCCCTCCCTCTCCTGCCTCCCTCCCTCCCTCCCTCCCTCCCTCTCCTGCCTCCCTCCCTCCTCCCTCCCTTCTCCTGCCTCCCTCCCTCCTCCCTCCCTCCTCTCCTGCCTCCCCTCCCTCCCTCCCTCCTCCCTCCCTCTCCTGCCTCCCTCCCTCCTCCTCCCTTCTCCTGCCTCGCCTGCCTCCCTCCCTCCTCCTCCCTTCTCCTGCCTCGCCTGCCTCCCCTCCCTCCTCCCTTCTCCTGCCTCGCCTGCCTCCCTCCCCCTCCTCCCTTCTCCTGCCTCGCCTGCCTCCCTCCCCTCCTCCTCCCTTCTCCTGCCTCGCCTGCCTCCCTCCCCCTCCTCCTCCCTTCTCCTGCCTCGCCTGCCTCCCTCCCCCTCCTCCTCCCTTCTCCTGCCTCGCCTGCCTCCCTCCCTCCTCCTCCCTTCTCCTGCCTCGCCTGCCTCCCTCCCCCTCCTCCTCCCTTCTCCTGCCTCGCCTGCCTCCCTCCCCCTCCTCCTCCCTTCTCCTGCCTCGCCTGCCTCTCTCCCCCTCCTTCCTCCCTTCTCCTGCCTCGCCTGCCTCCCTCCCTCCCTCCTCCCTTCTCCTGCCTCGCCTGCCTCCCTCCCTCCCTCCTCCCTTCTCCTGCCTCGCCTGCCTCCCTCCCTCCCTCCTCCCTTCTCCTGCCTCGCCTGCCTCCCTCCCTCCCTCCTCCCTTCTCCTGCCTCGCCTGCCTCCCTCCCTCCTCCCTCTCCTGCCTCGCCTGCCTCCCTCCCTCCTCCCTCTCCTGCCTCGCCTGCCTCCCTCCCTCCTCCCTTCTCCTGCCTCGCCTGCCTCCCTCCCTCTCCCTTCTCCTGCCTCGCCTGCCTCCCTCCCTCCTCCCTTCTCCTGCCTCGCCTGCCTCCCTCCCTCCTCCCTTCTCCTGCCTCGCCTGCCTCCCTCTCTCCTCCCTTCTCCTGCCTCGCCTGCCTCCCTCTCTCCCTTCTCCTGCCTCGCCTGCCTCCCTCCCTCCTCCTTCTCCTGCCTCGCCTGCCTCCCTCCTCCTCCCTTCTCCTGCCTCGCCTGCCTCCCCTCTCCTCCCTTCTCCTGCCTCGCCTGCCTCCCTCTCCTCCTTCTCCTGCCTCGCCTGCCTCCCTCTCCTCCCTTCTCCTGCCTCGCCTGCCTCCCTCTCTCCTCCCTTCTCCTGCCTTGCCTGCCTCCCTCTCTCCTTCTCCTGCCTCGCCTGCCTCCCTCTCTCCTTCTCCTGCCTCGCCTGCCTCCCTCTCTCCTTCTCCTGCCTTGCCCGCCTGCCTCCCTCTCTCCTTCTCCTGCCTTGCCTGCTTGACTCCCTCCTCCTGCCTGCCTGCCTCTTTGTGCTTCTCCAAGGAAACTGAAGGAACAGGGAGTTAAAAATGAGAAGTTTTAAGCACCTAACTGCTTAGCTTCTACAAAACCCCCAGCCATATTAACATCATGCAATAAGCATCTTCAAAACAGGTCTAGATCCATCTTGCTCTTCTGAAAGAAAAGCTCCAAATCCACATGAAGCTAACTACAGGAGCATCCTGGAATGTATTTATAGGTATGTATGTTTGAGACCTTGATTTAAATGAATTTAAAGATTACAGATGCCTACAGTTCAAGTGGAGTGAGGCCCTTTAGAACATAAATAAGATCAGAGAAGAGCTTTCCACTTTAGCTGCTGGCAGAGAAGCCAAAAAATCAGCTGCAACAGGAAACAGCCCCTGTATGACACCTAGTCAGGCAGTTATATGGCACAAGCTCATTTCCTGCCCTACAGCAGGTGTTCTGCATAGCAAACAAAAATACTGAGCACTAGCAGCACTGGCATAGATGTAAAGGATCAACAAGGCTCAAAAGACTACAGCAGGAACATGGTGTGAACTTGGGAATTGGTGCCTTGGTTTAATTCCACCCAGATTAAAGAGAAGGATGCAGAGATCCTAGCATGCAAAATATTCCCAATGTACAATAGTGAGAGATTTCCTGTCTGGAAAACCTCACCCGAGAACCACAAAGCCACTGGATGTGAGGAACAAGTTCTGCACTATGAGGGTGCTGGATGACTGCAACAGGTTGCCCAGGGAGGTAGTTGAGGCCCCATCCCTGGAGATATTGAAGGTTAGGCTGGACAAGGCTCTGAGCAACCTGATCTAGTGGAGGATGTCCCTTCTCACTGCAGGGAGGTTGGACTGGATGACCTTTGGAGGTCCCTTCTAACCCAAAACATTCTACGATTCTCTTACTCATGGCACACTCCTTTCCTAAGCAAGTCTTAATTCCAGGACAAGAAAATCCCTCCAAACTGATTTGGTCTCTTGAAAAATCAGCAACCAATCAACTGACTGATCCTCTCTTCATGCAACAGATTCATACATGCCCCTTGATTCTTTGGCCACTCGTTGTACCTAAGCATAAAGCAACCACAGAGGCCACCTTTGCTTTTCACATTGTGTACCCAGCATGAAAAAGGCAAACACAAAACCCACCCTCATGGCACCACTGCTACAGACACCACAAGGCCAAGAGCATCCATGAAAAAACAGTCCACTTATCTAGGTACCTATAGGCAGTGTGGTGCAGATTCTACTATAAAGTGCAGAAGCAAAATGGTTATGAAATGTGACAGCACATGAGGATTTATATTTACAATACAATATTGTCTAATTGTATAGCCTTTGAAAAATACTGATGGGTATGTGAGCTCCTGGAGGAAGGAAGGAAGGAAGGAAATCACTTCTGCTCAAAAAAAAAAAAATCACACTGTAGCTAATTTTGTTGAAAGAAACCAGCCCCAAATCTAACCAACTGTGTAAATACATCAGCTAAAATTGATCTTCAATGGATTATTATGTTTAAGGTGTTTAAGGCCAGGCTGGATGAGGCTCTGGCCAGCCTGATCTAGTGTGAGGTGTCCCTGCCCATGGCAGGGCGGTTGGAACTAGATGATGCTTGTGGTCCCTTCCAGCCCTGACTGATTCTATGATTATTATTGGCAATTAGTTTACTATTCCTGCTCTCTGGTTCCAAAGCACTGCAATCATCTTCCTTTTTGAAGATAAGCTTTACTTGAAGCAATTACTCTTGACATACCATGATAAATATCCTGTAGGGAGCCACCTCCACAGAATTCCATGCAAATCCAGAGCTTGTCTCGTCTGAAAAGTGAACACAAACCCATTAATTAGCTGTCAAGCCTCAAAACAGCACCTACAAAGGCTAAGTCAGAGGATGCAAACATTAAAAAGCACAACCTAACAAGCTTTTGTATCATGAAAAAGTACAAGTCAAATCATGAAGATGATTTAATCTTTATGTCATACTTGCCTGTCAAAATAGGAAGTGAAGACTAAAAATATTCCAGGGTTCATTGGAGTATCACAGTGTATGAGAAGCTGGAAGGGACCTCCAGAGATCATCAGGTCCAACCCCCCTGCCAGAGCAGCATCACTTAGGGTAGTCTGCACAGGAATGCATCCAGGTGGCTTTGGAAAGGCTCCAGAGAAGGAGACTCCACAACCCCCCTGGGCAGCCTGTTCCAGGGCTCTGTCACCCTCACTGCAAAGAAGTTTCTCCTCATGTTGAGCTGAAATCTTCTGTGTTCAAGTTTGAACCCATTGTTCCTTGGCTTATCACTGTGCACCACCCAAAAGAGCCTGGCCCCCTCCACTGACCCCCAGCCCTCAGATATTGATAGACATTGATCAGATCCCTCTCAGCCTTCTCCTCTCCACACTAAACAGCCCCAGGGCTCTCAGTCTCTCTTCCCAGGGGAGATGCTCAAGTCCCCAAATCATCCTCCTGGCTCTCCCTTGGACTCTCTCCAGCAGGTCTCTGTCTCTCTTGACCTGGGGAGCCCAGAACTGGACACAGCATTCCAGGGGTGGTCTCAGCAGGGCAGAGCAGAGGGGCAGCAGAACCTCCCCAGCCCTGCTGGCCACACTTTCCTTGCTGCTCCCCAGGATCCCATTGGCTCTCTTGGCCACAAGGGCACATTGCTGTCCCATGCAGAACTTGCTGCCCACCAGCACTCCAAGGTCTTCCTCCATGGAGCTGCTCTCCAGCAGGGCAGCCTCTAACCTGTCCTGGTGCCTGGTGTTATTCCTCCCCAGATGCAGGACCCTGCACTTGTCCTTACTGAACTCCATGAGGTTTGCCTACACCCAGCTCTCAGCCTGTCCAGGTCACATTGGATGGCAGCACAGCCTGAGGGGTGTCAGCCACCCCCACCCCCCCCAGTTTTGTATCATCAGAACTTGCTGAGGGTACTCTCTGTGCCCTCACCCAGGTCATTGATAAAGATATGGAACAAAACTGGACCCAATACTGACCCCTGGGGAACACCACTGGCCACAGGCCTCCAAGCGGACTCTGTGCCACAGTAATAGAAACAGTATTAACAAAATGTACACACTGATCAAGACCTACTATAAAAATGAAATGTATTCTCATCAAGAGATAGAACAGATGAGTTCTTATTTCTTCTTCCTTTTCACTTCTCCTCTACTTTTTCACCTCAAAAAAAAGTACCCAAAAACCCAAACCCAAATCAAAAAGCCCTCAATTTCTTTTGAAACAAATGGACTCAAACTCTTTAATGCTTCAGACAAAGCTACAGTGTGTGGAGCCCAGGGTGTAGCTAAATGCCTTCCCAGATGAAGGCTTTTCCCTCAAAACTACCTATGGATGTTTTTTGTGGTAGGGATCAGGGACAAGTTCTTTAGGTTCCTCTAAAGGAATCAATTCAGTCTGACTCACTACACCTCCAACATTACCAGGAGGAGCTGCAACAAGGCCAAGTGCCAGGGCCTGACCTTGGGCCACAACAACCCCAAGCAAGGCTGCAGGCTTGGGGCAGTGTGGCTGGAAAGCTGCTGGCAGAAAGGGACCTGGGGGTGCTGATGGCCAAGCAGCTGAAGAGGAGCCAGCAGGGTGCCCAGGTGGCCAAGAGAGCCAAAGGCATCCTGGCTGGCATCAGGAATGCTGTGTCCAGCAGGAGCAGGGAGGGGATTGTCCTCTTGGACTCAGCTCTGGGGAGGCCACAGCTCCAGTGTTGGGTCCAGCTTTGGGCTCCTCAGTGCAAGAGAGATGTGGAGGTGCTGGAGCCAGGGCAGAGGAGGGCAAGGAAGCTGGGAAGGGCCTGGAGAAGAAATCTGATGGAGAGAGACTGAAGGAGCTGGGGATGGGTAGTGTGAAAGAGAGGAGGCTGAGGGGAGACCTCCTGGCTCCCTCCAGCTGCTTGGAAGGAGGTTGTGGAGAGGTTGGTGCTGGTCTCTTCTCCCAGCTGATTAGTGACACAACAAGAGGGAACAGCCTCAAGCTGCAGCAGGGCAGGGTCAGACTGCACAGGAGGAAGAATTGTTCCACAAGAGTGGTCAGGCACTGGGATGAGCTGCACAGGGAGGTGGTGGAGTCCCCAAGCCTGGAGGTGTTCCAAGGTGGTTTGGATGTGGTGCTTGGGGCTATGGTTTAGGGGTGAGCCTTGCAGAGTAGGGGTCATTGTTGGATTTGGTGATCCTGAGGGGCTCTTTCAACCTAAATGTTTCTGTGATATAAAGGGCTTCCCAGGAGTAGACAACAGGCTGAAGGATTCAAAGGTATCTTCCATCATGGACACTCACTACTATTCTTACTGATTCATTGTCACCATGTGTACCATGGGTGACTGCAAAAAGGCATTTTGGACCTGCCTAGTCATTCCTGGCTGACAAAACAGACACAGGACAACCAAAGGACAGACTGATGATTGTTCTGCATCTTGCTCATGACCTCTGGTTTTGAGTTGTTCTTGCTCTGTCAGGATAGTAGGGACACTCCTGCAAGCAATGCCAACATTCATAGAAGTGTTTGCAAGGCAATGGTGTCAGTGCTGAGCTTATCTCCTGAACTGCAAATTCTGCAAATAGCTGAGAAATAATAAAAATAAGCTGAGAAGTAAAAAAAACCAAAATTGTCTCTTGGATCTTCTTCCCTTTTACATCCATGGTGCTCAAAGGCATCCCCCAGCTGCTTCCTCTGGTGATGGGAAAAGTATTGTTCAAGCATTACAGAGAATTTAAGCAATGCAAGACCCTGGCACTCATTCCATACATTTCTGGAGGTTAATTAAAGCTTTGCTTGAAATAGTATGAAGGCTTTCCACTGAAATAACTGATCAAAGTCAGACACTGAAGCAATGTGACCACCTGAGAACAAAAACAGAACTAGCAATGGCAGATGGGAG
The DNA here is from genome assembly GCF_027791375.1 of Indicator indicator. Taxonomy (NCBI): domain Eukaryota; kingdom Metazoa; phylum Chordata; class Aves; order Piciformes; family Indicatoridae; genus Indicator; species Indicator indicator. The sequence continues at coordinate 1,739,829 of NC_072018.1, forward strand.
AAAGAAGAGCAAGAAGCACTGAAGAAAGACATCTGTGAGCCCCTTGCTTGCTTCCCCACAGTGATGCAAGACTTGGACAAGGACACTTCTGTGAGCACTGAGCTCATGAAAACTACTCTTTTCCTGTGTGGCTGCATACTGTTTGATGCCAACAGCAACAGCAAGGGAGTGGCAAAGAGCCACAACAATTCCAGCAGGCTTGGGACAGCAGCCACAAAGAGATATGGAATGGTTTGGGTTGGAAGGGACCTCCAAAGGTCATCCAGCCCAACCTCATACAGTGAGAAGGGACATCCTCCACCAGATCAGGTTGTTCAGAGTCCTGTTCAACCTGACCTTGAGTATCTCCACAGATAGGGCCTCAGCTACCTCTCTGGACGAACTGTTCCAGAGCTCCACCACCCCCATGGTGCAGAACTTGTTCCTAACATCCAATCTAAGTCTTCTCTTCCTTAATTTCAAACCATTGCCTCTCATCCTGTAACTGCAGGCTTCTGGAAGCAGTCCCCCTGCAGCCTTCTTGCAGCATCCCCTTCAGGTAGTGGAAGGCTGCTGTCAGGACTTCCTGGAGCCATCTTTTCTCCAGGCTGACAAGAGGTAGGTAAGTGCTGTAAATTCACACCTTCACTTTCTGGGCATTAATTTCCCAGCGTGGAAAAGCCCTAGAGAAAAGGACACCACCATCAGAGGATCAAGAGAGGAAATTGTATTTCTAATTTGCTATCTAGCCTTTTATCTTAGCCTTTTACTGCACCTAAGTGCTTTGAGACATAGGAAGCTCCACCTAATCAAAAGGAACAGAGTACATTGCTGTCTGTCTGCAGAGCATACAGCAAGCACAGCAAACAAACAGGGACAGGATCAACAGCACCACTTAATGTCTGCAACTTAATACCTCAGATAAGAGCAAAGCATGAGTTTGACTGTCTGAAAAAAAACCCTAAGTACACAGAAGAGGGACCAAGTGGGGAGCAAAGCACTGATAACTGCCAAATATAGGGCAATGGTACTCTGCTGCTTGGTCTTCACATTGAAGGGGACTTGAAACACAGAAGGTCAGACAATGAGAGGCCCAGAGACAGCCCTTTCACTGCTCAAACAAGAAAAGCACCACACCATAGAAAGGGGAGAGAAGCAAGAGCACAGTAAGTACAGTATCCTGGGCTGCAGCAAGAGGAGTGCTGCCACCAGGGCAAGAGAGGATTCTGCCCCTTGACCCTGCTCTGCTGAGACCCCACCTTGAATACTGCATCCAGTTCTGGTGTCCCCAACACAAGAAAGAGACAGAGCTGCTGGAATGAGGCCAGAGGGTCAGAAGGATGATCCAGGAGCTGGAGCACCTCTGCTGTGAGGATAGGCTGAGGGAGCTGGGGGTGTTCAGCCTGGAGAAGAGAAGGCTCTGGGGGGACCTCAGAGCTGCCTTCCAATACCTGAAGGGTTCCTACAGAAAGGCTGCAGAAGGACTTTTGCTGAGGGTGTCTAGAGATAGAACATGGGGGAATAGTTTGAAGGTGAGGGAGAAGAGGGTTAGACTGGATCTCAGGAAATTGGAGGGTGGTGAGGCTCTGGAACAGGTTGCCCAAGGAGGCTGTGGATGTCCCTTCCATGAAGGTGTTTAAGGGCAGGGCAGTTGAACTAGATGATCTCTGAGGTCCCTTCCAACCTGAGCCATTCTGGGATTCTATGAAAATATTGACTATGTTTGCCAATATGTAATTATGGCTCTCCAAATGTGTATTTTGGTATCCTGAAACAAGGAGGAAAAGGTTTTTGTTTTGGTTGGTTTGGTTTTTTTTCCCCAAGCCAAAGCCCCAGCCTGAATATAGCATCATAAGAAGTTACCACTTAAACCTAAACACTTTGAAGAAAGCTAAATGCAACAGGATTTGTTTTCACATGTAATCTTAAAATGCTTTTTATTAGTTATGCTAAGCAATGTACTCCTACTCTGACCAGTTAAAAGAAGCAGCTGCTAAGACAAGTGGATGTATTTGTTAGTGCTTCTACAATGCAAAATCATCTCACCTCCAGAAACAAACCCAGATGGAATCCTCACATTCTGCTCAAAAGTTTGTATGTGAAAAAAAAAAAAAAAAAATCAGCCTGGGGGAACTTTAACAACAGTGCAGAGCTCCAGCCCTCTGTCATCCCTTGCTTCTTTCTGCTGCAAACATTTCCAAACACTCAGTTTCAGGTTTGTGGATCACACCAGACTTCATGTCACAGGTTAAGAAATGTCAACACAGTTTCCTTCCCAGTACTGCAGTACAAATGAAGTCACCAGGAGCAGTGGAGGGCAGCTGAACAGGAGTATGCTACAACACAGTGGCCATTACTGACACTTGGTGGGACAAATCCTGGGTGTCTGTCAATGGCTACAGCTGTTCAGAAGGAGAGGAAGGAGGGCAGGAGGTGTTGTCCTCAATGTCAGGAAATGGAGAGAGTGTGAATAGATGACCTTAGAGAATAGCCATGAGCAAGTCAAAAGCTTGTGTGTAAGGATTAGAGAGCAAGGCACCAAAGGGAAGCTTGTCAGGGATGCCTACTCCAGGCTGCCTGGTGAAGGGGAACCCACTGATGAAGCTTCCTACTCCAGCTACAGGAGGCATCATGCTCACAGGCTCCTGTCCTGCTGGGGGACTCCAACCACCCCAGCATCTGCTGGCACAGTAACACAGCAAGCTGTAGGCAATCGAGCAGCCTCCTGCAGTGCCTCTCTGATAACTTCTTAAGCCAAGTAACAGACAGCTCTGCCCAAGGGGATGCAACACTGAGCCTGGTGGTCACCAGTGCAGGATGTCAACACTGGAGGCAGCCTGGGCTGCAGTGATCACACACTGCTGGAGCTCACAGTCCTAAGGGATGCAAGTCAGACAAGGAGCGTTCAGGACCCTGAATTCCAGAAAAGCCCCTCTGCTCTGGTGAGACCTCACTTGGAGTACTGCATCCAGCTCTGGAGACCTCACCACAGAAAGGACATGGACCCACTGGAGCAGGTCCAGAGGGCAAGGAAAACATCAAGGGGGCTGGAGCACCTCTCCTGTGAAGACAGGCTGAGAGAGTTGCTCAGCCTAGAGAAGAGAAGGCTCTTGGGAGACCTTATAGCAGCCTTCCAGTACCTGAAGGGAGCCCACAAACAAGCTGGGGAAGCCCTATGAGGAGAGGCTGAGGGAGCTGGGGGTGTTTAGCCTGGAGAAGAGGAGGCTCAGGGCAGACCTCATTGCTCTCTACAACTACCTGAAGGGAGGTTGCAGCCAGGTGGGGGTTGGTCTCTTCTCCCAGGCAAGCAGCACCAGAACAAGAGGACACAGTCTCAAGCTGCACCAGGGGAGGTTTAGGCTGGAGGTGAGGAGAAAGTTCTTCACAGAGAGAGTGGTTGGCCATTGGAATGTGCTGCCCAGGGAGGTGGTGGAGTCACCATCCCTGGAGGTGTTCAAGAGGGGATTGGACGTGGCACTTGGTGCCATGGTTTAGATAGTTTAGAGGTTTAGGGTGACAGGTTGGACTCGATGATCTTTGAGGTCTCTTCCAGCCTTCTTGATTCTATGATTCTATGACTCTTTACAAGGTCATGCAGCACTAGGACAAGGTGCAATGGTTTGAAATTAAGAGAAGAGCAGATTTAGATTGGATGTTAGGAATAAGTTCTGTACCATGGGGGTGGTGGAACACTACAACAGGTTGCCCAGGGAGGTAGTTGAGGCCCCTTGTCTGGAGATACTCAAGGTCAGGCTTGATAGGGCTCTGAGCAACCTGACCTAGTTAGGGATGCCCCTGCTGATGGCAGAGGGTTGGACTAGATGATCTCTAGAGGTCCCTGAGGTACTTCAGTATGTAATGATCTTTAAGGCTTAACATAGCACTACTCTTTTTTTTTTTTCCCTCCTTATTTCCACACAACATTCAATTCTGACCTATCAGATAATTTTGCATGCCAACACAAGTGAAGTCAGAACATTTCTGAAAAACTCTGCCTATATCATGCAATATTTACACTGCCCAAAGTATTTAAGAGACATTTCACTGGAAGAAATTTCAAAGCTACTATGATACACAGATTCTTTCTTCGTCCGGGCTGCTTCATTTTCCATTTATGTGTGCACTTCAAAGCTTTTTAATCAACAACCCTTTTCCAAGGACCCAGGACTACACAGCCACTGTGTAAGATTTTGCTAAGATACACCTTATCCATAGAGTGACAACATAGTAAACAGAAGAGACTTTAAAATAAATGAAAAAAATCTAATATACAAGTGGTGAAAATAGTAACAAATAAGTTTACTTGGTAAATTATATTTTGTCTAAGTCACCTTCTAGATTTGTCCTTGACAAGGAAAGAGAGAGAGAGACACATTTTTAAATGAGTGAAAGAAACAAACTGTACCTGAGATAGCTGCCAAAATAAGCCACAATGTTTGGATGTTTACAGTCTTTCATCATAATGATTTCCTGCTGCACAACAGCAAAATCTTCTCCTGAAAAGCAGAAGGATAAATGTTTTCACTGGCCTGGTTCACACTCACAGCTCATTTATAAAATAGATGTTTTGAGTAATTAATCAGCTGCCAGTTCCACAGCTGTAAGGCAGTATTTATTAGCAAGGCTTTAGCAATAAGTAATTTGATTCTTAAAATCACAGAATTGTCAGGGTTGGAAGGGACCTCAAGGCTCAGCCAGTTCCAACCCCCCTGCCATGGGCAGGGACACCTCACACCACAGCAGGTTGCTCACAGCCACACCCAGCCTGGCTGCAAAAACCTCCAGGGATGAGGCTTCCACCACCTCCCTGGGCAACCTCTGCCAGGCTCTCACCACCCTCCTGGGGAAGAATGTCTCATTCAGACTCAGATGGACCTCACATCTGCTATCTGATATCTCTTAGGGTATTGACCACAGCTCTTTCCAAAATCTTTCTTTTTCCCAAGATCCTACTGTGTCTGTCTGCCTTGTCAATAGCTCAGGTTCTTAAAAACATGACAAAACTTGGCTGGTTTTGGCTATATGCCCAACACCCATTAGATCATCTTCCTGAGCAAAAACAAAAAAAAAAAAAAAAAAAAAGAAAAACACAACACAAGCCAAACATTCAATAGTTTCCTGCTGCAAGTTTTCAGTGAGCTCAGAAACTACGAACATTCATGGACTGTGCCTAACTCATGTCCAGATAAACACTGATATGGATGTGGCATTTCCCCAAGTCTTACTGTTGCCTACCTTGGCTGTCCCCATCTTTCACAGATTCACAGAATTGTTAGGGATTGCAAGGGACTTCTAGAGATCAAGTTCAGCTAGGGCAGGCAACACATTAAGGCATCCAGGCAGGGTTTGAACGTCTTCAGAGGAGACTCCACAACCTCTCTGGGCAGCCTGCTCCAGGCCTCCAGCAGCTTCACACTGAAGTTTCTCCTCATGTTGAGGTGGAACCTCCTGGGTTCCAGCTTGGACCTGTTGTGCCTTGTCCTGTCCCTGGGCACCACCAACCAGAGCCTGGAGCCTTCCTCCTGACCCCCAGCCCTCAGCTATTGATAGACATTGATCAGATCCCTCTCAACCTTCTCCCCAGACTAAACAGCCCCAAGGCTCTCAGTCTTTCTTCACAGGAGAGATGCTCCACTCCATCATCCTCCTAACTCTCTGTTGGACTCTCTCCAGCAGATCCCTGTCTCTCTTGGAGAGCCCAAAACTGGACACAGAATAGAAGACTCCTACCAGCTGTGTACACTGAGAGAATCATGAATGAAACTGAAAACCCAGAAAAGACATTTCTGTTTTGGGAGTGTTGTGCAGGGGTTCTGTGGTTAAGAGGGGAGGTGAAAAAGACAATCAAAGGTAAGAGAATGATGATAACAGGTAAGTGATAGCCTTTAAGATTAGATTTTTAAAGAAATACATGGCAGGTGCTCTTTTGCCTTGCACTGAGGTTCCTCTAAAATGTCATAAGGGCAAATTATAGCTAGCCTTGTTTCCAAGGCAGTTCTTCTGAAGTTGGATTAGTTACTAGACAGTCATTCTTATTACCCTCAAAGGCTTTATACATGAAACAAGCCTGAAAGCCTAAAATAATCATGTAACTTCATAAGCCACTTCAGAGAAGCTATAACCAAATGGAAAATTCCAAGTATTTCAAACTTCTCCTTTTAGCGTGCTGCTGTAGCACACTTCGGCATAACTGAGGAGAGACTTTTTCCCAAGGACTTTTAGTGATAGGATGAGAAAGAAAGGACTGAAGCTTGAGGAGGGCAGGTTGAGACTGGAGACTAGGAAGACATTTTTGACAGTGAGGGTGGGGAGACACTGGCACAGGCTGCCCAGGGAGCATGTGGCTGCCCCCTCCCTGGAGGTGTTCAAGGCCAGGCTGGATGAGGCTGGGATCCTGTGAAAGGCCTTGAGCAAACTGGTCTAGTGGAAGGTGTCCCTGCCCATGGCAGGGGGTTGCAACCAGATGATCCTTAAAGTCCTTTTCAACATAAACCATTGTATGAAGCTATGAAGAGCTTTTAAACCAGAAGCCTGCTGTCTAAGAAGTTAAAACACAGACACTAAGCTCCTATTTAGCAACTGCTGCAATGCAAAAACCATTTCTTAAAGATGACTGTTAATACATTTAAAATGTAACACAACACAAATTCCAACAGAACTGGCCAAGCTGTTATCTCAGAAAATATGTTTCAAGTTTCTCCCAATACATCAACATAGTGGTTGATCTATCTGGTTCTTTTTAAACCAGGAATCTGCTCTTCATCTGTATTTTAACTGATAGCAGATTTCAAACCACAAGCTGCCAGTTAACATCACAACAGACACTCTGCTATCCATGGGGCACTGCTGATGGCTTGCTGTATCCTGGCTAGAGCTTTAAGGCTGCAAAGCCTGAAGAGCAATAAACAAATGGGTTTCATATATGGAGAGGTATCTCCATGAAAGGACAATTCCAGCCCCAGGCACAAATCCAGGCTGGGTGCAGAGTGGGTTGGGAGTAGCCCTGAAGAAAGAAAGAAAAAAAAAAAAAAAAAGACTTGGGGGTGCTGATTGATGAGAATCTCAACATGAGCTGGCAGTGTGCTCATGCAGCCCAGAATGCAAATCATGTCCCAGGCTGCATCAAGAGGCCAGCAGGACAAGAGAGGGGATTCTGCCCCTTGACTCTGCTCTGCTCACACCTCACCTCCAATACTACATCCAGTCCTGGTGCCCCCAGCAGAAGGACACAGAGCTGCTGGAGTGAGGCCAGAGGAGGCCACAAAGATGCTCCAAGGGCTGGAGCAGCTCTGCTATAAGGACAGACTGAGGGAGCTGGGGGTGTGCAGCCTGGAGAAGAGAAGACTCTGGGGGGATCTTAGAGCTGCCTGCCACTACCTGAAGGGATCCTACAGGAAGGCTGCAGAGGGAATTTTCGTAAGGGTGTCTAGAGACAGGACAAGGGGGAATGGTTTGAAGGTGAGGGAGAGCAGAGTTAGACTGGAGCTTAGGAGGAAGTTCTTCAGTACAAGGGTGGTGAGACTCTGGAATAGGCTGCCCAGAGAGGCTGTGAATGCCTCCTCCCTGGGGGTGCTTACAGCCAGGCTGGATGAGGCCTTGGGCAACCAAGCCTAGTTGAGAGGTCTCCCTGTCCACAGCAGAGGGTTGGAGTGGATGATGTCTGAGGTCTCTTCCAACCTAAGCCATTCAATGATTCTTTGCTTTGACCAGTCAGTGTTTCCACTGCTTCCAAAGTATTAAAGCAGCATAAGCTTTAGAGCAGGTGCCTAAACATTATCAACCCTTAGTCTTCACACTAACTCCACAAACTGCAAATTCTCAAAGCAAGCCAGCACCACAGCTCCAGAATATAAACACTGCCCACCTGAACCTGTGAAGCAAGCCTCTACCACAACTTGAAGTGACAGCTACAGAGAGAAACTGAGCTCCCTGAGCAGAGGGTAGCTAAAGGACATTCACTGTGCACCACTCAGGTATCCAAAGTCTGCCAAAAATATTTAGCTGCAAGGTATCAGCACAGCATGAGGGCAAGTCTGAAAAGCTGCAGCACACCCCCTGAGCTCTGTCCACAGCTCATGTACAGCCTGACTCTCCAAGTCTTACTCAGCACAACTCACACATGACTCTCTTCCATCAAGTCACTTCACACTTTTGAAGAGGTGATTCTGCCCCTCTACTCACTTGCAGGGCTGTGTCCAGCTGTGGACTCCCAACACAAGAGAGACATGGACCTATGGGGACAGGCTGAAAGGATTGGGGCTCTTCAGCCTGGGGAAGGCTCCATGGAGACCTCACAGCTGCATTTCAAGATCTGAAGAGGACCTACAGGAAGGCTGGGGAGGGACTGTTTAGAAGGGCCTGTGGGGATGGGATGAGGGACAATGGTTTGAAACTGGAGCAGGGCAGACTGAGGTTGGACATCAGGAGGAAGTTCTTCACAATGAATATGGTGAGATGCTGGAACAGGTTGCCCAGGACTGTGGTTGAGGCCCTGTTTCTGGAGATGTTCAGACTGGATCTAGCCCTGGGCAGCCTGATCTAGTTGGAGGTGTCCCTGCTGACTGCAGAGGGCTCACGCAAGATGCGCTTTGAGGATCCCTTCCAACCCAATGCATTCTGTGACTCTGTGACAGTCAGCAGAGTAAAAAGTTGCATTATTTTAGAGGCTGACAGCATCCACGTCTGTTGAGTCCTGTGATTCTTTCCCCACTACAGCAGTATCCTTCACTGGTTTATCTTCACAGTTCCAGAGAGGCATGGCACAGCTGCTGGTCTTAGCTGCATTGGGAATCTACACCATGGAAGGCCAAACGCTCCAGCAATGGGAGGTGACATAAAAAGCCAAGGCAGCAGAACTAAACAAAATAATCTGAGACCACACCTTTCAGTGTGAATCAAAGTGTGGTCAGCAACACACTGTCCTGCCTTGAATTTTTAAGCACATGCTTTACAAACACAACCTTTTTAATGATATTTGAAAAGTCCTGGCAGTCAGCTGAAGTCCCTGGTGACTGGAGGGAACAGACACATCACCCCATTGTTAAAAAGGGTAGACTCCAGGAGCTACTGACCTGTCAACCTCACCTCTGTGCCTGGGAATATCATGGAGCAGATCCTCCTAGAAGCTCTGCTAAGGCAGATGGAGGACAGGGATGTGATTCAAGACAGCCAGCATGGCTTTACTAGGGGCAGGTCCTGCCTCACCAACCTGGTGGCTTTCTGCAAGGGAGTGACTACATCAGTGGACAAGGGAAGGGCAATGGATGCCAGTATCTGAAGGGGACCTACAAGAAAGCTGGGGAGGGACTTTTCAGGGCGTCAGGTAGTGATAGGACGGGGGGAATGGAGCAAAACTAGAAGTGGGGAGATTCAGATTGGATGTTAGGAAGAAGTTCTTCACCTTGAGGGTGATAAGACACTGGAAGAGGTTGCCCTGGGAGGTGGTGGAAGCCTCATCCCTGGAGGTTTTCAAGGTCAGGCTGGATGTGGCTGTGAGCAACCTGATCTAGAGGTGTCCCTGCCCATGGCAGCAGGGGTGGAACTGGATGAGCCTTGAGGTCCCTCCCAGCCCTGACAATTCTATGATTCTATGCCATCTATCTGGACTTCTGCAAGGCCTCTGACAGTTCCCCACAACATCCTTCTCTCTAAACTGGAGAGATAGGGATTTGATGGGTGGACTGTTCAGTGGATGAAGAAGTGGTTGGATGGTCACAGGCAGAGGGTAGTAGTCAATTGCTTGATGTTCAGATGGAGATAGATGACTAGTGGTGTCCCTCAGAGGTCTGGTACCAGGACCAGTGCTGCCCAGTATCTTCGTCAGTGATACAGACAGCAAGACAGAAACACCCTCAGCAAGTCTGCAGATGATACCAAGCTGAGTGGTGCAGTCCATAGGCCAGAGGAACAGGATGTCATCCAGAGAGACCTGGACAAAGTGGAGAAGTGGACCCAGGTGAACCTCAGGAAATTCAACAAGGCCAAGTGCAAGGTCCCACACCCAGATTAGAAAAATCCCTGTTAAAAATACAGGCTGGAGGAGGAGGAGATTGAGAGCAACCTGACAGAAAAGAACCTAGGAGTGGATGGGTGAGAAGCTGGACAGGAGCCAACAATGGGAACTTGAAGCCCAGAAGGCCAAGGGCAGCCTGGGCTGCATCCAAAGCAGCATGGCCAGAGCTGGAGAGAGAGGATCCTGCCCCTCTGCTCTGCTGAGACCTCACCTGTGTCCAGCTCTGGGGCCCCCAAGACAAGAGAGCTGTGGACCTGCTGGAGTGGGTCCAAAGGAGGACCACAAGGATGTTCAGAAGCCTGGAGAACCTCTCCTGTGAAGACAGGCTGGGAGAGCTGGATCTGTTCACCCTGGAGAAGAGAAGGCTCTGGGGAAACCTTAAGAGTTACATTTCAATATCTCAAGGGGACCTACAGGAAGGCTGGGGAGGGACTGTTCTGTACAGGTTTGTGTATCAGGTAAGTTTAAAACACAGTATCTAAGACAAAACCCCCACAACTCCCATTCAGCTTTCCTTTAACCGTTCTCCAATTACACTTTTACCTCTCCCTTGTCATGCTCATTATTTTTTAGAACTGTCCTACACTAAAAGGCAACCATTATTCCTTCTTTCAGTAAAGAGACTCAATTAATTTTGTACAACAGTATCTTACACAAAGTAATTTTGTTTCCATGGCCTATTTCAATTAAGAAACACTTACCTGGTTCGAGTTTTATCACTTTTATTGCTGCTAGCTCACCAGTGTTGACATTTCGAGCCTACAAAAAATAAAACATGAAAAAAAATTAGAGAGCAGAAAAACAGAATCACAGAATCAACCAGGTGGCAAAAGACCTTCAAGAGGGAGATGATTCTCCCCCTCTGTTCTGGAGAGACCCCACCTGGAGTACTGTATCCAGTTCTGGAGCCTCTGTTATAGGAAGGATCTGGAGGTGCTGGAAAGTGTCCAGAGAAGGGCCATGAGGATGAGCAGAGGGCTGGAGCTGCTCTGCTATGAGGACAGACTGAGAGAGTTGGGGTTGTGCAGGCTGGAGAGGAGAAGGCTCCCAGGAGACCTTCTGGTGGCCTTCCAGTATTTGAAGAGGGCTACAAGAAAGCTGGGGAGGGACTTTTGAGGGTGTCAGGTAATGATAGGAGTGGGGGGAATGGAGCAAAACTAGAAGTGGGGAGATGCAGATTGGATGTTAGGAAGAAATTGTTCCCCATGAGGGTGGTGAGAGCCTGGCAGAGGTTGCCCAGGGAGGTGGTGGAAGCCTCATCCCTGGAGGTTTTTGCAGCCAGGCTGGATGTGGCTGTGAGCAACCTGCTGTGGTGTGAGGTGTCCCTGGCCATGGCAGGGGGTTGGAACTGGATGAGCCTTGAGGTCCCTTCCAACCCTGACAATTCTGTGATTCTATGATCACCAAGTCCAACCTATCACCAGAACACAGCAAGCAGCTGCATTCTCAACTCTACATTCTCTGACAACGGAGTCAAAGAGAAACTGAGTTACACAAAGAGCAACTGAGATACACAGTGGTCTAAACCAGTGAAACCATTTGTGGGTTTGTGGCTTCTTTGAAGCAAAAACAATCTCAGGAAGAGCCACTAAAGACAAATAATCTTCTATATTTAAGTTCCATGTAAGGCTAGGTTGTTGGGGTTTTTTTTCCCCCAAATACACCATGAATTTATTTTTTATTAGGCTTACAGCATACATTCTCATGACATAAGCATCATTATTGAGTTATTGTTAAATCCAAACCACTTATTAAGGATAACAGTCCAGTACTGGTGCCCCCAGCATAACAGGGACACTGAACTGCTGGAGCAGGTCCAGGAGGCCACAAAGATGATCAGAGGACTGCAGAACCTCCCCTATGGGGACAGGCTGGGAGACTTGGGGCTGCTCAGCCTGGAGAGGAGAAGGCTCCAGGGAGACATGACAGCACCCTTCCAGTACCAGAAGGAGACCTAGAAGAAAGCCAGGGAGGGCTTTTTTACAAGGGCTTGTTTTGACAGGATGATAGGCAACAGACTGAAGCTGCAGGAGGGCAGATAGACTGGAGTTTAGGAAGAAATTTCTTCCAGTAAGGGTGGTCAGACACTGGAAAAAGGAAGGCATGGATGCCCCCTCCCTGGAGGTGTTCAAGGCCAGGCTGGATGAGGCCTTGAGCAACCTGGGCTGGTGGGAGGTGTCACAGAATCAACCAGGTTGGATAAGACCTCAGAATCAAGTCCAACCTAGTACCTAACACCTCCTGACAACTAAACCCTGGCTCCAAGGGACACATCCAAGCTTTTTTTGAACACCTCCAGGGGTGCTGACTCCACCACCTCCCTGGGCAGCACATTCCAGTGGCAAATTACTCTTTCTGGGAAGAACTTTCTCCTCACCTCCAGCCTAACCTTCCCCCTGCACAGCTTGAGACTGTGTCCTCTTGTTCTGGTGCTGGGTGCCTGGGAGCAGAGCCCAACCCCCACCTGGCTACAACCTCCCTTCAGGGAGTTGTAGATGTGGCCCTGCTCATGGCAGGGGCGTTGGAACTGGATGATCTTTAAAGGTCCCTTCCAACCTAAACCATCCATTCTATGAATGTATGAATCCCTGTCTGTGCTTAATGCCAGTGAGCCCAATACCAAGAATTCTGTAGTCAGCATGCTCTCCTCTGCTACACATTTGTAGGAAGCAACCTTCCAACAAAACACTTCATCCTAGATTTATTTTCTAACAATAAAGCAAGCTTTCTCAACCAAACAAAAAAAAAAAAAAAAAAAAAGGGGGGGGGGGGGGGGAAGAGGGGATGATATATATAAATAAATAAAAATCAGCCAGCTAATCTGCACAGAGATCTAAAGCTTTAATTATGCTTAGGAAACTCCAGGCTGCCACATAACTGTCTGAAATTCCACAATCTCTACCACGCTGCTCTTCCATGTTAGAAATCCATAAACAAACCACCTACGGAGGTCCTGCCTGCAAAGCAGCTACAACAGGCAGGGATCAAGCAGCAGACAAGCAGGGCCAAGGCAGCATGCTGTACCCTGCAGCACATCTGACAGCTTCCAAGCCCCCCATCAGCACCACACAACACTTCCTGCTCATGTCACCACGCACCCCTTGGTCCTTACTCTCCACCAGCAACGCTCCTGGCCTGGCTGCAAAGGCATGAAAAAAGCCAAGCACAAAGGAGTTTGAAAGTATTCCCCTCATATGCACAGCAGCTCTGTGGCTAACCCAATCACTCTGTGGCAATCCCAAGCACCAATATAGGCTGGGCAGGGGACTGGCTTGAGAGCAGCCCTGAAGAAAAGGACTTACAGACTCACAGTATATCAGAGGTTGGAAGGGACCTCAAGAGATCATCAGGTCCAACGCCCCTGCCAGAGCAGGGTCACCCAGGGCAGTCTGCACAGGAATACATCCAGGTGGCTTTGGAAAGGCTCCAGAGAAGGAGACTCCACAACCCCCCTGGGCAGCCTGCTCCAGGGCTCTGTCACCCTCACTGTAAAGAAATTTCTCCTCATGTTGAGGTGAAATCTTCTAGGTTCAAGTTTGAACCCATTGTTCCTTGGCTTATTACTGTGCACCACGCAACAGAGCCTGGCCCCCTCCACTGGACACCCAGCCCTCAGCTATTGATAGACATTGATCAGATCCCTCTCAGCCTTCTCCTCTCCACACTAAACAGCCCCAGGGCTCTCAGTCTCTCTTCACAGGGGAGATGCTCAAGTCCCCTAAGCATCCTCCTGGCTCTCCGTTTGATTCTCTCCAGCAGGTCTCCCCCAAAACGGGACACAGTATTCCAGGTGTGGTCTCAGCAGGGCAGAGTAGGGAGGTAGAAGAACTTTCCTAGACCTGCTGGACACCCTTCTTGATACATCTCAGGATCCCATTGGCTCTCACTTAGGGGTGCTGGGGGATGAGAAGCTCAGCAGGAGCCAGCAGTGAGCACTTGCAGCCCAGAGAGCCAAGCAGAGCCTGGGCTGCAGCAAGAGAAGTGTGGCCAGCAGGGCCAGGGAGGGGATTCTCCCCCTCTGCTCCACTCTGCTCAGACCACACCTGGAGCATTGTGTCCAGTTCTGGACCCTATATTACAATAAGGATCTGGAGGGGCTGGAAGGTGTCCAGAGAACGACCACAAGGATGATCAGAGGGCTGAAGCACCTCTGCTATGAGGACAGACTGAAAGAGTTGGGACCTCATTCACTTTCGCATCAAAATTTGCCAGAATTACTGAACTGAAAGATGCAGAAAATTGCCCACCTTGTAAGCCACCAGTGGTCTCATTTAAGTCACTTTAGGAGCTCAAGGGCTCACATCTTTCATTCACTGACTGTGAGACTCCCCAAATACTGTAAAAGTATGATTCTTAACACAGCAGCTGGAAAGCTGGTTGTGGAACCAGAAAAAGGAAAAAAGAAAAAAAAACAAAAAAACCCCTAAGAGTATAAAAAACAGCTGGCAACACAGCCTGGAAACAAATGCAGTGCATATTTCTGTGTCTGGAGATCTACCCAGGTCATTCCCAGCACAGCTGATCTCAAGCCTCTCACTGTTCCTTGGTGTGGCAATGCCCTTCTGCGATGCTGGGACTACTGGCAATGTGCAAGTAATTTGCAGGCAGATGATTATGGATAGATCTTGGAACTAGTAGAGATCCTATAAAAGTCAAAGAGTCATCCAAACTTGACAGAGTGGGAAAAAAGTTAACTTTTTTTTTCTGGCAGCCTTCCCTGGAAGTCATTATTTGCCCACCCCAAAGATGGCAGCAGGGTCTCTCTCCACTCATCACTATATATGGTGATATGTATTATGCTAAAGACACTAAGAACAGCAGAAATGGGAGTTCCTTTTATCTCTACCAGGGTATGAAGGCATCATGAGAAGGTGGCACCACTGAAGCATGAGCTAGGATTTTTGTCCCGTATTTCCCAAAGTGTTCTTTTCATAGCAAAAAACAGAGATGCAAGATGTTCATGAAACCAAAGGTCAGCACTTTTTCATCTCCACAATTAACAAGAAAAACTACTGAAGCTTTACCAAAAGCCAGGGACTGTCAGAGAGTCTTGTTAAAGACCTGGTTTGGGGCAACTTGTACTAGTAAGGCAATCAATGGCACACAAATGCAGTGGATACAAGTCAGGAAATCCTGAAGTTCTACATCCTGCACACACCTGGCACGTGCAAGCTGAGCTGAGTTTCAGAGACATTGCTGGTCCAACAAAAAAAATGTTTGGCAGTATTTTAATTTTTTTACTTAACAATACTGTGTACTGATGTCAGGATTTTTTTTTGCCTCTGCCTATGGGTCCATAGGTCACTATGCTCTGCAAGAGTGGTAGGGCAACTAAAGCCAAGGAAAAAAAGGTGGGTAGAAGATAGTGACAAGGTAGTGGGTTTACACCACACAGAATGTGGAATTTGCCCTAAAAGGGTAAATAACCACACTTACTCAGAATTTGGAAGTAAAACGAAGTTATTATTTACAAAAGCAAACTAAATACAAAAGCATAAAAGATAAACATTCACAACAACATATTTACATATAAAACTAGATAATAGTCCAGCTACCCCCTGTGCAGAGCCCCCCTTTATAGACAAAAGGAGCTCACAGCCCACCCCAGACAAAGCCCAGAAGGCCGTGCACCAGCTAAGCTATCTCCCTCTCATCCCAGCCAGTGTTCTTACCAATAGCCCAAACAATGATGGGCAGAGAGAGGTGAAAACAAAGTTGAGGAAGGAGGCAAAGAGGGAAAAACAGGAGAAGAGAAAGAACAAGCTGTGCTCCCAAACTATATAGAAATTTGCAGAACTAATGAAATTGAATAAATTTATCTTTTTATATTCTGTTCAGCCCCTTCAAGATTGTCCATCCCACTGGACTCAAATTCTCTGGAAAAACTTGTTTACAGTTAGGACACCAGTCCCTTAACCTATAACATTCAATTTCAGAACAAATCTGCTTAAAACACAGTCAGATACTCACTGCAAAGTCTTGTGTGAGGGCAATGCCAAAAAAAGCATCACAAAAATCTCTAGATGCATCTACAGATACATCTGGAGCAGGACATGCAATAATCCCAGCCAAAGGAATAGAGTCCAAGCAGCAGTCCTGCACTCTCCACACCTTATGGCTGATTTGGCTCTCTCCCAAGTCAACAGGATTTCTTGTTTGGGAAAAGTGGGCAGCAAAGCACAAATGTCATGTCTTTTCACCTTCAGCTTAGGCATTGCTTCCTTTCCTCAACACCAGCTGTAGTGGCACTCTTTGGCCAGCTGGTCATTCCCTGAACCAGTACATCTTGGCTCATGACAGCCAGAAAGGAGAAACGGACCTGGATGTCATGCAGGTGACCGATGCCTTCAGGTACAGCAGGCTACCATCTGCTTCAGGGCATAAACTGTTGCTTAAGAAAACATGACTTGAAGCCAACAATCTGAATAAGCCATCACTTTGCATCCTATTCCATCCAGGCTACTAGCACCGAAAGTGCTGTCACAAGTAAGAGCAAGAATTTGTTCACCTGGGTAGTGAAAAAAAAAAATTAAAATAAATACAACCCTGATTGTAGTGACACAAAGGTTCCTTGCCAAGGATGAATGTTAGGCACCTCTGACAGGTTTGACTAGATTTAATGAAATAGCTTTGAAATCATCAGTTGTGAAGCAATTCCTTACTTATGTGAATGAGTGACTGAGTGACTAAGAAAGACTGCTCCCTGGAGAATTGTATAAGGATCCTCATTCTACCAGTAGCTAGAAGAATGATACTTCTCCAGACATCTAGACTGGAGGAGCAGTTTAAAAAAAAAACAACTGCTAAATCAGGCTGAGAGGCACCACCTAATTAAAGGGGAAATAATTACTGGTGTCTCTGTGACAACAGTAGGATAACAGATCAAAATGTTATATCAAAAACTGCCACCCACTAGATGTAAGAGCTAGAAAAACACAGGTTTTGTTCTTCCTGCATTATGCAAAATTTGATTAACCAAAATGCCTCACAATTGCAAAGAACTTATTACTGTAAAATAGAGAGGAAGGGAGCAGGAGAGTGAGGCAATACTCAGATAAGCTCTGTTTGGGAAACATCAGCCCAGCAAGACATGCATAGTGTGTGTCTGAAAAGTAGGAAAGGAGGAAGAAGGCACGTTTAGCACTACTTCTTACATATGTCACAACAGCAGATTCATAAAGAGGAGAGCTCTGTGCAGCTGAACCACTACAGACATAAAATCCAAGGTCCAAGGAGGAAAAAGAAGTCTCTTGCCAAGTTTATATTTGTCCTTCAAAAGGACATTGGTAATATAAAGCATATAACAAATAATAGGCACCAAAAAAGAAAAAAAGGCAAAGTCTAAGCAAGAACAAAATGTTTCTGGTTTTGACTACTTACACGAAATGCTGAATAAAACATAAACAAGCAATTTCTAACTAAGTTGCTACTTCATGGGATAGCAGGTTCCAGGGTATAGACAGGCTTCCTGACTTAGTTCCACTCCTCAGGAAAAGGCACCTCTCCTTGCTTCTAGCCCTACAGGCTTCTTCTTCTGTTTCTCTCAAGCCCACATGACTTCCCCAGGACACAGTTCAATTCTCCAAGCCAGCAGAAACCCACATGCCTCCTTTTTTGGGTTAGTTTTCTGCCAGGTTAGTTAACCACACTGGCATCACACTGAGCACCAGGGCTAATGGTAAGTAAGCAGCAAGACAGGCACAGGAGCAGGGTAGGGAATCACCCCCCTCAGTCATCAGCTCAGCCCACCCTTCAAAGTCACAGATGCAATTAAGAGATATTGAACTACTGAGAAATATGCTAAAAATAATTAGGTTCCACATTCTGGTGGGAAACATGATACCAAAAACCCAACAGCTACGAGTTTAGAAAGCATGGTTTTGATAAAGGCAATGTTAAACAAAAAGATCTGAAACTAAGGCAAACAAAAATCTTTAAAGCAAGTCATGGATTGCTGGTTAAGGAAACCACACAAACTAAGCTCAATGGTACTTACTCAGCACAGTAAAAATAGGATGGCAAAAGAGCCACCCCTCTCTGCCTGCCTGATAAGCTTCAAGATAGAATAAAAGCTGAACTAGTGAACCTTCAAAGCATAGACAATAATTTATTCCCAGCAAAGTCAAAAAGGAGCTCCAACAGCTTTAACTTCAGTCAAGAAGGAAGGAAGACTACAATGCCTATCAAAAAGCACACTGCTGAAAAGACAATTTCAATATTCCAGATGCAACAAAACTGTAGAAGAATTGATGCCTTAGAGGACCATCCCAGAAAAAAGAAGCAAAAGCACAGATGTGGAGAGAAGAGACTTGTGCACAGGACTTGTAGAAGCCTGCGTTCATCTGGAGTGCAATTGGAAACCAGACACTCTGAAGCATAGTTGACAGCAAAATGCAGGAAGTCACCAGGCATCCTCTAGAGATGCCAACAGAATGGGAGAGATTCAGCATGAAGCAGCTGAGCTGCTGCACAGAGGAAAATGACAGTAGCATTATTAATATGCTGTCAGAATATCGTGTGCAGCACTTCTAACCCAAACTCCAGAATGGCATCAACTCAAGAGAGCCTGGGAGTAGGGACAATTAGAACAGCAATTTCATATCAAAAACAAAGACAGAAAAGCCTTTCTAAACAAGAGATGGAGAGCAAGCTAAATTAAGCAACCACCTCATTTAACTCTAGGAACCTTTCCTGAAACTGCTGAGGACATGACAGCAACTATTTTTTCCACTCCCCTTTTACACTTCACTTAACACCCTACACAAATTCTTTGCAACAGTGAAACATTAAACACAAAATACAGAAATTACTTCTATATGAGCCTGATCGAGTATAGGGAGCCTGCTCTTTGTGTATCATTTTGGGTGAGAAAACGCAATAGAAACAAAGGATAACATTTAAGAAATATCCTGACACACAGATACAAGCAAGAAAAGCAATTTTGCCTTCAGTCTCTAAACTAGACTTTAGATTAAGCAACATTTAAGTTTACTGAAATGTAGAAAATAAAACCATGCAAATGAAAATGTGACATGCAACACTCATGAATACTCAGCTTCAAAAAAAAAAAAACAACACATTATTGGCAGACTGTCAGTTTTGTTACAAACACATCAAAAATACAACAAAATAGTAACTCCATTTCACCATTACCTACAGCAGCCTTCAGGAGGGACACCTCTGGACAAGGGAACAACTGAAGTCCTGTGTTTTTTCTTAAACTTCTAAGAAGAACTTTGTATTATTAATATTTTAGTTACCTAACACTGCAACATGGCTTCACTGAAAAAAAAAAAGAAGCCAAACATTACCCTTTCTAGATCCTCACTGGAAAAAAAAGTGTTCTGTCCAGTGTTCACATCCCCAGGATACATTAAGAAAACTAAGCAATCCAGATAACATACAAAAAACTTGCACTGGTGCTGGTTACTGATGACTGTGCATATCTGATAGAGAGCTAATGGAATGAACAAGTTACCCATTACCTTTTCTGTGATGCATTCATTATCATCTTCTCCAAGGCCTATTTGAAAGCTGAACTCGGGTGGAAGAGCAGGTTATAAAATATTGGTTGGAGCCAAAAATCCCTACTTGCAGCATGCCAGCCCATTTCCAGCTATGAACAGCAGGACTCACAGCAGCAAGAGTTCCAATCTGACCCATGTCCTCATTGTCTTCTTGTCTCCATAGTTATTCCACACCACAGGCTCTTTAAAACTTCAACTTCAAAAATCTTCAGAGTGGAATCCTTGCCTCTTTTTCTTTATAAAAAATAAAACTGCTTTTTAAAAAAAAAAAATCAAGCATTTAATCCAGGTGTCCTGTTGTATCTTGGTTCAATTACAATGGAGCAAGGAAGTAGATGCCAGTCTGCTCTGCTTTCAACTCTTTGCCAGGAAAGCAGGTTACAGAAAGGTCAGCACTTCAGCAAGAATGTCCACGTAACCAGATTGTCATTTTATTAAGCCAATAATCCCTACCTACTAACAGTAGAAACACCTCCCTACACAGTTGTCCCTGCTAAGGTGGTAAACCACAATTTACAAAGAGTTGGAAGATGGGATCCATCCTCTTGGCTGAAATCCTACCGCTTACAAGCACCATCCTCACACGGCTCATTTCCAATTGCCACAATGATCTCCTAAAGCACAAAATTCACCTACAGCTAACAGGATGAGGTAAAGCAAAAAAGCTTTCTGCAACCCCTCACAAATTTAAGATGAAGCCCCAGTGAGCTTATGTGGGGATGACATTTAGGACTGTATTACTTCCTCTTTGCCACATTAGAAGTAACCAGCTTGTGTCATTCGTTTTGGGCTACTTTCATACTCCACTTAGACCTTGCCTCAAAACGAAACAGGCAATAATCCATCCAGGAAAAAAAAGCACATCTCATCTTCCCTACACTGTCCACAACCTAACCAGAAAGCACTTACCTCTCTCTCATCTAGAAGAAATAAATTATTTTATACCAGCCTAATGTATCCTTGTCCTGATATATCATCTTCTTTCTGGACTGTCTCAGGCAGATTGCAAACATAAACAAATCCACTCTGCCTCAATCAACAACAATAAAAAAAATAAAGTCACAAGCAGTGCCAAACAACTGGCTACTCACAGAACACCAAACTGAAAGCCACTGCAGTGCAAGCACAATAATCATCAAAAAAAACCTTGATAAATTCAGTGAAACTGAATAGGTTTCAGATGCAGAGAGGTGTGACAAATTTAAATATTCACTCTGTAGTTGGAGGTAACATCCTCAAAATTAAACCAGAAACAAAGATGAGTTGGCTAATTCATGTCCATCAAATCACATACACAGCACTGAATAAATCTGATTGATAAGATGGCACAGTATGCCAATTAAAAAACTTCAGCAGAAACAGAGCTGAGTACATCAAGGTAACATTTTACAGGAAAACAAGAGAGTATAAGGCAGGTAGACTTGGACAATTAAATCATCAGTGTAGTACACAAACACCCAAAGCAAGCTAGTAAGGTGGGAAAAAGAACAGAAAGCCCCTTTCAATTAAACAATTAATAAAGCAGGAGTTAGCCCACTAAGAGCTCAATAACAAGAGGATTTATGTCCTGAAACTTTCATAACATGTTGGTGATCTGGGATTAAACCAAAATCACCCCAACCCAAATAAGACTTCGTTCTACATACATCCACTCGGCGTCAAAAGCAGCATCAAGCCCCAGTTTTGCACACCTCAAATCGGAATAGCTCTAAATGTTTCCCTAGAGTCCTGCCTAACAACACAGGTCTTCTTAAAACACCCATGCTCACCCTGGGTTGACAAAACCATACCAGAAGACATTTGGAAAAGCACACGGTTGAAGTGAAGCTTCCAACCAACTTCAATTCTTCCCTCTGCTCTGCCACCAAACAGGAGCAGCTGACAACCGGTGTCATCCCACCTGAGGGACAGCTCACCAGGTGGGCAAGAGTCCAAGGGTACACACGAGTTAACAGCACATTTTGCAGAGCAGAGAAAAAACCTCAAGGTACACTATAAAGCCATAAAAGCCAAAATTATGTTTGGCCGCTGTTGCTTTAGCTTTGCTTATTCCACCCTTCTAAGTTAGGCCAAGAGCATGAAAGACTCTGATCCTACCGACAAGGTCCCTGACTTCCTGGTTTGCCCTCCGTCGAGCCTGCCTCACGTTTCGCAGCGGCAGAAGCCCAAAACACGAATATTTCCACCCAAGACAACGAAGATAATCTGCTCGCCTTCAGACACACAATTTGAAGTGACATTTGTGCTGGCAATGAACGAGCAAGCGTGTGCTTCCTACCCCCTGCTCTGGAGGGGAGCTGACCCCAGGCTCCGCCCGTGAAATAGACACCCGAGCCGGCATCCAGCAGCGGCAGGCATCGGCTCCCGGCTGCAGGAAGCCGGGAGTGTGCCGCGGACCCGCACCACCAGCCCGGCGCCGCAGCAGGGTCCAGCCCCCACAAGCGCCCAGGTGGGCCCCGGGGGTCGCCTCCTGCAACGGGCCAGCCAGGGACAGCGAAACAGCGCTGGGCCTCTGCGGAGGGCAGCGAGGGGCGGCCAGGCCGGACACCCTCCCGCTCCCACGACGCCGACGGTCGGTGCGCCGAGGCAGACCCCACCTGAAGCGGGGGGCGGGGAAATGGCGATCTCGCTCTGCCCAACAGCGGGAAGCCCCCTCAGAGCCGGGGAGGGAAGGTAAACATCTCTTGGCCACGGAAGGTTCCCCGATTATTTCTGGGGAAGGGTCGACCCAGTTGCTTGGCAACGGAACCCATCACCGTCGGAGGAGCGGAGAGACAAGAAGCCCCCCGCCGCCCGCGGGGCTGCACCTACCTTGTAAACGTCGCCGTAGGTGCCGCTGCCGATGCGCTGGATGAGCTCGAAGTCCTCCTGAGGGTTGCGCCGAGACAGGTCGCATACCCGCCCGCCGCCGCCGCTCATGGTGCCGGGGGGAAGACCCCACTCGGCTGCGACCCCCTGGACCGCAGAAGAGGATGAGGTAAGCCGACACCGGAAGGCTCACCGCCGCCCCCCGGCCCGCTTCGGCAACATGGCGCCGCGGCCCCGCAGCGCGCAAGCGCAAGGGACGTCGCTGCCACTCTCCACCCCCGCGCTACTGCGGCCTGCGCGAGGCGGGGCGGGGCGGGGCGGCTGGAGGCCTCGTCCTGCGTGCGCGCCTCCCGCGCCGCTCCGCCCCCTCCTTCCCTCTTCCTCCCTCCCCCTCCCTACCCCTCCTTCCGTCTCCTTTCCCCTCCCTACCCCTTCCTCCCTCTTTCTCCCTCCCTTGCCTTCCCTCCTCCTCCACCTTCTCCCCTCTGCTTTCCCTCTCTCTCCTTTCTCCCTCTCTCCTTTCTCCCCCTCTTTCCCCCTCTCCTTTTCCCCCTTCTCCCCTCCCCCCTCTCCCTTTTCCCTCTCTCTCTCCCGCCCCCCTCTCTCCACCCTCTCCAGGACGAGTGGGGGTGTCGGGTCCCCCCAGCTCACTCCACACCCCGGACTCTTCATGGCTGCCTGACTTTGTAGGCCTGTGGTTACCTGATTTTGATAATTTGCATTTTTTCTTGCCATCAAATTCCCCGCTCAGAGACTTGTGGATCTATTTCCCATAAGTCTCATCGTGCATTTTTATTAAGGAACATTTGGATTCTTGTTCTTCCTGATTTTCTTTAGAAATAGGTTGTCCTCTAACCTAGTGGCTTGCCACAACGGTGTAACTACATCAGTGGACAAGGGAAGACCAATAAGTGTCACCTACCTGGCCTCCTGTAGGCCTTTGACACAGTGTCCCACAAGACCTTTCTGTCTAAGCTGGAGAGATGTGGTTTTGATGGGTGGATTGTCCAGCAGATAAGGAATTGGTTGGATGTTTGCATAAAAAAGATCAATAGCTCAGTTTTGGGCACCTCAATCCAAGAGAGATGTGGAGGTGCTGGAGCCAGAGCAGAGGAGGGCAATGAAGCTGGGAAGGGCCTGGAGAGTAAGTCTTATGAGGAACGACTGAAGGAGCCTGGGGATGGTTAGTTTGGAGAAGAGGAGGCTGAGGGGAGACCTCATTGCCCTCTACAATTACCTGAAAGGAGGTTTTAGAGAGGCTGGTGCTGGTTTCTTCTCACAAGTGATTAGTGATAGAACAAGAGGGAACAGCCTCAAGCAATGACTGGGTGGGTTTAGACTGGACATTCGGAAGAATTGTTCTCAGCAAGAGTGGTCAGGCACTGGAATGAGCTGCCCAGAGAGGTGGTGGAGTCGCCAACTCTGGAAGTGTTTAAAGGTGGTTTGGATGTGGTGCTTGGGGATATGGTTTAGGGGTGACCCTTGTAGAGTAGGGTTCTTGTTTGGACTTGGTGAGCCTGAGGGTCTCTTCCAACCTGAACGTTTCTGTGATTCTGTAATGTCCAGAAAGAGATGGGTGACAAGTGGTGTCCCTCAAGGGTCTGTATTGGGGCCAGTGCTATTCAGTATCTTCATCAAAGATACAGACAGTGAGCGACCAGCTGCCAACTGGACTTAACTCCATTCACCACCACTCTTTGGGCCTGGCCAGCCAGCTAGTTCTTAGCAAAGTGACCACCCATGGAAGCTATAAGCATCCAGTTTCTCCAGGAGAATGCTGTGGGAAACATTGTCAAGGGTTTTACCAAAGTCCAGGTGAACAACATCTACAGCCTTTCCCTTACCCACTATGCAGGTGACCATGTTGTAGAGAAGGAGATCCAGTTCATAAAGCAGGACCTACCCTTCATGAACCCATGATGACTGAGGCTGATCATCTTAGTTGTCCTGTATGTGCTGCATGTACTCAGGATGATCTGCTCCACCAGCTGCCTCAGCACCAAAGTTAAACTGACAGACCTGTAGCTTCCCAGATCCTGCTTCCAGCCCTTCTTGTAGATGGGTGCCACGTTGGGTAACTTCCAGTCTTCTGGGACCTCCCCAGTTAGCCACAGCTGCTGAAAACTGAGGGAAAGAGGCTTAGTGTGCACCTCTGCCAGCTCTCTCGGAATCCTTGGGTGGATTTCATTCAGTCCCATAGAATTGGTAGAAGGGACCTTGAAGATAATCCAGTTCCAACCCCCTGCCATGTTCCCTCCAGTTCCCTCGCACCAGCCCAGGTTGTTCAGGACCTCATCCAGCCTGGCCTTGAACACCTCCAGCGAGGAAGCAGCCACAGCCTCCCTGAGCAACCTGTGCCAGTGTCTCACCACCCTCACTGTTAAGAATTTCAACCTAATTTCTAGTCTAAATCTGTATTTTTCCAGCTCAAAGCCATTTCCCCTCATCCTATCACTGCAAGCCCTTGTCAAAAGTCCCTTCTCACCTCTCCTGTAGCTCCCTTCAGGTACTGGAATGCTGCCCTAAGGTCTCCCTGGAGCCTTCCCTCCAAGTGCCTACAATGTCAGAGTGTCTCAGCAGGCAAAAGGAAGCAGAGCTGCAGTTCTTTCTGACATGCTGAGGAAATCACCATCAGGCTCTAGTCAGTGCCTATATTTATTGAATAACTGGAAAAGGAAAGAGACACAAGAAGGCGTTTTGTAAAGGGGAAGTAGTTTCCTGAGCTTGTGTTCAGAGCACTTGCAGCTCTGTTAGGCAGGCTGACGCTGACATCTAACGGCACAATTCTGAAGGAGTCGTTTTGTGTAGCACTGGATTGAAATGAGGTCAGGCTGCCTGTAGGTCCAGAGAGCTTCGCTTGCCCCTGAGTGCTCTGTACAGGCATGGGCCAGGCCCCCACACGTTGCAGTGATTCCTGTCTCTCAGGAACTGGGTTGACAGCAGACTTCTTCCAAGTGTTTTACCAGTTTGCCAGGATTTTGCACTTGTTCAGGGGTGGCATTCCACTGGAGGTGGCCACCATCCTAGGCACTTACCCATACTCTCCCACACACCCTGCCACTCAGAATTACCCAGCCTCAGGGCAGATCTCCAGGTGGTATTCTTGGGAGAGATCTGCATCCCTCTAGACAAAACTTGGCCCATCAATTGTGTGACATTACATCTAAACCAAGTGGGAAGGGGACTAACCATATCCTAATATGCCAGTAAACAGCACAGCAACAGCATGGCTCTAAGCCCTTCCCCTGAGATGATGAGCACCACCACAGAGAGCACAGGGAGTAGAAGATTTTATGCCACAACTGGAAAGCAAAAATGCATCAACACAGCAAACATATCATAGGAGAAAAAAAAAAAAAAAAACCCACAACAACAACAAAAAAACATATCCAACACTCTTTTCAACAAGCCTTAATTAAATGCTCACATCATCTTGCTTCTTGTTGTCTCAACCCTTTTTAACTCCTGCCTGGCTCACTCCATTAGACTGTTTTGGTTAAGACAGCCTACTCTCCAAGTCCCACCTCGGGCTCCAACATAGACTGTTCTGGGTTAACAGACTCTGCTCCCACACACACACGCACCCACACACAGATGGGAGGGAAAGTAACACACCACCACCACCACCCCCGGGTTGACAGGAGTTTAATGAGCTGATAGGATGCACAATAACTTTAGTTTATTTCACAGAAAAGCACAGCAAAAAGCAGCAGCAGAAACCAGAGACAAAATGACTCCTCCTCTAGCTCCCCCAAGCATGCAACAGCCAGGCCAGCAGAAAACACCAACACCCCAAACCTGGAATCCAGAAGCAGCAACTGGAAACAGGAAGCTTCTCATGATCCAATCTGAACTTCAGCCCCATGATACTTGGCTCCAGCCAGCACTTTCATTTTGGAGCTGGCATGGTGTGAGCATGGTATTGAATACACACCAGCAGATTCAACTCAACCCATGATAGTGCTGCCCCTTTCCCTGGGGGAGCTGGAGCAGGACATATTCCGTTTGGAAGATGAGCTTTTAGTGAGCCAAAAGAACACAAAATGAACTGTTCCAAGGTA
Organism: Indicator indicator; assembly: GCF_027791375.1. Classification (NCBI taxonomy): domain Eukaryota; kingdom Metazoa; phylum Chordata; class Aves; order Piciformes; family Indicatoridae; genus Indicator; species Indicator indicator. The sequence continues at coordinate 1,766,216 of NC_072018.1, forward strand.
TAAGCTAGAGGGGCTACCCCCAAAACAACTTTGGGCTTTGAAATATTTGTAAGCAGGCAGTGAGGAAAACTGGAGAATTGTGTGCTCCTGCTTCCCCTGATTGAGTCAGAGCTTAATCTCCTGATAGAGACAGAGATGGACATTTTCAGTTTGGAACAAGATCTTTTATGGAGTCTCAACAGAGCACAAAAGGAAACATTGCATGTTATAAGCTAAAGTAAAGGAGCTAGCCCCAAATTTCTTCAGGCTATGAAGAAGATGCATGGAGATTGTAAGGATGGAATAGAGAATTCAGTGCTGCCACTTTATAAGGTGTGGCTGGAGCAGGATATACTCAGTTTTGAACATGAACAGGGCTTGGGCTGCAGGGCTGTAGTGCTGTATAGCAGCAACACCTCCAACTAGATCAGGCTGCCCAAGGCCACATCAAGTCTCATCTTGAATGTCTGCAGGCACAGGGCCTCAACCACAGCCCTGGGCAACCTGTTCCAGTGTGTCACCACTCTCATTGTGAAGAACCTCCTCCTGACGTCCAACCTAAACCTGCCCTGCTCCAGTTTCAAACTATTGCCCCTTCTATCACTCCAAGCCCTTCTAAACAGTCCCTCCCTAGGCTTCCTCAAGATATTGAAATGCATCTATAAGGTCTCCACAAAGCCTTCTTCTCTCCAGGCTGAACCAATGCAACTCGGCCTGTCCTCATAGGAGAGGTGCTCCAGCCCTCTGATCATCAACAGACTGGGGCCAAACCCAGGGCTTCCCTTGCAAGGGTGGTCCATGGGGTTGTTCTTTCCCAGATGCAAGACTTTACACTTGCCCTTGTTGGATGTCATTTGATTTCTCCCTGCCTAACTCTCCAGCCTGTCTTAAGTTGCTCTGAATGGCAGCACAGCCTGAGGGGGTGTCAGCCACTCCTCCCAGTGTAGTGTCATCAGCAAACTTGCAGGCAGTGCTCTTTGTGCCCTCATCTAGGTCACTGATGAATTTATTGAATAGTCCTGGTCCCAGTACCAACCCCTGAGGGACTTCAACTAGGCTCTGCAAGCACACTTAGAACACAGAGCACTAAATCTGAAATAATAATGAACTTTACAGAAACCTGAAAGGAATCAAATAATTAGAGCAGGCATCATGATGTCAGAGTTCCATTGTGCTAGAGTAAGAATGAGTGACGAAAAGGAGATGCAGTGATTGTATTTGCTGGGCTGATTGAGGGGAAAAGGGGGAGCTGCAAGTTAGTCAAGGGTTGGCACTGGCCCTCCTGCATCTGCCTCATATGTCCCCCTGGCTTGCCTAGGTTCAGGTAAATGAACAGACCTCACCATGGGTCCAACAACTTAGTTTCTATCTACTTTCAATGGAAGAATTAGCTTTTCAACTAAAAGAACAAGTTGTCCTGTTGGCAGTACTAGTGAATAAAAAGTGGAGGAAAAGGAAGTGCTGGATGGTAGCAGGGTGAGCATAGAATCATAGAATTGTTAGGGTTGGATGGGACCTCACGGATCATCTAGTTCCAAACCCCCTGCCATGGGCAGGGACATCTCACATTAGAGCAGGTTGCTTAGAGCCACATCCAACCCAGCCTTAAAATCCTCTTCCAGAGTCTCACCACCCTCATGAGGAAGTATTTCCTCCTAACATCCAATCTGAATCTACCCATTTCTATTTTTGTTCCATTTCCCCTAGTCCTATTGTTACCTGACACCCTAAAAAGTCCCTCACCACAGAGGACATCACAGAGGACAGAGTAAGCGAGTGGATAGAGAAGCTAAGAGCTGAAGGAAGCATCTTTTCCTTGGCATTCTGTTACAGGTATCATCAAAAAGACTGCAGGTGTTTGTCCAGCATGCAGCAGAGATGATCCAAACCCCTGCCTGCTGCCTGGACAGGATTTGCAGGGAGAGGCAGAGGCAGAGTGCTCTGATACTTGTGGGTAACAACGAACCTCGCAGCATGCCAACACTAAGCTCTGATAAGCTGCTCCTGGCTGCTAGCCATGACCACAGAGAAAAAGCAGTGCAGCTCTGGATCGGGGCTTGACCCACATTCGTCCTTGCAGGGTAGCTAGGACAAATGCTCCTCAGATACATTCATGGTAACCATTATTCTCCAAGGACAAAGGAGACCTTGTTATCTTTGAGCGTACTGGTGAAAGTCACGTTCGCTTGCTGCTTCAGTTTCAAGGAGGAGGCAAAAAGGCTGTGACAAACGATCTGAAACTTTGCAGACATTGGGCAACACATTGAGACAATTGCCACTGAATATTTTAAATCTGACAAGAGATCAAGAGCCTTACTTGGCTCCTGTAGCTCACTGTCTTCACATCCGAGCACTGGCTTGGGAAGTTAATGTTGACACAATGTTCACTCTCCACATGGGGCCTTTACAGACCTTGGTGACCAACAGGAACCATTTTACAGCTGCATGCAGATAAAATAACTGAAGGAACACTTTCTTGAGGCTGAGAGCAGATCCCAAATCCTGAAGCAAAGATTCTTATTAGCTAACAATTGTCACCTCCTAAACAATGAATGCCTGGGGGTATATAAATGTCTTTGAGTATTGCTACCAGTAGTAGCAGCATGTTAGTGCAGGGTGACCATTTCTCTTTTGGGAGGATGGAAGAGGAGAAGTGTAAAAATAGGAGAATTATCTTCCCTCTAGAATGGATTTTTTAATAGAAAAGGGAAAAGAAAACCTCTTTCGTTCAGGAGTTCATGGTTACCTATGAAATTCTATCTCAGTGTCAGCAGATCTATTATCCTCAGCAGCTATGAAATCTCTTCTGGATTTAACCACTGATCTCTGTGTCAGCAGGAGGTGAAGACTGGGGACATTTCAGCAGGCTCTTGAAGTCATAGAATCATAGAATGGTGGGGGTTAGAAGGGATGTCTGAAGACCATCGAGTCACCCCCCCTGCCAATGCAGGATCACCTAGGGCAGGTCACACAGGAATGAGTCCAGATGGGTCTTGAACATCTCCAGAGAAGGAAACTCCACAACCTTTCTGGGCAGCCTGCTCCAGGGCTCCGTCAGCCTCACAATAAAAAAGTTTTTCCTCATTTTGAGGTGGAACTTCCTGGGTTCCAGTTTGTATCCACTGCCCCTTGTCCTATCACAGGACACCACCAAAAAGAGCCTGGCCCCTTCTTCTTGATACCCACCTTTCAGATATTTATAGACATTCATAAGACCTCCTCTCAGTCTTCCCTTCTCCAGACTAAACAGCCCCAGGGCTCTCAGCCTTTCCTCATCAGACAGATGTTCCACTCCCTTCAGCATCCTTTTAGCCCTCTGTTAGACACTCTGCAGTATATCCCTGTCCCTGTTGATCTGGAGAGCCCAGAACTGGACACAATACTCCAGATGTAGTCTCTACCAGGGCACAGTAGAGGGGGAGGAGAACCTCCCATGACCTGCTGGCTGCACTCTTCTTGATCCACCCCAGGATCCCATTGGCCTTCTTGGCCACAAGTGCACATCGCTGTCTGTTGGACAGCTCAAGGAACATTTACACTTGTCTTTCCCAAGGCCATAGATGCTGTTTGCAAGGCAAGCAGCTCTACCAACAGCAACCAGTGTGAAGAAATGGATTACCTGTTGTAATGCAAATTAACTGTAGTTTTCAGCCACAGAGACCAAGAAATTTGGTATGAGATGTTCTTAGGCTAGCTTTCACTTGCTCCTTCTGATAACAACACTGAGAAAGTGACACCCTTCTTTTGCAAGCATGTATTCAGTAACCAAAGCTACACTGCATGCCCCATGTTGGTGCAATTTAGGCTGATGGCTCTAAGCTTGAGGAGGGCACATTTAGACAGGAGATTGGGAAGAAATTCTTTCCAGTGAGGGTGGGGAGACACTGGCACAGGTTGCCCAGGGAGGTTGTGGATGCCCCCTCCTTGGAGTTGTTTAAGGCCAGGCTGGATGAGGCCTTGAGCAACCTGTTCCAGTGGGGAGTGTCCCTGTCCACAGCAGGGGGTTGGAACTGGATGATCTTGAAGGTCTCTTCCAACCCAACCCATTCCATGAAGCTGTGAAATTGCAGAAGGTTTAGGAAGGCCTTTTTTGAGGGAAAGAGTCAACACTGGGGCACAGGCAGAGGATGAAACTGTGAAGAAGGAAGATAAGCATAGTGAACTAGAGGACCTTTAAGATGCCTTCCAAGCCAAACCAGTCTATGAATCCACGCATTTTGATTATTTCATGGCAAAGTGTTATCTTCATTCCAAGAGGAAAGGCAGAGCATCTGACCACTCTGACCCCATCCCATCACTGGAAGTTTTTAAGGCCAGGCTGGGTGGGGCTCTGAGCAACCTGATCTAGCGTGAGGTGTTCCTGCCCATGGCCTGTGGGGTTGGAACTGGATGATCCTTGAGGTCCCTTCCAACCCTGACAATTCTATGATTCATTCTATGATCTCCCTCTGCATCCACAGCAGCTAGCCCTGATCTGCAGCTGTGTGGGTGTTTTGGAGAGCTTGGGTAGAGGTAAGGAGATGCTTTGGAAGCCTTTGTAGTTGGGTCTGGTGTTGCTGGCAGCCTGCTAGGCTGTGGGTGGTGTGATGGGTACATCGTGTGGCCGGAAAGGAGCAGTGCAAGTGGTCGTTGATCTTTTTGCCTTGGGTAAAATCCTGCCACTCTGTCTAGAGAAGCAACCAAGTGGTAAAGAACTGAGATTGTCCATCCTTACAGCACTGGGGTGGGGTTCAATGCTCTGCACTTCAGCAAGAGGTGTCCCTCTGGGTTTCCCTCTGTTCTTCATTAACCCTGCCTTGCATGCTTCATTTGCCAGCAACCTTGGGTGTGCACTTTCAGGTGCTTCTCCAAAATGAGGAAGAAAAATCAGCAGCTACCTTTTGTAGGAAATATTTGGTGCTAGTCCAGTGGTAGCTATGATGGTCTAGAAGAGTGAGGGAAAGTTCAGAACCATAGAATTGCCTCGGTTGGAAAAGCCCTATAGGATCGAGTACAAACATTCTCTAACTCCACCAGCCATGCCCCTCAGCACCACATCTCTGCCTCTTTCAAACACCTCCAGAGATGGGGAATCAACCACTTCCCTGGGGAGCCTGTTCCAGACTTTGAGAACACTTCCAGTCAAAAGGTTTCTTCTTATATCCAACCTAAACCCCTGCAGTGCAGCTTGGGACCATTTCCTCTCCTCCTGTCACTTGTAACTAGGGACAAGAGAGGCTTTCACAGAATCATACAATTGTTAGGGTTGGAAGGGACCTCAAGGCTCAGCCAGTTCCAACCCCCTGCCATGGCCAGGGACACCTCACACCACAGCAGGTTGCTCACAGCCACATCCAGCCTGGCTGCAAAAACCTCCAGGGATGAGGCTTCCACCACCTCCCCGGGCAACCTCTGCCAGGCTTTCACCACTGGGGAACAACTTCCCAACATCCAAACTGAATCTACCCATCTATATTTTTGTTCCATTCCCCCCAGTCCTATCACTCCCTGACACCCTCAAAAGTCCCTCCCCAGCTTTCTTGGAGCCCCCTTCAGATCCTGGAAGACCACAATAAGATTTCCTTAGAGCCTTCTCCTCTCCAGCCTGCACAACCCCAACTCTCTCTGTCTGTCCATAGCAGAGCAGCTCCAGCCCTCTGATCACCCTTATGGCCCTTCTCTGGACACCTTCCAGCCCCTCCAGATCCTTCCTGTAACAGAAGCTCCAGAACTGGACACAGAGCTCCAGGTGGGGTCTCACCAGAGCGGAGTAGAGGGGGATTCAACGACTCATGACTTTACAGAGAAGCTAAAGCAACATGGCTGAGATTGAACCTGGTTCTTTAGAAAGCACTGGAGCATCCATCCAGCTGAATGACTGGATTCCTCAGGGGTCTATCACACATCCAGGATCACAAGTAGTCTCTCTGCTCTTGTGAGACCCCACCTCAAATACTGTGCCCAGTTCTGGTGTTCCCAGCAGAAGAAGTACACAGGAATCCAGAGGAGGGACACAAAGATGATCCAAGGGCTAGAAAACCTCTGCTATGAGGATAGGCTGAGAGAGCTGGGGGTGTTCAGCCTGGAGAAGACTCCAGGGTGACCTTAGAGCTGCCTTCTAATACCTGAAGGGATCCTACAGGAAGGCTACAGAGGGATTTTTCATGAGGGTGTCTAGAGACAGGACAAGGGGGAATGGTTTGAAGCTGAGGGAGAGTAAGTTTAGACTGGGTCTTAGGAAGATGTTCTTCAGTATGTGGGTGGTGAGCCTCTGGAATAGGTTGACCAGAGTGGTTGTGGATGCTCCCTCCCTGGAGGTGTTTAAGGTGAGGTGGGATGAGGCCTTGAACAGCTGAGTCTAGTTGAGAGGTGCCCCTGCCCATGGCAGGAGGGTTGCAGTAATGATCTCTGAGGTCCCTTCCAACCTAGTCCAGTCTATGATTCTCTGAATTAGTGGCACTAATGCTGAAACAGATCAAATCTGCAGGTCCCACCTGCAGAAGAAGGTTTGGGAACATGTTCAAACACAGACCTGAAATTTATAGCAACATCAGAAAAACTGAGAGGGCATCTGTGTAACAGTGGCTATGAAAATTAATCTAGAGGAGAGTAATTAACTCTACTATGACTGGTGGGAAAGGGGAGATTAAGAAGCCGGATCAGGAAGTTACAGGCAGTCAGAAGCATGAGTCAAACACCCTGTGAAAAAAACAAATACTGTAGCAGGGTGTGCAAACAAGAACACTACCTTAACCTGCACTACCTTAACCAGTTTTGCCTAAGCATAGCCAAGCCCCCACTGGAGTTTTTAACCCAGTTTCAGTGATGAACTTCAAAGAAATGTGGCCCAAAGAGAGAGAGAATCAAGAGAACAAAGGGAATGGTCCTGTGACCAGCAGGATAAGGGACATGATTCCCCCCAAGACACCACCTGCAGTACTGTATCCAGTTCTGGGGTCCCCAGCATAAGATAGGCATGGAACAGCTGGAGTGGGTCCAGAGGAGGCCACAAGATGATCAGAGGGCTGAAGAACCTCTACTTTGGGGACAGGCTGGGAGAGTTGGGGCTGTTCAGCCTGGAGAGAAGGTTCCAGGGTGATCTTAGAGCAGCCTTCCAACACTTGAAGGGGCTACAGGAGAGCTGGGGAGGGACTTTTGACAAGGGCTGGGAGTGACAGGACAAGGGGCAATGGATTGAAGCTTGAGGGGGCAGATTTAGACTGGAGATGAGGAAGAAATTCTTTCTAGGGAGGGTGGTGAGACACTGGAACAGGTTTCCCAGGGAGGTTCCTGTTTCCCAGTTTTAGGGCTATGCTTAATTGTAAATAAGGTTTTCCAGAGGATTCGAGTCTAGGGGCTGGACAGCATAATGGAAGATAAATTTATCTCATCCAACAGGTCTGCAGAATTCTTACATTTGGCAGCACAAGATTATTTTCTCTCTCTCTGGGATCTCCCTTGCCTGGCTTCTTGCTTCTCTCTCTCTGCCTTTGACCTTGCTTGCTTGGCTGGCTGATTTCTGTTTGGGTTTGCTAAGATACAGCACAGGATAGAGATAATTTAGCTATACACAGTCCCTTGGAGTTTTATGTCCAGGGGGTGTGGATCTGTACAGGGGAGGGAAGAGAGAGAGCTGGATTATTTGTACAAGGGGGTGTTGTGCTGTTGTGGAACTGTAAATCTTTGTGAATATATTTTGTGGACGTTTGTTGCCTTTTATACTTAATTTATTTTTGGAAATATAATTTCAATTTACTTCCAAATTCTGAGTAAGTGTGGTAAATTTACTCCTTGGGGTAAATTTCCAAATTGGTGTGTGGTGCAATCCAAACCACAACACAAATGCAGACAAATAGCCCTCACATGCTGCCATGCTGCTGGCAAGGTGATCACAAGTAGTTTTTAATCATTCCTGCAGCACTCTATTAATACTGCTAGCAATGGTCTGGGAAGAATTAGGTCAGGTCCTCCAAGCTCTATATTTCCTGACATCTCATCCAGCCAAGACATTTGCATTGTATGAGACTGAAATTTGATGCAGAAGATCTTACATGATGTAAGAGCATATGGTGTCCATCCAGCTTCAGGTTTCACCTCAGGGTGTTAACTGTCTGGTTTGTAGTGGCAGACCATTGAAGGCAGAAAGAAATCACACAGACTGATGTGCTGAAAATTCTGGATAAGAGCTTGTCACCTGTTGTGGGCATATTAAAACAGCATACATACATCTGGTGCTCCTGTCAGATCCAGCTCTGTACAGAAGCAGGGATAATCCCACCAAGAAGCAAGGAAGCTCATGAAGAAAATGCAGTCTGCCTGTCCCAGCTTCTCACAGACTAGAAATGCACCACTTTCAAATCTGATTGTTGTAAGCAAGCTCTACTTCATGACATAGGTATGAGGATTACTGTTGAATTACTACTACCATGGACCAGTACATAAAGGGTGGATACCAGGAGGATGGAGACTCCCACCATGGACCAGTACCAAAAAAAGGGTGGATACCAGGAGGATGGAGACTCCCTTTTTACAAGGAGTCACATGGAAAAGACAAGGGGCAATGGGTACAAGTTATTGCTGGGGAGATTCCATCTGGTCTCCAGAAGAAAACTCTTCACCATGAGAACAGTTGGACATTGGAATCATCTCCCAGGGGAAGCAGTGGCTTCCCCTACACTGGGCAGTTTTAAGACTCACCTTGACAGGGTGCTGGGCCAGTTCATTTCAGCTACACCATCACCTAGAAAGATTGGACCAGATGATCCTTGGGATCCCTTCCAACCTGGTATTCTGTGATTGTGTGAATTCTTGCATCCACAGATGTGGTGAAGTAATTTCTCTTTGCTGGAGAACCTTCTTTGAAGGTGGGCTGGAAAAAAACCCACAAGTTTGGAAGAACCCTGAGGTCTCAAATCAGCAAGAAAATGTCCATGTTAATCTCTTCCAACCTTGGATGGGAGCTTGGCTGAATTTGCCCCCGTGGTACAAACAGAATAAGCCAGTTTCTTTCCAGCAGAGTTCCTAACACAGAGGGCCAGGTGTCAGTGACCTTTTAAAATAATCTCTCCTTTACATTACTGGTTTATTCCCCCACCTTGTTTATTGACACCCTCTCAGCACAAGCCCAAGGAGAGAGGACAGATGTCTGTTCTTGTAGACATCCTGGCACACGTTTGATGGGAGGCAGATCAGGACATGAACCTTTCCTGCCGGGGCTGAGACCACAGCCAAGCACTATTCAGCTCCGAGAACAATGTCTGGCAGCTTGCAAGTAATTTATACCAGCTAAAAACAGCCCCAGCCTGAGAATGAATCACGGCCCATCCATGTTTGTTTCAGCTTTTTGACTTGCCTGAAATCAGCACAGCCTCCACCGGCAGGCAGCTGGCTCCCTGGAGAATAAGCAATAAACAACATTTTTAAAGGACTTCTCTTTCATAAGGGCTTTTCCTGTGTGAATTCCAGCATTAAGCCGATTCTCCAAGCATGCATCCGAGGCAGAGGGATGTGCAGCTCTCCTGTAACCCCCAAATATAGACATTTTGCAGAGGAACAGAGATGATGCGAGTGGCCATGAGTTCTTCTGAGAGACATCTCACACCCTGGTGTGACAGCTCTGCTTTCTGAAGCAGCCCTGAAAAAGATCCTCCCACTTTTGTTTGTCTGGAGAGGAAGAAAAAAGCAAGCTTCTCCAGGATGGTAAAAACGGGGCCAGTTCCACTGAGGTCAGTAGAACAAACCCACGTTCATAGCAGCTGGGAATCTGGGCCAGAATACATGGGATGAAAGAGCAGGAACACACTTCAGAGCTGAGGAGTCTCGCCAGCAAACTGAAGCACTAGCCAGGAGGCTTGGGTGAGATACCTGAGTTGTGCTCCTCACCCTGCTCTTGTTGGAAAGTGATTACAAATTTTAACTAAGCTTGGGCAGCTGGTGCCATCTCAGCAACGTAACCATATCCTTATTGCCTGTAACTAACAAAGTCTTTGCATCCTTAACACTGAAGTCTCCACACTGAGCTTTCCTTAACTACCAAAGCGTCCTTCAAAACCAGCCAAAAAGCAATTACTATGGTCTAGGACTGGAAAAAATAGGTGATGATCTAACTTGTGACCATATAAGGAGAAGAAATGCAAAAGTTCAAACAAAGTTCAAGCTTGAAAGACTACTACAGACCCTGGAGACCACACCTCCTAACTGGAAGACCTCTGCCCAAAATAAACCCCTCACCTTGGAGCATGGGCAGTAAATTTAAGAGAAGCTGGACTTTTAAGGCAAGGCAAGTTAAGAAACTGGTCAATAGGTGCTGGCATGAGGGGTAGGTGAGTGCAGAGGAGGGCAATGAAGCTGGGGAAGGGCCTAGAGAATAAATCTTATGAGGAGCAACTGAAGGAGCTGGGACTGGTTAGTTTGAAGGCAACTCCCTCAAGTTACAACCAGCTCAAAGACAGCGGAGATGACGCTGCTCCGGCAACGGGCACAGCCGAGGACTGCTCCTCGGCTCCCCGGCGGTAGGCAGCTAATTTAACGCCCACACTGCTCGGAGAAGGACCGTGAGCAGGGCCGAGAGCGGGACCAGGAGCGGGGCGGCCAAGGCTGAAAGCAGCGCCGGGAGCGATGCCAAAAGCGGCGCGGCCAAGGCTGGGGGCCGGGCAAAGCGCAGGGCCGGCTCGGAGCTGCCGAGGACCGCCGACTCCCGGGCAGGTCAGGGCGGCGCCACTGGCCCCGGCACCACGCTCCGCTCCCATTGGCTGCCGAGGCGCAAGGGCGCCCGTGTGACGTAGAATCCGCCACTCCCATTGGCTGGGATGCAGGGCCGGGGGCAGTGGCGGCTGCCGCTCGGTAAGTGCGGGCAGGGTAGGGCCGGGCCGGGCCGGGCCGCGCCGCGCCGCGATGGTGGCCCCGGGGGTCGCGGAGAGGACGGAGGAGTAGAGCCGAGGCTTGCCATGGTCTCTCGGGGTGCGGAGGGGAACGGGGTGGAGGGAAGCGGGAGGTTTTCCCGTTGGAAGTCCGTTCCCGTTATTCGTGTCGTGTGGCATCCGTGTCTCCAGCAACTTGGCATAATCCCCAAGTTGTGGTGCCTCCTTGGCTTTATTGCCTTTATTTCAGGGTATTCTTTGTTCATCTGCTATTTTGGTTTTGGCTGAGGAAAGGCTTTTCGGACAGCAAAGTGTGCAATAAAAGGAAAAAAGCAACCAAAAAAACCCCACCCAACCTCCCAAAACTCTGATCCTGCAGGCCTGAAAGGCAAAGGGCCATGTGTTTGTGTCTCAAAGTAACTCCCCGCCCCTCCCCAGTAAAACCAGAGCTGTGGGAGATGGAAACTCCTAGCAGCGTCCGCTGCTCTTGTTGAAGTTGCCAGCCAAGTGGTACCTACCTACCGGAGGTGGGACGTCCCTCATTGGAACAGGGCTCCTCTTGTCTGCTGGGTTTTTATGCAGCTCTTGGCAGGTAGCATCCTTTGGATGACGTCAAAAAGTTCAGGGATTGCTTTCCTTGAGTGGACCTTTCCCAGTAGGGATGAATGCAACAGCCACTGTTTGCAGCCATTATTTAAACCAACCAGAGTCATAGGTCTGTACGCCGCCCCGTCGCTGGTGAGACAATGGAGGGCTCATGTGTAGCTGGGTTTCCTGCCCCTTTTTCCTGGGGTTTGAAGGCCAGTGGAAAATCTCCACCATGCCTGAAGCTGTGGGTGTACATCCCTCTTGAGAGCTGTGCCAGTCCTACCTGAAGATTTGGGCTTGCTTCTTCCCATCTGGATGCATTTGCCACCGCTGGCAACCTGACCTCTGGATGTTTGTGGTTTTATCAGAATATGGTGAGAAACCTTGTTTGCTTTCTAGATCCTCTTGTAGTTGGGGGTTTGTGATTAAGTGGCATTAGTGTTTTCACTCTGTTTTTAAAGATCACGTTTGCTGATGGTTCTGTGTTACAGGATGTATGTGGCTGCTCCATCTCTATCCAAGTGCTTTTTGGGTGTCTGGCTCTCCCTGAAATTAGAATCATAGAGTTGTCAGGGTTGGAAGGGACCTCAAGGATCATCTAGTTCCAGCCCCCCCCTGTCATGGGCAGGGACACCTCACACTAGATCAGATTGCTCGCAGCCTCATCCAGTCTGGCCTTAAAAACTTCGAGGGGTGAGGCTTCCATCACCTCCCTGGGCAACCTGTTCCAGTGTCTCAACACCCTCATGTTGAAGACCTTTTTCCTAGCATCCAGTCTGAATCTCCCTACTTCTAGTTTTGCTCCAAAATTAGTTGAAATTAGCTGTCTGAATTAGAGACTTTGGAAAACACAGTGAAATCTGGGCTGTCCCCTTTGAATATCCTTATAAATGCTGAAATATGCAGATTGGCTCTTACTTGTGTGTTGTCAGGGCTCCTGGTTTCTCTCTAGCTTCCAGGTAGCTTCTGGGGATGGAATGACCCTGTGGAGGACACTTGCTGTCTTGTTAAAGATGGATGGCATCGCAGGAATGTGTGGCACTGCCTGCTGCTTCTCTAAGATCGAGAAGTAGTCTTGGGAGTTCAGTCAGTAAGTTGAATGCTGGCTGAATGACACAGCACAGAAGGTTGCGGCCAATGGCGCAGGGCCTAGCTGGAGGCCTGTGGCTGGGGGTGTTCCCCAAGGGTCAGTATTGGGTCAGTTTTGTTCAACATAGAGTCATAGGATTGTCAGGGTTGGAAGGGATCTCAGGGACCATCCAGTTCCAACCCCTCTGCCATGGGCAGGGACACCTCACACTACAGCAGGTTGCTCACAGCCACATCCAGCCTGGCTGCAAAAACCTCCAGGAATGAGGCTTCCACCACCTCCCTGGGCAACCTGATCCAGCGTCTCACCAGCATCTTCATCAGTGACCTGGATGAAGGGACAGAGCGGACCCACAGCCAGTTTGATGACGATACAGAACTGAGAGGAGTGGCTGACTCCCCCTCAGGCTGTGGTGCTCTTCAGCCAGATCTGGACAGGCTGAGAGCTGGGCAGAGGGAACCTCATGAAGTTCAACAAGGGCATGTGTAGGACCCTCGAGGTCCCTCCCAGCCCTGACAGCTCTTGATTTTTTGACTCGGTGTGTGTGGAGGGCTGGCAGAGCGCAGGCCTTGCCCTCCCTCCCCACAGCTGCTGCGGGGCCAGGGGCAGGCGGCTGCGCCCCCGCCGCGCGCCGTGCCGCGGAGGTGACCTCCTGGAGCCCGCCGCAGCGCCCCGCGTGCTGCTCTGAGGGTGTGCAGGGCGCCGCTCTGAGGGTGTGCAGGGCACCGCTCTGAGAGCCTGCAGGGCACCTCTCTGAGGGTGTGCAGGGCACTGCTCTGAGGGTGTTCAGGAGGCCGCTCTGAGGGTGTGCAGGGCGCCGCTCTGAGGGTGTGCAGGGCACTGCTCTGAGGGTGTGCAGGAGGCCGCTCTGAGGGTGTGCAGGGCACTGCTCTGAGGGTGTGCAGGGCACCTCTCTGAGGGTGTGCAGGGCACCTCTCTGAGGGTGTGCAGGGCACTGCTCTGAGGGTGTGCAGGAGGCCGCTCTGAGGGTGTGCAGGGCACTGCTCTGAGGGTGTGCAGGGCACCGCTCTGAGAGCCTGCAGGGCACCTCTCTGAGGGTGTGCAGGGCACTGCTCTGAGGGTGTGCAGGGCACTGCTCTGAGGGTGTTCAGGAGGCCGCTCTGAGGGTGTGCAGGGCGCCGCTCTGAGGGTGTGCAGGGCACCTCTCTGAGGGTGTGCAGGGCACTGCTCTGAGGGTGTGCAGGAGGCCGCTCTGAGGGTGTGCAGGGCGCCGCTCTGAGGGTGTGCAGGGCACTGCTCTGAGGGTGTGCAGGAGGCCGCTCTGAGGGTGTGCAGGGCACCGCTCTGAGGGTGTGCAGGGCGCCGCTCTGAGGGTGTGCAGGAGGCCGCTCTGAGGGTGTGCAGGGCGCCGCTCTGAGGGTGTGCAGGAGGCCGCTCTGAGGGTGTGCAGGACGCTGCTCTGAGAGCCTGCAGGGCACCGCTCTGAGGGTGTGCAGGGCGCTGCTCTGAGAGCCTGCAGGGCTCTGCCCATGAGAGCGGCCCCGGCGCTGCAGGCCTGAGGTGGGAAAGGGAATCGCAACAGAAGGGCTGACGGAGGGCCTCAATATCAACTTTGCTTCCTGCTTCCAAGTATTGTCTGGGAGCACTTTCGTTCTTTCTTCTTTTTTTTTTTCTTTTTTTTTTTTGGTTGGTTGGTTAAGGGTTTGTGGGGGGTTTGTTTGTTTGGGGGGTGTGTGTGTGGGTTGTGTGTGGTTTTTTGTGGGTTTTTGTTTGTTTGTTTTTTTAAATTTCTTTTGATTTTGAGTTTATAAAATCATAGAAAATTGTTCCAGTTGGAAAAGATCTCTAAGATCATTGAGTCCAACCATTCTCCTTCCTCTCCACCAAGGCTGGTGCTAAACCGTGGCCTTCAGCACCACAGCTCTGCTTCCTCAAGACATCTCTGGGCATGGGGATTCAGCCACCTCCCTGGGCAGCCTGCGGCAGTCTCTGAGAATCCTTCCAGTGAGGTTCCTTCTAATCTCCAACCTAAACCTCTCCTGGTGTAACTTTAGGCCATTCCCTCTCATCCTACCACTTGTTACTCGGGAGAAGAGACCAACCCCCCACCTCACTACAGCCTCCTTTCAAGGAGTTGTAAGAGAGCAATGAGGTCTTCCCTCAGCCTCCTCTGGACTAAACACCCCCAGCTCCCTCAGCTGCTCCTCCCCAGCCCTCTTCTCCAGAGCCTTCACCAGTTTCTTTGCCCTTCTCTGGACACTCTCCAGCTCTTCAGTGCCCTTCTTGGAGTGAGGGCCCCAGAACTGAACCCAGTACTGAAGGTATGGCTCCACAAGTGCCCAGTACCAGGGCATGATCACTTCCCTGCTCCTGCTGCCCACGCTGTTGCTGATCCTTCTTAGCCACCTGGGCACACTGGCCGATGTTCAGCTGACTGTCAGCCAGCATCCCCAGGTCTTTCTCTGCTGGGCAGTTTTCATCCACTCTGCCCCAGACTTGGAGCATTCTTGGGGTTGTTTTGCGCTAAGGGCAGGACCCAGCCCTTGACCTTCCTGAATCTCAAAACTGGTGATGCTCCTTTGGCTTCTGTCTCCATCCATAGGTTGGCACTAACTGGGTGAGTACCAGCCAAATCACTCTGCTGCTGGTGTTTTCATGGTGCTGTCATCCTGGTTCCAACTGGAGTTGCTGGAAGAGGCCTTTGCATTCCTGGGGCTCTGAGGGTGCTCTCCTGTGACTGAGCAGTACAGAGGTGGTGGTTTTGGCAGCAGCAGTTTCTGTGCTCTGTGGCAAGCCCACAAGGTTTGTGCTGAGAATGCTTTTGAGTCCTGCTAGCTTGGGGACTTTATGCTGAGGTGCCCAGATCTGCTCTTTACAGAGCACTGAAGCAGGCTGCCCAGAGAGGTTGTGGAGTTTCTTTCTCTGCAGACTTTCCAGCCGTGTCTGGATGTGTTCCTGTACAATCTGTGCTGGACTCTATGGTCCTGCTCTGGCAGGGGGCTTGGACTGGGAGATCTCCAGAGGTCCCTTCCAATCCCTAACATCCTGGGATCCTGTAACCAGTATCTTTACTTGGCGTGGAGGTGAGGAGTCACAGCCAGTTGCCTCTGGCATGTGTTGTGTCTTCCAGGCAGCCCAAGGCTCAGCACCATCCCGCAGAAAGACTTCTGTCCTGATGGCTGTAGATGTTGGAAAGTCACCTTCTGAAGCCTCCCTGAGGGGGGTCACCGAGGGACATGGTAGATGGGACTGCACAGAGGTGGAGATGGACCACCCTCAGCTAGCAGACAGCCTGCACCAGCTTCTGGGGGCAGAGGAGGTCACGTCCTGCCCGCAGGGCATGGAGGGGGTGGCAGTGAGTGGATGTAGTCGCTTGACCATGGCTGTCACCCAGGGGAGCTCAAGCTACCGCTCAGAAGTGTCTCCAGCACCTGCACCCAAACTGCACAGAGCAAGGGCAAGCCTCCCAGAGACACAGACTTCACTTCACAGAGCCACTGATGGTGCTGATGTGCCTCATCGTGGTAGCCACTGGTTCCTCTCCTCAGAGGAGCAGCAGGTGAGCAGGTTGCATGCACAGGTCTGGCTGCATCACCAGGAGTAACCAGGCAAGACTGGCACTTCTTCATCCAGGCTTGTCTGAGCAAGGGCTTTCCATTTTTAGGCTTGAGCTTAGAAAGAAGTTCTTCCCAGAAAGAGAGATTGCCCCTGGGAATGGGCTGCCTAGGGAGGTGGTGGGGTCAGCATCTCTGGAGGTGTTTAAGAAGAGACTGGATGAGGCACTTAGTGCCATGGTCTGATTGATTAGATAGGGTTGGGTGATCAGTTGGACTTGATGATCTTGGAGGTCTCTTCCAACCTGGCTGATTCTGTCATTCTGTGATCTCCTCCAGCCAGAGGGTGCTCACCCCAGCCCTGGGCTAAGCTGCACAGTGGGGAAGGGCTTTGGGCTCCAGCAACCCCAAGGCATTGCCTCTGTTCATAGATTCATAGAATGGAAGGGGCCTTAAAGCTCGTCCAGTTCCAACCGCCCTGCTTTGGGCAGGGACACCTCCTACTAGCCGAGGTTGCTCAAGGCCTCATCCAGCCTGGCCTTGAACACCTCCAGGTGCCCATCTACAGCTTCCGTGGGCAACCTGTGCCAGTGTTTCCCCGTACTCACTGTCAAGAATTTCTTTCTAATTTCTAGTCTAAATCTGCCTTCCTGCAGCTTCAATTAATTCCTTCTCATTCTATCACTACAAACCATTCTCAAAAGTCCCTTCCTGGCTTTCTTCTGCCACTGCAGAGCTTGAAAGTTGTTTGGAATGGGCTCCTTAAATACGAGCCTCTTGCAGCCAGATGCCTGGCGCAGCCTTCCAAGCCCTTGGGATGCCTTTCCTTAAAGACAAGCCCCACTCTGGGCTCCAGGCAGCTGCCTGCTGTCCCACAGGCATAGCAGAGCCTCTCCTTGTGGCAGGTTCAGGGCTGGGCTTTTTTTCCTCCACGTCCCAGCTCAAAGAAGCCTTTTGTCTGGGTGCTGTGCTTCATTTCATGCATCTCTCTCTCTCTTTTTTTCCCCACCCTGCAGCAGGCGAAGGCATTGGGCTGTTGGGAGCCGGCGTGCAGCCCTCCCAGCCAGCACAGCTCTGCAGAGGAGAGCATTCTTGCTGGCAGCTGCCACGATGCCCTTGCCAGCCCGGGCAGAAGAGGGGGAGATCAGTCCCCATTTCCCTCCACCCCAGAGCTCCTGCGTCCCCCAACCCCCCCCAGCCCCGAGGGAGCCCTGCGGAGCCGCTCGGCGTCGTGCTTCTCGGCTCTGTCTTCCGAAGACCAGGGGCTCTCCGCAGAGCCCTCCGGGAGCCTGCTGACCAGCACAGCCCTGCCTTCGCCTGCAGCCGCCTCCCCCCGAGAGCTGGGCTGCGGCTGGGCTGGAGCAGAGGGCAGGGCACTGCGGCTGTGCAGCTCCCTCAGACCTCTGCTCGCCGGCCGCGGCGCGGCGGAGCGCGGCCGGGAGGTGTCGTCCTACCAAGCCAACTACTGGGCCTGCGCCATCCCGGGCTCCTTGCCCCCTTGCCCGGACCGCCGCTCGCCCCGCTGGGACCCCAACAAGGAGTACGAGGACTTGCTGGATTATGCTTATCCGCTGAAGCCAAGGTACAGGCTGGGAAAGGTGCCTGAGCCTTTCCTGCACGACTCAGGAATAGGTCTGGACAGCTTTTCTGTTTCCCTGGAGGGTACCTCGGGTTCTACCAGCGTCTACGGCCGAGGTGGGCAGGCTGAGGGAAGTGCAAGGAATGGACATCATAGGTCCCCGGCCTCTGCAGAGAGGTGCTCCACCCCACAGCTTGGACAAAGAGGCTGCTCAGGAGCTAGCTTGTGCTGTGAAGCTTCACCTGTTGCAGGAGAGTTTTCCTTCACAAGGAGGGCTTCCTCTCATTCTTCTAGAGGTCCTGCTAAGGCCCTAACGTTGGAGTCACCCGGGCTGGGTTCGTCTGTCCCCCGTGTTGCAGATGGTGGAAGCTGGAATGCCAGAGGCAGCTCCTTCCCAAGCCACAAACGGCAGCTGAAAAGCACCCACAGGTTTTTACCCACCACAGGGGTGCTCCCCCTGAGGAAGGATTGGGATGCTGATGAGGAATTTCTCTCCCTGCCTCCAAAACTGCTGGAGCTGGAGGGGCTGGCTCAGTTCCTGTCCAGCCTTTCCCTGACTGTCAGGATGCCTGTGCATGCCCATGGGAGCCCCTCACTGCTTCACACTGACAGCAGGCAGCCCCCTGCAGCCAGGGCAGCTCTGGGGCAAGAAGCCTGTGGCAGGGACAGAAGAGGGAATGTTGGGGATTTGGGGGGGCTGGGGCACCCCTGCAGCTCTCGCCAGCCCAGATGGAAAAACACCGAACTGTGTGGCCAGATCCATAGGGATTCTCTGCGGGGCCTTACTCTGCCAGCTGGACTCAGGGACACGTTGGATGGGACATACCTAAATGAACCACGGGGCAAGGGACACCCAAAGAAGAGCCAGGAGGGTGAGTCCCTTGCTCAGTGCCTTAAGGTAAGGCTGAGGTGAGGAATGAAGTTCATTACAGGAAGATCTCAAGTTGTGTTTGGTACCTGGGAGCAAGGAGTGATTTATGCAGGGGGCTCAGCAGAGCAGGGAATTCCTTCTGGTGGAGCAGGAGCCCATCTCGCTTCTCCTGGGGCTCAGCATCATAGAATCAGGGAATTGTTTGGGTTGGCAAAGTCCTCTAAGCTCATCCAGTCAACCAGCAACCCAACACCACTGTGGCCACTAAACCATGGCCCCAGGTTTCTTGAACATTTCCAGGGATGGGAACTCCACCACCTCCCTGAGCAGCCTGTGCCAATCCCTGATCACTCTTTCAAGAAATAAAATTGTTCCTAATCTCCAACCTAAACCTCCCCTGGGGCAACTTGAGGCCCTTTCCTCTTGTTCCATCACCCAGTACCAGGGAGAATAGGACCAACCCCTGCCTGGCTCCAATCTCCTTTCAGGGGATCTGTAAAGAGCAATGAGGTCTCCCTCAGCCTCCTCTTCTCCAGACTAAACACTCCCAGCTCCCTCAGCTGCTCCTCCCCAGCCCTCTTCTCCAGACCCTTCCCCAGCTTCCTTGCCCTTCTCTGGCCCCTGTCCAGCCCCTCAATGTCCTTCTGGGAGTGAGGGCCCCAAACCTGCCCCCAGCAGTCCAGGTGTGGCCTCCCTGGTGCTGCATACAGTCTGGTCCTTCTGGTCACACTGTGTTGAGGGGTTGAGTTCTTTGTTTCCTGTTGACCCTCGGGTTCCCCAGCTCAGGGCTGTTTGTGTGCAGGGAGTGGGGAGGAGGGAGCCGGTGCTTTCCAAACCATACCTGTTGGTGTCCCTGCCCTGTCTTTGTTGCAGGCTGTGGTGGGTTGAAAATTCCACCCACCCCCAACGTAAAATTGCCAGCCCAGCTCAGCTGGAAGCAAATGAAGCTGTATTTACAAAGCAAACCTACAATCTACATGTGAAATGCAACGAATATGTACAAGATACACAACATTTACATATATTTATAATTTATAAACAACCCAAGAAACCCCCTGGACAAACCAGGGGGCTACTAGTAGCTTCTCCTTCCTTTCCCCCTGTACACACAGGGTAAGAGAAGGAGCAGAGAGTTGTTTGTTAATGCTCAGCCACAACAAAGCAATGCAGCCACGGTCCGCAAAGCCAGCAGAAGCCAGAAGTTAGTATCTGTCAGAGTGAGGAAGCTGAAAAGAGAGAAAGTTAGTGTACAGGACCATCCTATGTTGGTAATCTGTCCAGTGGGATTATTTAGAGTTTATCATTATTTTCCTTTTCACCTCCAATGGTGATTCATTACCATTCTACTACTTTCTGTTCAAGGTCTGTGGACAATTTTTCAAGGCACAGCCTAAAACTACCACAGCAGCCTAAAGGGCCAACCATGTTTGTTAATACCACAGCAAAGCAATGCAGCCAAGGTCAGCAAAGCCAGCAGGAGCCAGAGCCAGTACCTGCTAGAGCAAGGAAGCCAAAAAGAGAGAGAGTTAGTGTACAAAACTAGATTTTGTGTTTATTATCTGCCCAATGGGATTATTCAGAACTTACCATTACTTTCTTTTTTACATCCAGTGGTGATTTATTTACATTCCTCCACTTGCTGTTCGAGATGCGTGGAAAATTTTCCAGGCACAGCCTAGAAACTTACCAAGCAGACATAGCTCAGTGAGCCCTCTCGGTGTGCTTTGTCAAGCAGACGTTCTGCTGCCAGCTGGAGGAGCTGATCCGTGGGCTGTACCACACCGTGGAGGTTGCTGGCAGCGGGGAGCCAGCCTCGCCCGGCGCCGGGGGCGTGAGGGCCTCGCTGCACCGCTACCTGGTAGGGCATCGCCGCTGCCTCCCTTCCCTTCCCTTCCCTTCCCTTCCCTTCCCTTCCCTTCCCTTCCCTTCCCTTCCCTTCCCTTCCCTTCCCTTCCCTTCCCTTCCCTTCCCTTCCCTTCCCTTCCCTTCCCCTTCCCTTCCCTTCCCTTCCCCTTCCCTTCCCTTCCCTTCCCCTTCCCTTCCCTTCCCTTCCCTTCCCTTCCCTTCCCTTCCCTTCCCTTCCCTTCCCTTCCCTTCCCTTCCCACTGGCATGCTGCAGGTGGTGGTGCAGGCTGCACCGCACGTACAGAGCCGAATCTGGCAGCTCCAGGAACCTGCTCAGGCAGCGCAGGTGCAGGGTCCTCATCCTCTGCGAGGGTGAGCAGAGAGCTGGAGCTGCTCTGCTATGAGGACAGACTGAGAGAGTTGGGGTTGTGCAGGCTGGAGAGGAGAAGGCTCCTAGGAGACCTTCTGGTGGCCTTCCAGGATCTGAAGGGGGCTCCAAGAAAGCTGAGGAGGGACTTCTGAGGGTGTCAGGGAGTGATAGGAGTGGGGGGAATGGAGCAAAACTAGAAGTGGGGAGATTCAGACTGGATGTCAGGAAGAAGTTGTTCCCCATGAGGGTGGTGAGAGCCTGGCAGAGGTTGCCCAGGGAGGTGGTGGAAGCCTCATCCCTGGAGGTTTTTGCAGCCAGGCTGGATGTGGCTGTGAGCAACCTGCTGTAGTGTGAGGTGTCCCTGGCCATGGCAGGGGGGTTGGAACTGGCTGAGCCTTGAGGTCCCTTCCATCCCTGACAATTCTGTGATTCTGATTCCCTTCTCAGGAATTCAGGAAAGATGTGGCCAACCACCGGAGCCTGACCGAGAGTGTGCTGGAGAGGGGAGAAGCTCTCCTGGACTGCCTGGCAGTGACTTCTCCAGGTGAGAAGGAGCCCTTGCGTGGAGCTGTCTGGACACAGCTGGTGATGCTGGCTGTAACATCTGCCCCTCGACATCCCTGGCTCCACCAGTGTGTGGGGAGAGGGAAGCAGTGGGCAGAGTTGGCCATTCAGCAGCTGTGTGGGAACAAAGAGGGACTTAGAGCTCCTGGAGACCTGGAGGTGAGGTGCCTTGGGGGTGAGGTGACTTGGAGGTGATGATATTTGGGGCTGAGGTGCCTTGGGGGTGAGGTGATTGGGGGCTGAGATGACTTGGGGGTGAGGTGATTTGGGGGTTTGAAGGAATCCTTTCTGAGCGCTTTCAGCTGCACTGTGCCTTGACCATTGCCTTGTGCTGTGCCCACCCATCATGGGTGATGGATGGATGTGTTTCTGCTTCTTATGGGTCCCTCCTGAGGGTTTTTTTTTTTTGTCTCTAATCCGTGGCATGGGCAGCTGCTGGTGAGCTGTGGGTTGCTGTCAGCCCGTAGCTGGGAGGAGAAGCTTCAGTCCAGTGCAGGAGAAAGTGGTGCTCACACCCTGCTTGCATCCCAGGCAGTCTGGGGAGGACAGCTCAGGCTGGCTGGTGGTGGGACCTGTGTGGGGCAGGTGTGGTGAGTCCTGCAGAAGGGATTTCTAAAGGTTGGGCTGCATCTGCAGCACCCAGAGGGGCTTTAGAGGCTGAGTGCTGCAGTATGGATGAGCTCTCTTACACAGTCCCAAAGGTCTCCTTTGGAAGCCCCTATTCCTCTATCTTCACTCTTAAGATGAAGCCTTCCAGGTGGTTTCCCCACCCTCCCTAACCTCTGCATCACAGCTTGGATGGGATGAAGATCAGCCTATTATGGGATGAAGACCAGCCTATTATTTCTGTTACTTGGTATCCCTCAGAAACCTGCCTGGGCCAGGGACACCCTCTCGTGTTGCTCTTACAGACACCGAATTGTCACCTTGCTACCACTTTCCTCCTCCCTTTTCTAGCTCTGAGAGACACTCTGGGCTTGATTGTGAAGCAGTCAGAAGAGCTGGAAGCCCATGCAGAGCACTTGTATGAGTCTGTCCTAGCTGCTGTGGGCAAGGACAGGGTGGAGGACAAGGAGGGCACAACAGAGAGCTGCTCAGTGGGTAAGCAGAGGGGCAAAGCAACCTTCTTGCACTGGTGGGGAGAGGGAGGGCAGTGCAGGAAGATAAATTAGCAAGCAGTGTGCATCAGGACTTGTCATTAACTCATTTCATCTGATGCCTGGAAAGCCTAAAAGCAGCAGAAAGCAAAGGGGATGGCAAAATGGCTGCCCCAGCATCTTGAAGCATGCCAGGGAAGAGCAGGGTGTGGGTGAAGCAGCAGATGAGGAGAGCCGTGGCAGCTCCTCAGAGAGACCCAGGGAGGGTCAGCAGTCCAGCACAGGCAGCTGCTCTGCCTAAAGCACTTGGACAGCAGAGGGAAGATGGAAAGGGCTGGGTTTGGGTTGGGTGGGTTTTGTGGGTTCCTCCCCACTCTCCTTTTTGTTTGTTTTCCTCAAAAAATTCTGCTTGACAGGTCATGGTGGGAAAGGGAAACAGGTGTGAAATACAGGCTAGGAGAACTCAGCTGCTGATTTCCTGAACTCTTGCTTCAGCTAAAGCTGCAGAGACAGAAATGTTTCAGGAGGGCAGGGCAGGAGTGTTGGCCTAAAGGGATGGAGAGGCACAGGGTGTTTGAGGGCAAAGGCAGAGCAGCATGACCAGGACCAGCTGCACACCCCTCAGACACTCAGGCTGTGGCTGGGACTCAAACCCAGGTCTGCACAGAAAGCAGGAGTGGTCCTGAGGTGCTTGGTCCATAGATGGAAGAAGGCTCTTTAGCTTCTGAGCACCAAGAGGAAGGGATTTAGGAACTGCAGGATAACTTTGAGCCTGCCTTCCACACCCCTCCTACCCCCATGAGCTCAGACTGTTGAATTTTTCCCATGGCTCACTCCACAGCACTCCTTAAAACACGGAGTTGCAAAGGGGAAACAGCATTCCTGGCCCTTGAGAAGACTCAAAGCCACACCTTGAGCACTGGGCTCAGTTTTGGGCCCCTTAATACAAGTAGGACATTGAGGATCTGGAGCAGGTCCAGAGAAGGGCAAGGAATCTGGGGAAAGGTCTGGAGAAGAGGGCTGGGGAGGAGCAGCTGAGGGAGCTGGGGGTGTGCAGTGTGGAGAAGAGGAGGCTGAGGGGAGACCTCATTGCTCTCTACAGCTCCCTGAGAGGAGGCTGCAGCCAGGTGGGGCTTGGGCTCTGCTCCCTAGTGATTGAGTGACAGGAAATGGCCTCAAGTTGCCCCAGGGGAGGTTTAGGTTGGAGATTAGAAGAAACTTCTTCACTTGCAGGGCTCTCAAGGCCTGGCAGAGGCTGCCCAGGGAGGTGGTTGAATGAATCTGTTTCGAAAAGGCAGGGATGTGGTGCTGAGGGCCATGGCTGAGCCCCAGTCAGAGAATGGTTGGACTGGATGAGCTGAAAGGTCCAACCAAACTGATTCTGTGAGTCTGTCACTAATGGGATCTTGATTAGTTTGGGTCCTTTTTAATTGCTCAGTAGAGATAGCTGTGCCCTGCTCAGCATGCTCAGAGGTGATTTAAGGTGGAGGTGATTTCAGTACAGTGTGGAGGGCTGGGTGGGGTGTTGGTGTTTCTTTGTTTATTGGCTTGCAGCCAAAGCACAGCAGCAGTTTTAATTTGTTGTCTTTCAGGTGCTGCCTCTGTCAGACCTGGGCTTGGTTGAGCCCATTCTGGGACGGCTGAAAACTCCAGCAAGCACCAGAGCACCTCTTCCACAGATGCCAAATGCCTGTAATCCTTGTTTGGAGCCAGCCAGCCCAGGCTGATTTCAGGGTGGGTTTTGTGTCTTTTTTTTCCACTGTGGCCAGCTGTAGGTCAGGTTAAAGGAGCTGAGTGGGTTGGGGAGTTTGGTGAGGGTCCAGCTGGCCTTTTCTTTTGCTTTGGTGTTTTTTTTTTTTCCCCAGTGTAGCTTTTCTTTCTTTTTTCCTGGAGTGGCCTGTTCCATGTGTTAGCAAGAGGTCAGGGGCAGGCTGGTTTTTACCTGTATACTCCATGGTGTGCCATGCAAATCCCTCCTCAGTAAAGCTGTGTGACTTTAAGAGCAGTGTCCTCACCTCTTGTTTATGCTCTTCAAAAAGAGCTGCTGGAAGCCAAGGAACAGCAAACTCCTCCTGGTTGTTGGGTGCAAACTGACCTCTTGTTTATCATCACTGTTCCCTGCTGAAGCAGAGCCAAGGTAACTCTCGGTTCTCTTCTGCATAAACACCACAAGGCAGTGTTCTGTGTGAACCTCAACAAACACCTGAGCATGCTCAGAGGGGAACCAGGTGAGCTCTGAGCTGCTCCCAAGTGTTGTCTGCAGGAGCTCTGTTGGTTTCCCTGGGTGAGCAGCTGCACCTTTCACCTCCCAGCAGCCTAGTGCAGCTCACCACTGCTCACAAGACACTGGTACAGGCTTTGCAAAACCTTTCCTGCAACAGAAAAGGGCATCTCTGAAGCTGCAGAACAAGCTAAGTGGCCAAAAGAAGGGTCTGAAGAGACCTTCTTGTGGCCTTCCAGGATCTGAAGGGGGCTACAAGAAAGCTGGGGAGGGACTTTTGTGGGTGTCAGGGAGTGATAGGACTGGGGGAATGGAGCGAAACTAGAAGTGGGGAGATTCAGATTGGATGTTAGGAAGTAGTTCCCCGTGAGGGTGGTGAGAGCCTGGCAGAGGTTGCCCAGGGGGGTGGTGGAAGCCTCATCCCTGGAGGTTTTTGCAGCCAGGCTGGATGTGGCTGTGAGCAACCTGCTGTAGTGTGAGGTGTCCCTGGCCATGGCAGGGGGGTTGGAACTGGATGAGCCTGGAGGTCCCTTCCAGCCCTGACAATTCTCTGATTCAAAAAAGTTAGAGCCAACTACAGAACGTTGGTGTTTGGCTTTAATTACCCTCTCAACTAATTGGTGGTCACTGTGTTCTTGTGCAGCACACATCATTTCCTCCCATTCTTGGGAACAGAACAAAGGGGAGGGGCTGTACTGCACATGGGGAAGAGTTAAACTGAAGCAGTTAGGAAGGACAAATAACTCACTGGGGGTTATTTTTGATGTTCTCCCCTGTTCCACCTCCTCAGCTCGAAGGTGATTTCTTTTTTTCTTGCCAAGTTGCAGGGGATCAGCAGAAATTCAACAAAAAAGGTTCAAAGAAATGGTTCAGGTGAGACTGGTCTCACTGGCTGCGTTGCCACCAGGCCCTGTAGCTGTGAGCACTCAGGGTGATGCTTAAAGGCTGTAACAGGGCATGGTAAGATGTAGAGGCAAGGGAAGGCCACTGCTGCCTGCTTGCAAGTCAAGCCTGACCCCTTCCATCAAAGTTATTTGATCAGAACAATGACTGAGAGACTACAGGGTCCAGACTGGAGGTGAGGAAGAAATTCCTTAGCTTGAGGGTGGGGAGATGCTGGCACAGGTTACCCAGGGAGGCTGTGGCTGCCTCCTCCCTGGAGGTGTTCAAGGCCAGGCTGGGTGAGGCCTTGAGCGAGCTGGGCTGGTGGGAGGTGTCCCTGCCCATGGCAGGGGGCATGAACTGAATGACTATTAGGGTCCCTTCCAACCCAAACCGTTCTATGACTCCATGGGGCCTACTCTGCCCCCAGCCTGCAGCCCCCAGGCTCTGGCATTTCACAGGAATGAGTTATGGGGGTGAGGTGCAGGGGGAAGGGGATAAAGTCAAATAAGCACCAAAGAAGTGGTGTAGCCCAAGCTGGTTTTGCAATGCTTTTATTACTGTATATATTAACATTGGTTTGGATAGTATGTAGCAGGCATCTCGACATTTAAGTTCATTTGTGCACTTCTCTGAAGGGGAAGATGTTTCACCCTCACCACACCACCACCTATCTCTGTCCTGCTCTGCTTCCCAGACCTCAGCAGCGCTTCACAGCTCCCTCACACTGCTCCCACACTCACAGTATTCCATAATGAATTATACCAACAAGCACATCTCTAATAGAAAGCACATCACTTTATTGTGAAGGTCTCCAGTGGAAGAGTTCAACTTAACCATGACAATAACTCAGATGGATTACAATTGCCTGTCGATTTTAATGCAACTATGTTGAAGAAAGCTGTTAGCCAAAGTCATCCCCTTCCTCCCACCCCACACCCCCACCCTCCCAAAAAAAAAACAAAACAAAACAAAACCCCAAAACAAAAAACACCCCAAAGAAAAAGAGGATATTTGCACCAGTTTTCATTTATACCTCACAACATACCTAGGCTATATAGTTCTGACTATCACAGGGTGTATTTACTACTAGGGGAATGTTACATGGTCTTTCAAACATGAGACTATTTACAGAGTAGGCTGAAGGTCAGAGTTTAGATAAAGCTGAACAATTGTACATGTAGAGGAAGTGTTATAGGCTAGCTTTTTCCTGTGGCTTTCAGCTAGACATCAGGCACTAATGATTGGATTAGCTCTGTACAAAGAATCCCACTGTCCAAAACCCTCCTGGCTGCTGGTTAGTTCCAAAGTGTTGGAGGGTGGGCCCCTGCTTTGAGCAACAGTCTGGGGTGGGGCCTCCACTGCCCGCTTCATCCTTCTGCTGCCTCTGTGTGTAACAGAGCAGAAGCTAAGCTGTTGCACTAAGTCAGAAGAGTACTGCTCAAAAGAGGATGGAATTAACAGTATATAGAAGAGACAATATACTGGGAGGAAGTTAAACCACCTGGAGGAGGTGAGGGTGAAGTCACCCGCCAGGGGAACACTCTGCTCCCCTCTACAACACAGGCAGGAACTCCCCACACAGACTCCCTTGAATTCCAAGCTGCAAGCCTAAGGTGGGGAGCAGTTGTACATTCAGAGCCTGCTCTGCCTCCAGCAGCATCAGCTGGCTGCCTCTGGTACAGCAGACATGCCTTAAGCACTGTGACAACTCAGTCCTTTGGTGGTTTGGTATTTTTTGGGGGTGGGGGGAGGCAAAATCACTACTTGGAGTTGCAGGGATGGTCTCTGGGTCTACTAGGAAAGGGTCTGAGAGCCATGGCTGCACACAGATATGTTTTGTGCACAATGCAAGCCTGATTTCCCCTTTAAGCCATACAAATTAAGACACTATTTATCACCATACAGTTTGATATTACTTCCAATAAGTACAATATTTATTAAACATTTTTCTTCCGTTGTTTTTTTGTTACTTTTTTTTGTGCAACAAATTACAATATTTTCTGCAGCCACAAATTATATGCAGAGGATGAAGAGAAACTATTAATCAGATAAGTGTGATCTCTCCCATTGATAATTCTACAAGAAGGAACTAGCCAAAAAAAAAAAAGAAAATAAAAATAATCAGATCTTACAGACATCTTGACTAAATTTTCTGCATGGAAAGTGACAAACACCGTTTGTGCTGTTTTGATACAAAATGGCTAAACTTCATCTTCAGAAAGACTAAACCCCCCACACAAGCTAAACATGCCTGGATAGGAAACACTGAAACAAACAAAAAAAAAAACAAACACATCCTAACCCAACCACAGGGAAACAGTCTGGTTATCAAGGAGGAGCAAGGAGGATTACACCTTTTTATGAACCAGCACACCAAAAAAAAAAAATCAAAACAAAAACCAACAAAAAAAGGTTTAAAACAGTTCTGAAAATGAAGTTAAGCTGTCTTGAGTCAAGGGAATAAAAAAACAAACCCAAACAGAAGTCAGTATTGACCATTTACAATCTCTGACCTTTGTGGAGACGGTTAAGAATCTGTTGTAGTGCAGCTACATACAGTACAATTCAGGCAATTTTTTTGTTTTGTTTTCACTTGGGTTCAGATTGCAAATTCATTGTTGTGAGACAAAAGGGGGAGAGGAGGAGGAGGAAAGGGAGGAGGCAAGTTTTAGCAGCAACCTCCACTAGACTGCTTGACTGGAGTGCTCTGAATTTTAACATTGGACTTCTCAGCACCACCAGCCGTCGCTCCCGGACCCATTCGCTTTTTGATCTCAGCAGCCATGGTCATGAAAGACTGTTCTACATTTGTAGCATTCTTTGCACTGGTTTCCAAAAATGGAATTCCAAGGGAATCTGCAAATTCCTGCAAATTGAAGAAACAAATGGGAGTAAGCTCAGGCGCCGATCCCTCGCCTCGGCTCCTGGGGCACATCCAGGTAAGCCACAGGTCCCACACCACCACGCCCCTGCTCCCTGTTCTGCATGGGGGTCAGCCAGCTCCTTGGCACCTGTGTACCAAAGGCCCTTTCCCACTCCAGGACTTACTCGAGGGCATTACAATCCAGAGGAGGTGCTCAGCCAAGCAAGTATCAACCTACCTTTGCTGTTGTATAGTCTACTACTTTCTTTGTGGTCAGATCACATTTGTTCCCCACCAACAACTTGTTGACATTCTCACTGGCATAACGGTCTATCTCCTGCAGCCACTGCTTCACGTTATTGAAAGACTCCTAGGAGGCAAGAGAACTGTAAGCAGGAGCCCTGGCTGAGAGGAAAGCTGCCTCGGGTGGCAGAACACAGGGAGCTGTGTGATTTGTGCTTGGTGAGGCTCGTGAGCCTGGCTGCCTCAGGACAGGGGTGCCACCATCAGCTCTATACAGCTCTTCAGTCCTGGCTCCAGGCCCTGCACTAGCAGCCCGCCCTTCCTCCCTTGCTGTACTCCCCCTCCTTATTCTTCCCTGCTCCACAGCTTCAATAGTGAAACTTCTACCATCTGGGACTCTTCCTCCTCCTGCAGCAGAGATGAGCCATGGCACAGCTGAAACCAGAACCCCAGGCATTTAGAAAGCACCAGGAGCAGCTGCAGACCACACCACTGCAGAGATGCAGGAACAACCTTTGCCTGCAAAAGTGCAGAGCTGCTGTGCTGATCTCCAGTCAGTGATGGAACCAATTGCTCTTTTTCTGGTAGGCAGCTCTAGGCTTCCTAAGAGCCCTTCAAACAGGACAACTGCACCAGTCCTCTTCAGAGCTGCTCTCACAGAAAACACTGCCTCACCTGTGTCCTGCACACAGACAATTTTTGGTTTCAAATGCCACACGTTCAGGAATCTTTCAACAACTTCCATCAGTAACTCTGACTTCCTGCAACCAAAGGCAGAGTGAGAAGTGCTCATATAGAACACTCAGCTCTCTGCCCACCAGGTCTGAGGTTAAGCCTAGGACAACTGCTTTAGAGCCACAGATCCCTCCACTCCTTTCATAGCTGGGCTCAGCCCCACACCAGAGACTTCAGACCTATATTTGGCTTGATAAAGCTTAGTGCAGCCTGAAGAACACAGTCCCTGTCTCCTTCCCCAAGTGTCAAGCTGCTCAATTCCCAGTTTGATTTACTCAGCAGCCTGCTGCAGTCCAGCTGGAGCAGCTCTCCAGGCACAGGCTGAGCACTTACCTGGTCTGTAACATCATACACCACGATGATGCCATGAGCACCTCTATAGTAACTGGAAGTGATGGTTCGAAACCTCTCCTGCCCTGCCGTGTCCCACTGCAAGACAAAGGACAGGGTCAGCCCTGCCAGAAACACAGCTCAGCAGCCACCCAGCTCACAGCCACAGAGGTGGCTCTACACCAGCAGGCACCAAATAGGCTCTGAGAAGAGCCAAGTGTTCCACAGTGAGAAGAGTTTTACACTTCAGTAGGTGCACTTTAGGAGTGCTCCTTGGCTTGGGTTTTGGCAAGCACATTGAAGAGACCTCACCGAGGAAATCATTAGGGCAGTTTTGACCCAAGCAGCAGCCATGGTTCAGTGGTTAGAAGAACATGAGCCAGGGCTTGGACACCTGGCAGAGCTAAGGTCAGAGAGATGCGGGTCTCTACTATCACCACTTCCTTCAGCTTCCTTAGCACAGGAGCTGCAGCAGGTGCAACAATTTGAAGCAAACCTGGTCCCCTTCTCCTGCTGAGACTTAAGGAGGGACATTAGCACTCACCCAAACAGCTCTCTGGAGCCACGTGAGGAACAGTGCTAGCTGCCTGGCAGATAGATTTCAGCAGTGACAGGCATTCCTAGTGGGCTGCTCTGGACTCAGGACAGCTATGTTCAAGCATGGAGGCTCAGGCCTCTGGCTGTAAACTGGGCTCCTGTTCCACCACAAGGCCTGGAAACCCCAAGTCATTGCCTTCAAGTCCTGAGCTGGAAGCAGTGGCTGACAAGGATTGTGTGACCTTGCACAGATATTAGATTTCATTACACCCAGTCACCCTTTTAGAGTGCTTCAAGATTAGAGGTAAGAACTGCCAAGTCTAGTCCCCCGCTCATGCCAAGGCCAAAAGCACAAGCAGCAAACACTGCCCAGTGCTGAGGCAGACAGGCCAGGCACAAGCACTTGTGTCTGTTTCCCACTCCACAAAAGCAGAGCTTCCAGCACTAGACAATGCAGCCTGCTATTACCAGCTGCTGTAGAACCCACACATCTTGGACAGCTGTGGCATCACAGAATTGTTTCAGGTGGAAAGGACCAATCACTAACTCTGCCAAGGGCTGGGGCTAAACCATGGTCCTCAGCACCACACCTCTGCCTCTCTGAAACACCTCTTGGAATGAGGATTCAGCCACCTCTACAAATAGCCTGTTCCAGTGATTGAGAACCCTTCCAGTGAAGAAGTTTTTTCTAATATCCAACCTAAACCTCCCCTGGTGCAGCTTGAGACCATTTCCAGCTTCACTGCCTTTCTCTGAACCTGCTGCAGTCCCCCTGTGCCCTTCTTGTAGTGAGGGCCCCAAAACTGAAAGCAGGACTCAAGCTGTGGCCTCCCCAGTGCCAAGTCCAGGGGAACAATCACTTCCCTGCTCCTGCTGCTCACACCATTGCTGATCCAGGCCAGGATGCCAGTGGCCTTCTGGGCCACCTGGGCACACCCTGGCTCATCTTCAGCCAGCTGTCAACCAACATCCCCAGATCTTGCTCTTCTGGGCAGTTTCCAGCCACTCTGCTCCAAGCCTGGAGCATTCATAGGGGTTGTTATGACCCAAGTGCAGCACCCAGCCCTTGTTGAATCTCATCCTACTGGTCCCAGCCTGTCCAGGTCCCTCTGTAGAGCCTTTTACACACTCCAGCTTTTTCTTCCCAGGACAGTAAATTTCTAACAGCTAACTTCCTCCAGGCAGACAGCCTTGGTAGGCCTCCTTCTCCAAGGGCAGGTCATGGGAAGCCTTGTAATCTTGTGGAAACTGCCCAGCCTCCTCTAACAGGGAAGATAGTGCTCATTGGAATGGTTAAAGTACAAAGGTAAGCACCAATAGTCAGGAATGTAACTCTCTGCTCTGACAGATTAGAGTAGCCAGGAGTTGAGAAATCCTACTTACTATCTGAAGCTTGATCGTTTTCCCATCTAGTTCTATAGTTCTGATTTTGAAGTCCACACCAATCGTGCTGATGTAACTTTCTGTGTACGTGTCATCCTAGGAGAAAGAGTGAACACAAGTCAAGCCAGCTCCACTCCTTTGGGAGTCATTTATTTCATCAGGCAGGCATCAAGCAGACCAAGGTACTTCATTCCCTATCAAATCCAGTCTGACACTTTGTGGCAAGGTCCTGTAGCCAGCTAAGCACTGGTTGCTTTTCAAAAATCCTGCAAAGTGTTGTTTTAGTGTTCTAAAGCCAGTCAAAGAGCCTCTTCTCTGGAAACCCTGTCCTGTTAAGTCTTTTTCAACTGTAGTTTAAAAAAGCCTTTGCTCGTGTTGGCAAATTGAAGAGCTACTTCAAAACCATTACAGCTATTAAAATGCCTCAATTTTTATTTTCCTTTGGTGGTTTTTCACCTGTACTACACAACACCTACCTACAAGTCAGAGGCTTTGCCTCAGCCACACACCACATCTGAACATCAAATCCTCTGCAGCCACAGCTGGTTGCTAGGGCAGCTTAGAGTCACAGCCTGGGTACCTGTGTTAAGTTCCCTGCTCTGCAGGCTGTGTCAATACAGAGAAGAAAGCCCAGCACTGCTTTTAGCAGCTTGCATGGACCCAACTGCAGTTTCCAGCAGGCCTCCAGAAAGTGCTGGCTCAGTCTTTGCTACCTTCTAGTGACTGTTAGCTTGCTGGCAGGAAGTTAGTTTCTATTCCCCAGGTACCAGTAGGATAGAACTTCAGGTGAAATACACCACAGAAGGCTTTATGAAACCAACAGCTCTCACAAAAGCAAGAGATTGCTTTGAGTTGTGAATGGGAAAACACCTTGGGCAACACATCTGCCTGAGGGAGCACATGCAAGCAAGAATAAAGCCTTCTAGAATGATGCAGCATTTATTTCCTTAACATTTCAACACTCAAAAGGTTATGTCTGAAAAGCCTGATGCCATTTAACCTACATCAGGAAGAAGAGGTATGTGAATGCTGCAGTAATCCCTTAGCATTAGGGTAAAAAAAAGCTTAAAGTCAAATTTCTCAAGGAAAAAATGCTACTTGAAGAAATACCACATAAAAGTGGTTATCAACCCCCCAAAAGCTGCATTATTTACATGAAACCAAAATGCAGAAGCCTCCACAAGAGATGCAGGCTAGACCAGCCTGGGAGTACTGCTCCAGTTCTGTGAGCAGATCAGGTCATACCTTCCCAGTGCTCACAGTGGGTTTAGTGTCTCCCTGTGACAGCTTTAACTCAGGTGATGGTACTTGCACACACCAGACCACCTTTTCACATGGAAAACAAAAGAGGCTCTTCCCACAGGTGCACAGAGCAATTGTTTGGGCTACAAAACTGCTGTCCTCATCCTGCAGTAGTAAAAAATTCCAGGAGTAAAAAAACTCCCCCTCTCCTCCCACATCCATGTAATGCTGTACTTTGGCACAGAAGTGGGTAAGGAGTTCACTGGACTCCAGCTTTTTCTACTCAGAGCTGTCAAACCCATTTTAACATTTCCTGTTGACAGGAAAACTAGAGCTGCTTGCATTAAATTCCATTGCATTCCACCAGCAATCTTAACATTTACCATACATCCATTCACTGAAA